>NC_088367.1:24256099-24291099 GCF_034508935.2 Berghia stephanieae
GAGATAATATTTTTTCTATAGTTATTTTTTTTTATTTATTAGTTGTTAGATATGTCTTTCATTTAACTTTAAAAATTTTTATTTTTTATCCTTTTTTTTTTTTTTTTTTTTTTAGCATTTTCCTCCCGTTCTTTTTTAAAAAACAAAAACAGAAAAATTGTTATTTGATTATAGTAGAATTGTATATTTATAGTTAAGTTACCAAGCATGTACATCTGTGAAATTTGTGGCATTAGTTTTAAATTATTACATAATTTAATTCGTCATAAACAGAAATATGACAATTCTATAGTACGTACTTGTTCGAAATGTCAAAAGAACTTCTCTAGGAAAGATAATTTACAAAACCATCAAAAAAACGTAAAGTGCAGTTCACCAGAAGAAAAATTGAAAGAAAAGCAGTTTAAAGAACACAATAAAATACAAGAGAACGAACAGAAGTTAAGAAAACAAGAGCTTAAAAAACAGCAAAGAATTTTTAAGAAACAACAGCGTAGAGATAAACAAAAACAAAATCGTCAACAACGACGTGAACAACAGCAACAACAACGTCAACAACAAAAACAAGAACAAAAGGAAATAAAATACAAAAACAGAAACAAAATTCGTCAAGTTTATTGTCTACGAGTTATGTAAAACAAACCGAAGAAAATGAAACTGTATTGAGGTTATTAGAAGAACATCGTGAATCTATTAAGACACATTTTTTAGAAGGGATCTTTCAGTCCGTGTACACAATAGAATGGGGCTCTCCCTATATCCTTCAACAACTAAAGGAAATTTTCAACAGGCAAAGCGTTAGATTCAAAATCAATTTTAGTCATTCTTTTCTTTTGCAAAATCAAGAAAATTCGGAATATCGTTTTTTCCACGCGTCTATTAATAATAACAGAGCATTAGAAATTCCCAGACTTATTAGTAATTGGAATGATTTTGAGGAATTTATTGAAAATTTTAGTAATAATGATCATTTGGAATTTGCCCGTCAGCATAGACCAGATAGTCGTTTCAGAGTTCAGGCTATTTTATCGACCACGTTTTATATCAATAAGATGAAAGAGTTTCCTATTGGTTGTTGTAATGTTAACATTCCCGATTCTGTTAAAAATAACAAATACATATATACTCTACAGTACAATTATAACAGGACCAATGATTTTTTCAGCGATAATTTATGCTTTTTCAGATGCTTATCTTTGGCTCGAGGAAAACGGGTAAATGACTTAGACGACTACACTCTCTCCTTGTTTAGCTTGTATACATCAACATTTCCAACAACATATCCGGGTATAAGTATAGGAGAACTAGACAAAATTGAGAAGTTATTTGAAATAAATGTCATTGTTTACAAGTATGATACGGATCATGTTCCCAACCGATATGTAGTCTTTAGGAGAAGTGCAAACTCTTTTTCTAATACGATGTACGTTTTACTTGTCAATAATCATTTTTGTTATATTAGGGACCTCGAAAGGGCTATTAAGATATTTGGTTGTTCTCACTGTAGTAAACTCTGGACAAAACATTCGAATTTGTTACGACATGAGAAAGACTGTAAAGGGGATGCAACTAAATCTAGGTACCCGGGTGGAATTTTTCAACTTCTTCCAACAGATTTAGAGAAATTAGCAGATGCTGGAATTTCTATTGATCCCGATTACGTGTATCCTTTTAGGTGTACATTCGATATCGAGTCTTATTTTAATAAAGATAACTTACCCGAACCGAAAGCTCAAGCAAACCGAACAGTGTATCACGCCAGACACTTACCCATGTCTATAGCAATCGCTTCAAATGTTCCAGGTTATGAACAACCCGTATGTTACATATCCGAAGGTGATCCTCAAAAGTTAGTAAATCGTATGGTAGACTACTTAGAAGAAATTAGCATTCACGCTTTCACTATTCTCAGTGAAACAACATTCAAAAACACATACGAGCAAATAGGTGATAATCAGAAATTGAAAGCTGTTTTAGATAAATATCTACATCAAATGGTTGTAATAGGTGTCAATTCTAAAATGTATGATTTAAACGTTCTTAAAACTTACCTTGTGAAGAAACTAATGAAAACAGAAGATTTCAAAGTAGTAAAGAAAAACAACAGTTTTCTTTGCATTTCGAACGATAAGCTAAAATTTTTAGACGTTTGTAATTATCTGGCCCCCGGATTCAGTTACTCAAATTTTCTTCAAGCCTATAATGTAACCGAACAGAAATCTTTTTTTCCTTATGAGTACTTTGACAGTCTAGAAAAATTAAAGGAAACGTCACTCCTACCTATATCAGCATTTTTCAGCTCGTTAAAAAATTGCACCATCTCTCAAGAAGACTACGCTTACTGTGAGAAAGTATGGGAGGAACAGGGAATGAGTACAATGAAAGACTTTTTAGTTTTCTACAATATTCGTGACGTAGGACCAATGTTAACGGCTATTGAACGCATGACGCAATTCTATCAAGAGCTAGGTTTAGACATTTTCAAACAAGCGATATCGATCCCAGGGGTTACGTTAAGATACCTGTTTAAGACCATTCCTAGAAATGTAATATTTTCATTATTCAACGAAAAGCATAAACATCTTCATCAGCTTTTAAAGTCCAACATCGTTGGTGGACCGTCGATTATTTTCACACGTTTCGTAGAAAAAGGTAGTACATTGATCAGGGGAGATAAACCCGTGCAATCTTTAAAAGGTTATGACGCTAATTCCTTGTACTTATACTGCCTTCAGCAAGATATGCCTAGTGGTTTATTTGTCCGACGACGTAAAAGTAATGAGTTTAAATCTGAGAAAACAGACAAGTTTGGACAGGCAGCGTTCGAATGGCTCGAATGGATGAGTCATATACAAAGGGTGCCTATTCGTCATAAATTCAACGGAAGGGAAAAAAATCTAGGTCATGAAAAACAGGTCAAGGTCGATGGGTATGATGAGACGAATCAAATTGCTTACGAATTTCAAGGTTGCTTCTATCATTCTCATTCCTGTATTCAGGAAAAGACCATGATATGTAATGACACATTTGAACAAAGAAAACAAAAAACAGCGCAGAAGAATGCGTATATTAGAGATATTTTGGGAATTACTCTGATAGAAATCTATGAATGCGAATGGAAAAAAATGAAAAAAGACCCTAGAATATCTGCCTTTTTACGGAAATTACGCCCGCTTAATAATAACTGTTTGAAGAAAGGGACCCGCATCACAAAAGAATCGATACTGTCCGCGGTTGATAGAGACAAAATTTTCGGTTTTGTTCAGTGTACTATCAGGGTCCCAAAAGACCTTTATTCTTATTACGCAGACATGCCACCCATCTTTAAAAATACCCTCGTTGCAAGAGAAGATATAGGTGAAACCATGTGTCAATACGCCGTGAAAAATAACCTATTAAGACAACCTCGACGAACTCTGATTAGTAGTTACCATGCCGAAAGCATATTGCTGACCACACCATTGCTCAAATGGTATCTCAATCACGGTCTTATTGTAGATGATATTCAAGAAGTGATTGAATATATGCCAAGTGCATGCTTTTCAAATTTTGTGCAAAAGGTTTCAGACGCTAGACGTGAAGGCGATTGTAATCCTGAAAATAGCATCTTAGCCGAAACCATGAAATTAATGGGTAACTCGGCTTATGGTAAGACTCTCGAGGCGCTTGATAAACACACGACAGTTTTATACGCCGAAGATGAAAATGTTGTATCAAAAACCATTAATAGCCCTTATTTCAGAAAAATGACTCCGTTGACATCGACTTTACATGAAATAGAATCCGCAAAACGTACCGTTCTTTGGACGCTCCCCAATCAAATTGGATCATTTGTGTACTCGTACGCAAAACTTAGAATGCTACAGTTTCAATACAATTTCATAGACAGATTTATTCCAAGGGCAGATTATCAACTTTTTGAAATGGATACCGATAGCTTATACGTTGCATTTTCCGACTGTAATATTCAAAGCCTCTTAAAACCGAACTTGATTGATGAATTTTACAAACAGTATCATACGTGGTTTCCGAGTATTGCTTGTCCTGAACACATTCGAGAGCTAGTTGAAAAACAAAGCAACTTTTCACCATATCCTTGTTGTCGCGTACAGCAAAAATATGACAGACGGACACCGGGTCTCTTCAAGCTAGAATTTGAAGGAGACGGGGGTGTGGCTCTTTGTTCGAAGACCTATATTTGTTTCGGAGAAGGGAAGTCTAAAACGAGCTGTAAGGGTTTATCAAAGCGATTGAATGAACTCACAAAAGAAAGTACCTCAAGGTTTTGCAAACGCAAAAGAGTGGTGTGGGAGAAAATAAGGGTTTTCGTGTACTAGACTCGGACGTATACACATACACACAACAGAGAGCTAGTCTATCCTACTTTTATATAAAGAGAAAGGTTTGTTCAGACGGAATCAGTACAGAGCCTCTTCTGGTGTAACAACCATGGACCCGCGTTTCAAACATCCTTTTACATGTCTCATCGCCGGTCCTTCTGGGAGTTGTAAAACTGTATGGGTCACAAAATTTATTGAGCATTTAAATCAGATGATGAGCCCGCAACCTGAAGAAATTATATGGTGTTATGGAGAGTGGCAGAGAACTTTTGAAGCGTTACAAGGGATAACTTTTATAGAAGGGATACCAAAATCTTCCTTTTGGGATGGAACCCAACACCGTCTTGTGATACTCGATGACTTAATGGCCGAAACTGATGACAGCGTAACTAAACTATTTACAAAAAAATCGCATCACAATAACATTTCAGTGTTTTATCTTGTACAAAATCTTTTCTCAAAAAATAAAGAACATCGCACTATCAGCTTGAATGCTCATTATCTCGTAATTTTTTAAAATCCACGTGACCGTTCGCAGATCGTTCAGCTGGCAAAACAACTGTATCCCGGAAAGACAAATTTTTTACTAGACGCATTTAAGGACGCAACAGACGTACCTCACGGTTATTTGGTGATCGATCTTCGACAGGATACACCTGACCATCTTCGTGTAAGAATAGACGTTTTTTCTCCTGAAAAACAAGTTGTTTATATCCAAAAGTAATGTCTGCGCGTGTAAAACGTAACGTTTCAATGTTGAAACTTCTTGGAGAGGCTAAACCCAGAGTAGCAAAAGCAGTTTTAAATGAAGCGTCACCGGATCTAATCAATACGGTATGCAAATGTGCACTGAATATATTACGCGGTAATCTTCCGCTCAGTCCAGTACAAACGAAGCGTTTGATCAGACACAAGAGAAGTTTAAGACTTTTATCAAAAAAAGGCTCTTCACCATCTCGACAAAAGAAGCTTTTACAAAAAGGTGGTCTATTAGGTGCCCTTCTTCAACCTGTCTTGGCTACTTTAGGTGGAATACTAGCGGGTGGTTTATGAGATGGAGCATGCCAAAAAAATGGTATTGGTAGACCAACGTCTCTTGGACTCAATCCACACCCGAAGAGAATCACCGATAACCGAACCGTCCACAGAAAAGCTTTGGGATCTTGATCAGCAGATGAAAGATATTCTAACGCGAAAAGATATGAACTCAATCGAAAAAGCAGAGTTGTATCAACAAGTGCTGTGGAAATTCTTAAAGCGGAAAGATGAACGATCACATCAGATGGTAACTAAGACCAATCCTCAATCAATAAGAACACATGACCCAACAGAACACGACACTTTAACAAAAGATATTATTGAGAGCGTACCTATTTCGTTGAGAAAGAAAGCGGAGAGATTATTGGATTATCTCAAAAGACACACAGAGCTTGAATGGAACCCGAGAGGGGAGATTAAATATCGAGGTAATATCATCCCAAATTCAAACGTTCTTGATCTAGTCAATGACGCACTCCGCAAAAGAAAGTCTGTCAACCCTGAAGGATGGGAATATTTTGCTCGTGCTCTGCAGGAATCCAACATCCCACGTGATCTCATCGGTCATGCTGACAGGTGGGCGTATATTAGACAACGTCCGTCGAGGAATTTAGAAACGGTTAAACCGGAGAGAACATCTGCCTGGGTCTCATTCAAATGAAAGGAGATAAAATCCTACGCGTTCGCTATTACAATCCTAATCAACCGGGATCTTATGGCGGTATTAAACCGTTAAAGACTGCTACGAAACTTAAAAAAACTGTCGTCAGCTCTTGGCTTTCTCATCAAGACGCATACACCCTTCATAAACCCGTTCGTTACAAATTTCCGCGGCGACGGATTATTGTAGGTGGAATAGACCATCAATGGCAGGCTGATCTCATTGATGTTCAACAATTGAAATCGTACAATGACGGGTACAGATACATTTTGACGTGTATCGATGTCTTCAGCAAGTTTGCGTGGGATGTTCCTATAAAAGACAAAACGGGAGAAACGTTAAAAGATGCTTTCAGGACTATTTTAGAGTCTGGTCGAAGAACAATCCGGCTCCAAACCGACAAAGGCTCCGAATTTGTCAATAAAAGCTTTCAGCAATTTCTGAAGCGGAATGGGATTGATTTCTTTACTACTGAGAACGAGGATATTAAAGCTGCGGTAGTTGAACGATTCAATAGGACATTCAAAGAAAAACTGTGGCGTGTGTTTACTCGTCAGAACTCTCCTCGATTCAAAGACGTATTACCCAAAGTAGTGAAAAGTTATAATCATTCTTATCATAGGAGTATCAAGTTACGCCCTGTTGACGTAACGAGAAAAATCAAGGGGACGTATGAAACACATTGTATTTGGATGATCGACCTAAAAAGAAAACTAGTGCAAAACTTTTGATCGGCGATCGTGTGAGAATAAGTAAAAGTAGGCGACTGTTTAAAAAGGGCTACCTACCCTCTTGGACCGAAGAGTTATTTACAGTGACAAAATCCATTTCAACAACACCTAGAACCTACCAAATTACAGACGATCAGAACGAATGCGTGCGCGGAAGCTTCTATAAACAAGAACTGCAAAAAGTTGGTGCAAAAGAAATCTACAGAATTGAGACCGTCTTGGATAAGCGTAAAAGCGGACAAGAACTTTTGGTGAAGTGGGTCGGTTACGATTCATCATTTAACTCTTGGATACCAAAGTCTTATCTTCGTGTTTACAATTAATTATCATCCTTGTTGTTTTTTGTTTTTTTATCTTTTTTTTGGTCTTGTTTTTTTTTCCTGTTTTTTTTTTTTTTTGTTTTGTTTTTTTGTTTTTTGTTTTGTTTTGTTTTTAAATTTTCAAATGGAAGGATCCGAAAGTGAAAGTAATAATTCCAACAGAAATTCATCTTATTGGTCTATGTTTGGGAAATGAGTCCCTAGAGGGGAGATCGTGTTCTTGTGTCAGATGATGATTGTGTCGATTGTTGTGTCTGTATCATTATATAACTTGACGCGTGACGGAGAAACAGACAGACTATGGGTAGCGCTTCTAAGTAGTTGTCTCGGTTACGTTCTTCCAAATCCAACACTGAATAAACGAGTTTAATCATGTCTTATTTAGTCTTACCTTCTAATAGCAGCATGAGCTATTTTCCGAATAATTCTCCAGGGCATTATTTTACAAAACTACCAGAGTGTTAGATTTATCGACAGAATACGAAGTCGGTTTATCAGAAATATTATTCAGTAACACGTATAACAACATCCTTGAGAATGAAGCATTTTTCGAGTTTAGAGTTACTAACGACAGCGAACAAGATACCGTACTCATCCCATCGGGTTTATACGAGTCACCGGATGAACTGGTTAAAACGATGATGACTCATATAAGAAGGAAAATAAAAAGAAGCACGAGGGTTTCATCAAATTTTATTCCGACCGTTCAACTCGCAGAGTAATGATAAGGCTATATAAGGAAGGAACTTTTTTGCACTTGAGTTCGACATTGAGCAATCTCTTGAATATTCCAAATCATTATTTATACGGTCCAACGTCTGTGTCGAGTGAAAGGCCATTACATCTAAACGTCGGATTCGAAGCAGTATACGTATATTGCAACCTCGTTCAACCTAGAATAGTTGGGGATAGCGTCGTACCTCTTTTGAGATGCGTACCGAGCGGAAATAGAAGCAAAGACATAGTTCATCATATTTTTGAGAAACCTAACTATGTTCCTCTCAGACTATTTAATTTTGACACGGTTGAAATCCTTTTAACCAACGACAAAGGCGAACCTTTGACATTTGCTTCAGGGAAGTCTATCGTGATACTTCATTTTCGAAAGAAGAGATTCGATTCGTAAACAGTCGTTATGACAAAAGGGATCGTGTTCAAATCCAATCAAAAAGGTTACGATGATTATTACTGTACTCAAGCAGGACGTGGTCTACCCGTGTTTGTTGGTGGAAGACATCAAAGAGGTCGAGGACTTGGGAGTATCTTTGGTGGTATTGCAAGATCTCTGTTTCCCATCTTGAAATCGGGCGCTAAAACATTATTAAAAGAAGGTGCAAAAACCGGTGCCCAAATAGCATCTGACGTCATTTCCGGTCAGAATGTTAAAACAGCTTTAAAACGACGCGCGGGGGAGAGTGGGAAAAGATTACTCAACAGAGCCGTGGGTGGTTTGACTTCAACTTCATCGCCGCCGCCGCCGCCGCCACCCGGACGTGTGACTCGGCGTATAAAACGACGACGACCTACTCAGACACGACAAAAGACCAGGAAGAGACGTAGGAAGAACGTAGTTCAAGACATTTTTGGTTGATTATCATGGCTTTGTTACATCCCTATTCCGCAGAGAGTGTACACAGCGGACTCGATCTGTTCTCATTACCCGTCACCCAGACTGCTGTTCAGGATGGTTTGTTTGTGGAATACCATCCGATCTCTACTTTGTCGAGTGGAGGTCCGATCGAATTTTCGATCAGCGGGGGGACGTCAGACTACTTGGATTTGCATAACACATTTATGCACGTACGCGTTAAAGTAATAAAGGCGGATGGAACTAATTTAGACGCCGATAGCAATGTTGCCCCTGTTAACACCTGGTTTCATGCCTTGTTTTCACAAGTGGATATGACTTTGAACGATGTTCTGGTGACGTCAAGTGAGAACGTTTATCCTTTTAGGAGTTTTGTAGAAACAATGTTGAATTATGATCAAGGTGCGAAAAGGAGTCACCTGACAATGGAATTTTTTTACGAGGACACCCCGGGTAAACTAGAAATAACGGATAGTACAAATGCTGGCTTCGATGCACGGAAAGAGCTGGTGAAAGAGAGTAAAGAAGTGGATATGATGGGAAAACTACATTTAGATTTCATGCATCAAGAACGGTATCTAATTAATGGAGTTGATGTAAAGTTGAGGCTTATCCCGTCTAAAGATGCTTTCCATCTCATGACCGATGCTGAGGGGTTTAAGAGTGTAATTACACACGCCTCGTTGTATGTTAGGAAGATTAAATTAAACCCAGCCGTGGCCCTGTCACACGAGAAAGCACTTCACATCGGCAATTGTAAATACCCCATGAAACGCGTTGTCCATAAAACCTTTTCTATTCCAAAAGGAAATTTAAGTGCAGTGCAAGATAATTTGTTTTTATCACAAACCCCGACTAAGATCGTACTGGGTCTAATCGAAAGCACTAGTTTTAATGGAAATTACAAAAAGAATCCTTTTAATTTCCAGCACTTTGATCTGTCCTATCTAGCCCTGTACTTGAACGGAAAATAGATACCGTCCAAAGCACTAACTCCGAATTTCAGTAGTAAACAATATGTCAGAGCTTATCACAGTCTTATGCTAGCAGCTGGACTGGTTAACAACGATGCCGGAAATGTAATAGATTATAATGCTTACTCTCAGGGTTGTAGTCTTTTTGGTTTTGATCTATCACCATCGCTATTAGACGGGAACCAGTTTGAACTGGTAAAAAGCGAGTCGCTTAGACTAGAACTTAAATTCTTGACCCCACTAGCTGATCCGATCATTGTGTTCTGTTACAGCGAATTAGATAGTGTAATAGAAATTGATCGCACTCGTTAGGTGATCACTGACTTTTCATCATGAACAACGTAGAAATCGAAACGATGTTAAACGGACACGTTAGGGCGAGACGAATTTTTCGAGGTGTTTATCCTAAAGATAGACTTCCGAACAACCCGAATTCTCATCAACCCGCTGCGTACATTATTAACACAGAGTCGAGTTTCGGTCCCGGAAAACATTGGGTATCTGTGTATTTTAACGGGATGGGAAAGGCAGAATATATGGATAGTTTTGGGTTCCCGCCTTCTGCGTATCCGACAATTCAAAGATTTGTGGAAAACAATAGTCGAAGCTGTAAACACAACCCGCGTATTATTCAGGGTATAACCAGTTCCACATGTGGTTTGTACGTTATATATTTCGTGTTGAAGAAAAGTAAAGGTGAAAGTTTGTCAAAACTTTTATCTATTTTTAATCCCTATCATTTTCGTATGAACGATTTAAAAGTGGCAAGAGCTGTTACTCATTTATCCCGAGGCACCTTGGTTGGGTAATCTTAATTGGAATGTTTGTTGTTTAAAATAAAATAAAAATAAATAAGATTCCTTATGATAAAATTTATTTCGTGTACACGAAACAAGACATAATTCTATTTACTTTATACCTTAATATATGATTTTTAAAATGAAGAAAATGATGATGATGATGATGATGATGATGATGATGATGATGATGATGATGATGATAATGATGATGATTATGATGATTATAATACAATTGATAAGCATTAACCGTTTGCTTTTGATTGATTGATTGCTTATGAAATTAAGACTTGCTTTAAATTGTTTAATTACAAATATTTTGTTGTTGATGATGATTATGACGATGATGAAAATGATGTTTATGATATATATGTAACATTGCTATCCATTAATCATTTATAAACAAAAATGTTTAATGATTGAGTGTGTGAATGATCATTTTATAAGATGTGTATAGTGTATGAAAGTGTTGTTTATATTTTGTTTTTTTTATTTGTTTTTTTTTTCTTTCGTTTGTTTCTATGATCTTTTGTTTTATCATATTTTTATAATTCATTATTATTATTATTATTATTATTATTATTATTATTATTATTATTATTATTATTATTATTATTATTATTATTATTATTATTATTATTATTATTATTATTATTACATTTCTATTTAGATCGTAATCTTATTTGGTCAAGTTTTGTTGTTTTTGCTTTTTGTTTTTTTATTAATATTTATAAAAAATTATAATGATGATTTAAAAGCTTATATGTGAATGTGTGAATGACCTTAGATCATTATTGTATAAGGTGTAACTGGTGTGTGAAAATACATTGCTTTCGATGTTGTGAAAAAAATAAAACAAAATGAAATTTATTCACCAACACATGGTTTTATGTCTTTTTTATTTTTCTGTGTCTGTTATGGGTTTTTTTTTGTAAAAGAAGATTTTAATTTTATTATATGGGGAACTACTTTTGTTTCAGTTTCGAAATGTTCACATTAAATTTCAAAGAAAAATTAGCATCAAAAAAGAATCCTTCGAAACTGTAACAAATTGTTGGGTAATATAATTATAAAAGAGTAAAAAATACAAGATGAAAAGATATCGCTTCTTTTATTCAAAACATAAAAAATGATTCAAATCATCAATATGATCATTAACTCAAAAGATAATTGAGTTGTTCGATTACACACCAAATCACAAAGTAAAACATCATGGGGAAAAGTACTCGATTTGTCCAACGATTGACGGGCGAAATCTCCTGTATCATAGAGGGCCACCCACCGTTTGTTTTAATCCAGCTTCTGAGTTTTTTGTCCACATATGAACCCACAAATAAAGCAAAGTTTTCTCTATCCGGGTGAATACGGAGTACACGCTTAATGTAACATAAAAAAACAATGATTCTACCCCAGCTGATCTGAGAGAATAATTCGTCTGCGACGATATACAATTATTCTCTGGTTTCTATCAACGGACAGGTCGATAAATGTTCGTGAATATACTTATCATATCCTGCAATTGCTTTCTGATAACGATCATCTATCTGTTGATCGAGAAGCAAATCTTTCACAAAAAGTTCCATTTCAGTATCAGTCAAGACAAAAGTACACGAAGTAAAACACACATGAGACGCATTATCCAAATACCTTTCTGGTTAATCTGACGAGGCATCGCTAACCAACCACCGTGTGATTCGAGCCAATGATTAAGTTTTTTCTAAAGATGAAGACTAACGATCTGAGAAAAATTTTCCCTGTCTGGATGACGTAAAGCTACTCTTCTAGCGTAAGCAATTAGAATCACTACCCTATACCAGTTGATATGCTGCTGAAACAATGTATCAATCACCGAGCAAAAACCCAATGGGTTATCCAATACTGGTTGTTGAAAGAGTGATTGATGACAAAGATGAAAACATTGATTTATCACGGTTTTAACACAATGGAACATTTCATCTGGTTCTACATTGAGAATTAATGCTTTCACAAGACCACTCATTTTACGATGACACTGTCCCGACAAAAATATATTTCAAAGAACCAATCAAACGGACGAAACTATGACAATATGATATCCAATCAAGATTGGAGAATTTGAAAGAACCAATCAAAATGATTTAGACTACCGGCTGCTCTGAATGACCTTGACCTATTTTTTTGCCGCGCTGCTGTGCGGCTGACGCCTGAGCTATTTTCCCTTTGACCTTTGAGGGAATCAATGGACTTTTAATTGATTACATTAATAAGTCATTAGACTCAGGAGCAAGAAACCAATTTAAAAGAACAACGCGACTCAGCGTTATAGTCCTTGGACTGTACTGCGTGACCTCAATTTGCGCTGCGGCGCTGCGGCGCGGGTGAACCAGTCGGAACCTAATAACACCGGGATAGGATCCTTTTAGCCATTCAATCAGCAGTATAGCCCTATTATTATGCAATTAACGATTCGATACATAATCGATGGCAAATCGAACACTCAATAAACACACGCGCTCATCTTACTGATCAAAACAAACAATGCGTATTAACAGTTAACAAATAATAATAAGAAAAAAAAACGTCCAAAGTATCAATCAAACGGAATGAGAACTAAACATTGGTATAAGAGATGATGACAACCAATCGGATACTAGATATTTGAACTTGTAGGTTTGAAAGAACCAATCAAATGATTTCAATAAGCATTAGTATCAGAAAACTAGGTCAAATACAATCTAATAGCCAATAAGATAATTGTATATTTAATCAATAACTATGAGTCATTAGACTCAGGTGTACGAAACGGACTTATTATAAAGCATTTGACCATTCGATATATAATCGAACTCAAAATGGGAATTGAATAAACATTCAATAACAAATAATAACAATGAGTCCTTATAAATACATAATCAAACTAAAATCAATACATAATAGATCTAAAAATATCGATTAGCAGGTAAAAAAACGATCACACCAATCATCCACATCCATCTTTTTAATCTGGTTCTAGTCATTCAGCTCACTATATACTACTTGTATTGACAGTGATCGCTTGTCAATTGGATTCAATAGTCTGATGTCACGAAGCCCAGCAACGGCGAGCAGCGTGGTTCAAAACAAAGAAAATTGGTACTTTTTATTCTTTATTCTGGCTAGAACTTTTCATATGTCGTTTGAACAGAATTTTTAAAAAGTCAAAACATGATTGTAATGACATATTTCCATCGCCTCAACCTTCCCACGACTGTAAATACGTCACAACACGTAACACAACCCAAACCATTGTGGTGACAATATAACGGCTATCCTAGCGTGGCAAATGTGTCAATCGTTCTTGCCCTTGGACAATGGAAGGAGAGCCATCTGGTTTCTAACCTGCATTTGGACTCGCAATTCGCACTCGCCTGCGAACATATGGTCGATTTGACACTCGTAGCGGGAGGTAATAAACCCAATTAGACATTCACAGACGCTACAGTTCGACACCAGATCCGATTGGACTAAAGACAACGACCATTAAATAACAGGTCTACCAAAATCCTGTAAAACTGTTGGTTCTTCAAGATTGTCCAACTCCCGTCGAAAACCCATATAAGTCAGAATGGTAGAAGATAACGGCCTCTCTCCACTCCTCTATTTAGAGCTCACTGCTCTATAGTCAACTCGAAAAATCTCACATAGCGAGAAAACTTAGCGCCAAGGGTCAGTGAAAATTTACTTTGTGTTACTATAATTAATATAATTATACTAGTGTGTAGGACTAGTGTGATAATTAATATTGTGTTTTCGCCTGGCAGTAAGTAGACACAACCAAATATTAACAGGAATCAATAACTCTTAATTGATATTCATATTTCCTATAAATATATTATTCATTCGCTATCTTTATATATATAATTGGTTTCATTTATGGATAGTGGTGATGTAAGGGTATTGGTTCGAATCCCTCACAACCCCTCTATTCATTGACTATTAAAATGTTGCAACTAGTCAAAGATTTGCACCGGTATCTTTCACAGACCGGTATGAGAAAGCAGGAAGTCTTTAATCATCCTTTCACAAACCAGTTATGACCGTACCGTCAGACTCTAACCACCCAGCAGGAATATGTCATCGACAAACTCTTCAGTGGTAAATGACCCAATGTGAATCCGATTAATGTCGGCTCTGTGAAAGATCAAGCTGAACTGCTACTAAAAACCGACTACCGACGGCGGACCGAAATGGCTGTCGCCAGAGATAACGGGAACATCACACCATTCAGTTAAGGACTCGCAAATGAAAAATGAATAGCATTGTGTTATGGGATGAAAATCAATATTCATAGAATGTCTCTTTATGAATTAAAACTAGCATTATGATTATTATTTGACTAATTTCGTGTTATCTTGTTATTGTATGAGGCAATTCTGTTTAATTATATAAAAATACTTTACTTTAACGGGGATCAATACTTACTTTCTGGACCGACCTATCCCTATACAACTTGCCAATATCCTACCACTCCACTATTACCTATTTCTTTAAACTTCTTAATACATTCTATTAATATCAGTCAAAGTGCTAGTAATTTTAAACCATCAATAAAATGGAATAAAATGGCACCCGGCGCTGTCTATGGGAAAACTATCTGAATCCTATCTTACCTATCTACTTCCTTGCCAACATCCTACATAGACGTGACACTGATCATATTTATAATGTGTTACTCTTCTGGATACACTTTTATACTCGTCGGAGAAATATTTCATTAGAGCGTCCGCCATTGTTCCGATAGTTTAGAGCCAGTTACTAAGTTACTATGCGTCATTACGAGGGAGGTGACGTCATGACTGTTGAGCCAATTATTGTAAAATTAGAAGCTAGATTGCCGGGTCATTAACACGCGCTTAAAATGAAGGCATTTCACATTTCCTTATCTTGCCATCGACGCTTTCATTATCACAGATCGATATTTCATAGCTACCCGGAAACTAGGTGCATTTGTAACCCATTTTGCCGAGTGATGAATTTCTACCGATTTTTTTGCTAGTCAGATGTTTTAATGTTGCCATAGAAAAATGGCAGCCAAAAAAAAAAAAATGATCCTCGTGTTATTAGTCACTTGAAATATCATGCATGATGTTAAGAACCGTTTATTGAATTAAATGCAAATAAAGACACACCAAACAATTACAAGTGAATGGAAAGATGAACAAATAGATCCATATAGAAAAAAAAAAGATGTGAAGGGAAATTTTATAAACATAGATTGATGACCGTGATAGATTTGATAAGATTTGATCTTCAATAACAACGAATTGATATCTTAAAAGGGTAGCTTTTATTTTTGCCAACAATGCGGTAATAATCGAAATGCAGGTTGTTGCGAAAATAAACAGCATTGAGGGTAATCATGGGATTTCCTCATATTAAACAGGTATTTCATATGCTACCGATCTTTTGAGTACATGGTCCCAGTTTCAGAAGATTGTAAACGTGATTGTCAACATTTGACATGTGATTGCGCCTCTTTTCTCTTCTCTTGTCTGGAAGAAAAATTAAAAAAAAACAAAAACAAAAACTACAAAATTCCAACGTTGATGGGTCAAACAGATAAATTTGTTCCGCGCAGCAGGGATCACATCTTATCTAAACTTCCACCCTCTCATCTTCAAGATACTTTATTCAAACCTGGGACGTTTTGAGTTTCCATGCTTTGTCAGTTTACCTCATTGATATCACTAAATAGTCACCAAATCCCGATATTTCGTGGGCGAATCAGCAAATTGTAGTGTGTTACCGGAAATAACTCTTTTTGTCCAAAGAACAAACAAACGAGGCTCTTTATTGATTATGTTTAATCACGTTTCGATGTCAAATTAATCGATTCTTTTAGCAAATACTTTGTAAAGAATTGTTGATATATTATACAAAACCAACATTGTGCTTTTTAGTTCCTTTTTTAAATGCATTAATGGACCCACAAATTGCAGCGATCTTAGTTTCCATCAAAGAGTGAGGTTGATTATGTGATATGAACAAAGGGTAGTCTTTTTTCCATTGCTGTTGTCCGAAAAAGGCCAAAGGCCGAAACATCGTTTGTTTTGTGTTGTTCCCTTGTGTACGAGTCACATTTACTCCCTTTATCTTTCTCTCAATTTAGGCACCTCTAGTTTTTTAGTTGTCGGAAACATGAGTTCTCAGAATGTTTAATAAGCTTCAACAGTCATGATGTCACTTCCCTCGTAATGACACATGGTAACTTAGTAACTGGCTCTTAACTATCGGAACAATGGCGGACGCCCTTATGAAATATTTCTCCGACGATCATAAAAATGTATCCACATAAGTGTGATCTTGTTTTTACTTTTATACATTCTGATCACATGACACGTGAAAAGTTCTAGCCAGCATGAAGAATAAAAAGTACCGATTTTCTTTGTTTAGAACCACGCTGCTCGCCGTTGCTGGGCGACATGGCATCAGACTAATGAATCCAATAGACGCCTTTGTAAAATTTAAGACATAAACCGCACCATATTAACTAGTGTGAATCATTCCGAATATACGTGTAAACACGGCACATTTTCTCGATGATCCATCATGTATTTGTTCTTATATAACATGAAATAACATATCATAATACTGGTTGCTTAGGTCAAAGGCCTTTAACCCTCTCCTTAACAAACACAAGGAAAATCGTCACATTCGTTACGATGCAACCAACAGTTTTATCATTCTGATTTCTTCTGTGCATCACACAATTTTAAGAAAATTTGTTAATTATGGCTATACAAAATTGACACTGTGACGTGGAGCACATTTTCCCGAACAAAATCATGTACTTGTTGATTTAAATTTTCCATTTAATTTAGAAAAATCTATTTTTGTGTTGGGTGGGTGTGAATATTTGGGGAAAATTCTGAAAATGGCTGGCTGGTAAGGAGAGAGTTAAATACCCTCTGAAAAAAAAAAGGTTCAGGTAAAAAATTCCCAGATATGATCATAACTATGGTCATTATTTACATCGTAAACAATAAAAAATATATCAATTAAAAACTTATTCATCAAATTCATATATTAAGTTATGGAGTTCCCATAGAATTAAACGAATGAGAATACGTACGGAGTCTAAAAAGTGTCCACCAATGAAAGCATTCAGCGCCATTTTATCTTGGGCTGGGAATGTAAACCTTACCATTCATTCGGTCTCTATGTCAACATAACGACACAACAAAAACAACAACAATATCAAAATCCACAATAAAATGGTACAGAACTGTTGCGTATATTTATGCCACATTAAAGCTGTCAAAAAAAAAAATGAAGTGAGAGAATGTGTGTAATCATGTATTATTATAACCTATAATGTGTTTTCCAACCGCCACTTCATCACTGTCACTACTACTACAACCACCGTCACCACTTCATCACTACCACAACTACTACAACCACCACCGCTACATCATTATCACTACCACTACACCACCACCACATCATCATCACTACTACAACCATCACCACTCCATCATCATAACTACCACTACTCCTACACCATCACTACCACCACTATTACAACCACCACCACTACACCATCATCATGACCACTACAACTGCAACAACCACCACCACATCATCATCACTACCTCTAGTACTACAACCACCACAATATCTTCATTACCACTACTACTACAACCACCAGCACCACATCATCATCACTACCACTACTACTGCAACCACCACCACCATCACCATATCATTATCATTACCACCACTACTACTACAACCACCACAACCACATCGTCATCACTACCACTACTACTGCAAACACCACCACCACATCATCATCACTACCACTACTACTACTACAACCACCACCACATCATCATCACTACCTCCACTACTACAACCACCACCACAATATTGTCAATACCACTACTAGTACAATCACCAACACCACATCATCCTCACTACCACCAGTACTACAATCACTACTATTAGGTTTTGGAGCTTTACTTCATTTGAAATAAGGAAACTTCGGAATTGTATTTGGCATTGTGTTTATACATCATAATATAATTCTAATCAGTTATCTATTTACAACTAGATAGTTTACAATATGTATGCCAAATATCATCCTAATTCCCTTTTCTTGTGTGCGGGAATTCCTCTTTCGGCATTGAAATTCCTACGAGTGGTGTCTGAAATTCCTGTGAGCCAAATTTAAAGTTCGCGTCTCTGTGTTATGATGATGCAATGAGTGTGAGAGAGTCATCACTACACACATAAACATTAGAAACAATTTAAAAACATGACTATGACACGCAACCAGCCACACACGAGGCTATACTATTTATCCTTTTCTCTATATAGAACAGGACAAGACAAATAATAGTTGTCGTCTGACGAGTTCAACTCTCAGCCGACCTGTCAATAATCCTTTTTGCCTAATAGAATGTTGTGTGGTTTTGACCGTGAAGAAAACCTTAAGAAGTCACATTTATATTATTTTAGAGACATCGTTTTGAATCATTTTGAGTTAAATGAGCAAGCAGCAAGTTATTTTTTTAGATTTCATGAACGGCTGATCAGCGCTTGTTTACTATAGTAACGCAATTCCCAGCCCAAGTCAAAATGGCGGATGGTTTTCTCATCGAGGCCATTGGTTGGCTAGCCAATATGAACACCGTGGTTGTAGAAGAATGTGTTATATTTACGTTTTTATTTGTCTTCGCGGGTACATTTTACATGGGAGTACTTAAAAATGTTTTGTGGTCAATTTGATCAAAAACACGGACAGTTTTGTTTAACTGTGTATATAATTGTCCATAGGTATTACAAATGGTTTTTGTCCATCGCGGGAAATAAACATAAAAACCTGGCAATTTTAGGGAACTCTTAAATAAGTATGTTTTGAACTAATCGAGTGAAGTACATCAGTTTTTAAGTTAGTAGTAATCTTTTTACCATTGTCAATATATGGTTTAAAAACCATGATCGAAAAAAGTGGACATGGATTAGCCCAGCTGGCCTTTATAAAAATCAGATAGACTTTATTCTGATCCAACATCTTTTCAGAAATATCGTGCGTATACACAACAATTATAGAGCTATCCAATTTGATGACGCCGTCAAAACAGGACCCAGATAATTAGATGTAAATGCTGCAATTGATCACTAAGCATGTCATACGGATCCTGCTTAGCAGCAGACTGTCAATTATCAACGATTCGACAAGAGGTTGGGTGGGACACTTTCGCTTTTTAAAAAAGAATCTCCCTACCCCACTCCCACTCCCCTCATTCTTTCACCCCTTCCTTTCTCTCTGTCACCCCTCCCATTCCCTTAGCGAAAAGCAAGAACAAAAAGTCGTATGTGGCGATGGAGGCTATCACCTTGACTTCCGCGAACAACACACGGTTGCAGGGGTCCCTTGACTTGTTCCTTTTCCAGTCGTGAGCAAGTTACCAGAGACCTAAAGTTTGTTTCGAACTCGGGACATTCTTTTATCAGGAAAGGGCGAGAGTCAATAATATTATGAATAGCCTAGACTTTTGCCGGATGACAGTGGTGGGTGCTACGTAGTACGAAAGGTGGGGATTAAAAAACCCCAACTTTTGTTGACATTCGACTACTGGAAGGGTTTCTGTGTTTGTTTGTTTTTTTTAATGATTAACACACGATCTAGATTGTAACTATTACCAATTTTAAAAACCATCAGATTATGAAAAATGTGTTCCCTCAAAAAATACACGAATCAATCACTGCATGATCATGATGCAGAATTGAGTGAAGGAAACGTCAACGTGAGAATAAGCGAGTGAAGCTACATATTAGTAACTATAATATTAAAATTACGAAGTGAATCGTAAAGATGAAAACAAATCTACAAAGCATTCTAAAATTATGTGAGTGACACACCCGGAAATATATTACGGGTTCACATTGATACAAATTACAAACTCAAACACTAAAATTGAAATCGTTTGGTCCCGCGTTCGAGGCTTGTGATTAGGACCTTTTGGAGCAAGAAAACGTTGCGCACAAAATAGATCTCCCGTTTATTGTTGTTTACGTTGTAGATGATATCAAACTTGCAGGAATAAAATGTTATACTAGTTAAATTCATCATATATGGCAAAAGTATTCTAAAAATCAGCGTTCAAATAGTTCCTGTTTTGTTCACCCAAGCGCATTAATTTTGAATAATTAACTTTTGTGGCGTAGTTGCACATATATGTAATGGCTTATGATCGTATAGTGGCTTTTTGATAGATGGTAATGATATTCCTTTGCATTGTGTTGTAGATGTTAATAATGACTAAATAGTTCAAGGGCCAAGGATGATAATTGAATGCACAACATCAAGACATTCAAATAAAAGTCCAGATTCCAAGTCCATTTCTTACAGTTTATTTGTTCTGAAAAATTCGAAATCCAAATCAAATAGCATGGTCATAATTCAGCCAGTTTCATAAATTCCAAATCCGTAAAATCAGTCCAAATGTTAAGTTATTTTGACTATGTAACCATTTTCAATATACGCGGAATATTTCAAGTCCGTAAAATGCAATCAATGATGGTGAGCACAAAAAGTTAAAAAGTGCAGCTCATAGTCAAGTAAAATAGAATATAATATAATAAAATAGAATAGAATACTGTTTTCATCAAAAACACCCTATTTTATCCCCTATTGTAACCATTCCCACACTCCTCCTACTGAGTTTGACCTGCCTCTTAAAGCAAGAGCGAATCATACACAACTTGTATATTAAAAACAACAAGAATTTTCTCGAATATTACTATCAAACCCTCTTATGACATAAAAGTACTTTGATAAATTACCGCATTTAATGCATGACAACCAAAAATAGCATCAATCTGTTGCTGTTACCCCATGAGTTTTATACATATCCCCTGATTTGCAACGACAGTGTTTTGTGGGCAACAACCGAGAATAAATGCAATCTCCTGTAGCTACCCCCATGGTTCTTTCTAATATTTGTCATGTTTTATTGCCATGTTTTAATCAAAATTCTTGCGTAAACTTCTTGCATAAGCTTACTCTCTTACACTTTAACATGGTCTAAAAATAGATTGACAGTAAGTTTTGATAAATTTTACTTACCATTTGTTTCATATAATATTAATATCTAGACACTATTTGATGTGTGATCTATTATTTATAAGTAAGCTTTTCTTACCTAACTAGACCACATATTTATAGCTATTTTTTATAATGTGCTATGGAAAGTGAGCGGCCAAAGGTAGGAGCACGTGTTTTACCACGTGGTGCCAGTCTTTTTGCTTTGGCGGCGTCATCATATGGTTAGCTCTATTCCAATCGCAGATTACAATTGTGACCACCGAGCAGTCAAGGCCAAACTAAAAACAAAACTGAAAAATATAAAGAATAAAATAATGGAACAAAAGCTGCAATTATATCTATTGAAAATTAACGATAAAATAAAAAATGTGATATGTGAGAGAAAACAGTGAAAACTTGACCTCAGATATAAACATACATATAGATGAGATGAGTGCTGGAATCAAATATCAAACTGCATACAGAATCTGCAATCTTTGATAAATCACGAACCAAAACAAAAGTGGACGAATGACAAGATCTTGGAAATGATGGATGGAAGAAGAAAACTAGAACGCAACAGTAGCGAATATAAAGAAGCTAATAAGAATATAAAACATATGGGTAAGAGAGCAAAAGAAGATTATATTGAACATGAATGTCACAGAACTGAACGACTAAAACAATCTAACACCAACCAATTCTACCAGTCAGTACAAGCTCTAATTGGAAAACGACCAGTCGTGGCAAGAAAATGCATTAAAGACAACAAAAAACGTGAAAAATTCGAAATTTTCGAAAGTCCCAAATTTTATTTTTTGAACATTGTAAAAGTCGATAAATCCTCAAAATTGATTATTTAATACAAAAATTAGGATTCTTTTTTTAATCATCAAATTGCACCCAAAAAAAAGTGAAAAATTGGAAATTTTCGAAATTCCCAAATCTTATTTTGTGAACATTATAAAACTCGAAAAACGATCAAAATCGAATATTGCGTGCAATAATTCGAAGATTTAAACACATTTATTAAATTTCACTCAAAAAAACGTTAAATTTCACCCAAAAAGGTGAAAAGTTCGGGATTTTCGACAGTCCCAAATTTTACATTTAGAACATTGTAGAACTCGAAAAATGATCAAAATCGACTAATTCATGTAAAATTGGGAAATTTTATCTAATCTTCTACGTTGTTAGGTGAAATTTGACGATTTTAAAACGTTTATGGGTGAAATTTGAAGATTAAATAAAAATTTCCCAATTTTTGCATAAAATGGTCGATTTTGATCATTTTTTCAGAGTTTTACAATGTTCATAGAGTAAAATTTGGGACTTTCGAAAATTTCGAATTTGTCACGTTTTTTTTGGTGAAATTTGATGATTATAAAACTTTTTTTGGGGTGAAATTTGAAGCTTAAAATTTTATTCCCGAATTTTTGAATGAAGTAGTCGATTTTGAGCATTTTTCAGTTGTATAATGTTCAAAAAAAAAATTATTTGGGACTTTCATAAATTTCGAATTTTTTTCGTTTTTTGGATAAAATTTGACGATTTTCAAACGTTTTTTGGGGTGATATTTTACGATTTAAAGAAAACGTCCCAATTTTTGCATGAAATAGTCGATTTTTAGCATTTTTCGAGATGTTCAACGTTCAAAATAGAAATTTTGGGACTTTCGAAATTTCCGAATTTTTCATGTTTTTTTGGGGGTGAAAACGTTTTTTGGATGAAATTTAAAGAATTTTTAAAATGAAATAGTCGATTTTTAGTTTTCTCGAGTTGTTTACATGAAATAAAACATTTGGGACTCTCGAAAATTCCTAATTTTCACATTTTTGGGGTGAAATTTAACGTATTTTCGGTGAAATTTGACAATTTTTTAAAAATTTCCTAATTTTTGAATGAAAAAGTCGATTTTGAGTATTTTTCGAGTTGTACATTGCTCAAAATATTAAATTTGGGATTTCGATTTTTTCTCGATTTTTGATGAAATTTGACGATTAAAAGAAAAAATTCCTAATTTTTGCATGGAATAGTCGATTTTGATTATTTATCGAGTTTTAAAATGTTCAAAAAGTTGGTAATTTTTCCATATTTTTTGGGTGAAATTTGACGATTTATTAAAATTTCCAAACTTTTGCTTGAAATACTCGACTTTTCACATTTTTGGGGTAAAATCTGGCGATTTTTTAGCGTTTTTTTTGGTGAAATTTGACGAGTTTTAAACGTTGTTTAGGCGAAATTTGACGTTTAATTAAATTTACAAACTTTTGCTTGAAACACTCGAATTTGAGCATTTTTTGAATTTTGCAATGTTCAAAAAGTAAAATTTGGGACTTTCGAAAATTTTGAATTTTTCACATTTTTGGGGTGAAATTTGACGATTTTTAAACGTTGTTAGGTGAAATTTGACGAGTTTATAACGTTTTTTGGGTGAAATTTGAAGATTAAATAAAAATTTCCCAATTTTTGCATGAATTAGTCGATTTTGATCATCTTTCGAGTTCTACAATGTTCTAAATGTAAAATTTGGGACTGTCGAAAATCCCGAACTTTTCACCTTTTTTGGGTGAAATTTATCGTCTTTTGAGTGAAATTTAATAAATGTGTTTAAATCTTCGAATTATTGCACGCAATATTCGATTTTGATCGTTTTTCGAGTTTTATAATGTTCACAAAGCAAAATTTGTGAATTTCGAAAATTTCGAATTTTTCACGATTTTTGGGTGAAATTTGATGATTAAAAAAAGAATCCTAATTTTTGGATTAAATAATCAATTTTGAGCATTTTTCGACTTTTACAATGTTAAAAAAAAATAAAAAATTTGGGACTTTCGAAAATTTCGAATTTTGGTAGTCTACATAGACAGTCTTTACTCGGATGACAAAAGAAGCGCATGCTTGGATAAAGAAACCTCTATTGTGAACACGGGCCCACAGTTATGCGAGAAGAAGTAGAAGCTGCTTGCAAAGAGATGGAAAAGTGGAAAGCGGTAGACCAAGATAGTTTCTCAATAGAATTGACTGACCCCCTCGGCGATCTCGGTATAAATATTCTGAAAAAAAATATCAATTAACGTCATATATGAAGAGGGTGTCCTGCCTTATGTTTTAAGACAGTCGGTATTTATTACCATTTCCACCCCCCCCCCCAAAAAAAAAAGAAAGTAAAACCAAAATAACAAAAACCCAAGGAACTATTGATTGTGACCAACCAGAACAATCAGCATAATGAGCCAGGCCACAGAAATTATATAAGAATACTTATAAAAAGAATGAGGAGCAAGATCTCTACATAGACACGTGACGAGCAGTGTGTTTTTTTTTTTTAAAGAAAAGAGTAGAACATTGTGGGTAATTCCACACCCAACTTTTTCAGTTTATTGTCATAAAGTTTCTATTGATGAGGTGAACACACAAACAGAATACAAATATCCCACAGCCATTCACACTTGGATTCTGTACAAATAACAATAAAAGAAGGAACGACCCTTCAAAATTCAAAATATTCTCTTTATTCGCGGATTCATCATTTTGGGGTAATTCCACATCCATCATGTATTTTTGCATGCAAAAACGAGAATGAAACAATCAGGAACAATATTTAACGTCTGAAATGAACACAACAATCTTTGTAGACCATGACATGAGACCATTAGACATAGGCAGGGGTCCCGATAGCTCAGGTGCACGGTCATACGACACCGTCTTTTCTTGTAATTCATCACCATGATTAGCCAATCTCTATAGAAAAAGGAGAAAAACATGAACAGACATCCCTGCTAGATCCAGCTCTAAAGAATGGGCATACATAAATGACATCATGTCGGCCCCCAATAAGGCTTATTATTCAAACAGTATTAATCGGCTACACGCTTCCAAGAATTTTCTAAGACAAACAATTAGTAAATTATGTTGGGGGCCTCTCTTTGTAAAACAAAACCATTGACATTGCTATGGGACTTGAGAACCATATTACGAACGTTTAGCATTCCTCGGTCTAGCGAGTCTCAAATACAGAGGAATTAGGGGAGACTTAATTCCGCTCTACAAGATAATACAAGATATAAATCCATCCATTTTGTTTACATTTTCCAAGATAACGTATACCGGAGGCGAGAAATATAAACTATATTCCAAGATTTCAGATCAAAATAAGACAGAACTCATTTATTATACGTATAGTGAAAACAAGGAATAGTCCCTGTTTTAACACAAAAAATGCATGTTCTTTGAATCAGTTTAGAATCTTAGTTGATAGGGAGTTAGGGTCTATGAGATTTAAGTATGGCTAATATGTTTTATTCTGTTTTACTAAAAAGAAGTTAAAAAATAATAATTGATTAATTTCTGAATTCAATTTGATTTGTTATTTTTATTTATCTATTTATTTATCTATTCACTTATTTGTTTGCTTAATTTAGTTATTTATCCATTTATCTATTTACGTATTTAACTTTAAATTGTCATGTAGATAATTATTCCATTACTTTCATGATTCTGTAGACTGGTTTGTAAATGTTCACAAGTAAAATGCATGACATCTGAAACAATGTTAAATCATGATAATTTATCAGAAACTTATGTATGATTTTTATCGTTATTGCTTTCATGATTATTTTTCTCATTAATATTTCATTGTGCTATGAACTTTATACATTTAGGATTCATTTGATCATGACGAATTTTCAATTACCAGTTTTCTATGAGAGTATTTTCTGATTTCACATTGCAGTATTGAAATATTTTTCTTTACATTCAAAGTTGTGTAAAACGGTCTGTGAATGATACAATGCAAGCTATATGCGATTCTGTAATTATAAACTATTGTATAAGGCATTTAAAGGATAATTCCTATATTGAGCCTTTATAAGAAAAGATAAGACATAGGATTTTGATCAAATATTTTCACAAAAAAGATATGAGAAATTCGAAACACGTAGGGTGTAAAATTTCCCTGACCTTTGTGAATCTAAAATAGGCAAAGCAACTTACTTAAGGCATCTCGAAAGGTTTGAGGGTAAATTTTACACATCCTTTGAATGATTAAGCATTTCTAGCTCGAGCTTTAAAGTTGAAGAAACGTTAACAACATTTTGCCATATTTGAAAACCATGAGTGTTGCACTTACCTTCAATGGGCTCATAAAAACTTGAAAAATTGTAAGAATTAAACAGTAATAAAAGTGGCTGCTTCTTGTGTTCAAACAGGAAATAGAAATCAAAGGCAGTTAAAACTTTGAACAGTATCCAATGGGTCTTTTTGTATTCTTTCTGCGAAGAGCTTGATATTATGAAAGTGGGAGTGGAATTGCCCCGGGTGTGGAATTGCCCCACCTTGCCCTATGGTAAATGCAATTTTTACATTGAAAACAACAATAATGCAACGGTCAATCGAAAAACAAAAATCACTGTATCTATGCTTATTGATTATTCCTAAGCCTTTGATTCAGTACAACAGGAAACGCTCTTCAAAATCTTAGAAATGATCGGTATAGGCAATAAAGACCTTCGAATTGTGAAAAAAGTGTACTTGAATCAAACAGCGTGTGTCAAACTTGATAACGAAACATTGGACTTCTTTAACATCGAGACGGGATTAGACAAGGTTACGTATTATCCAGCAGCCCTTTCAACACATATAGTGAAGTAATATTCAAAGAAGAGGTTGAGAAATTTGATATGGGATGTACAGAAGAATGTTGAGGTTATCATGGCAGACAAGTTATAAGAACGAGGAAATAGTGGTGAAAGGCGTGAAAAGGATGAAAATTGATAGATACCATCAGAAAGAGACTGTTAAGGTTTCTGTGATATGTGTAGAGAAGAAACGGAATAGAAAAGTTGGCAACGTTTGGGATGATCGAAGAAACGAGAGATAGAGGAAGCCAGAGAATAACATATCTAAATAACATAAGAACGGCCAAAAGTGATTTTAAAAGCAACGTTGACTTCATGCGTACCGCAGAGGATCGTAATACGTTCAGACAGCTGACCGGCAAAGTGTTCAAGAGTACAATCTACGGTGGATGATGAGTCACAACCTCTAAAACAACAAACATTGAAAAGCCATCCGAATGTTTTTTATATGAAAGATGTAACTAAGGTAAACACCAGAGACTTAGACCCAGTGCTCCGTATGAGACCAATATCGCTCTGCGCATGACAATTTTGACAATATTTTACAAATTGAAAGAGTGGCCTTGTGTACCTATAAGTTGTAAAATGCTTGATTTTGCGATGAATTCAAGCAATCATTAGTGATCCTTTTATAAAATATTTGGTACATCATCAAAACATATCAGAAAGCCCAGCCACTTGACTTACTTTGATTTATGCCGCTTGGCTCCTGGCGGAGCATAGGGCCTCGACAGCACTCTTCCATCTTCTTCTGTCCTTGGCACAGACCTTTGCCTCACTCCAGGTAAGATTGGAGACGCACACATCTTGGTGAAGGCGACCCCATTTCCTCTTGCCCTGCGGGTTCCATTCAAGAGCCTGCTTGGTTATACTACCGGGCTCTTTCCGCAGGGTATGGCCAACCTATCGCCACTTTCTGCGTCTGAACTGCACATCAATTTGCTCTTGGTTTGTTCTTATCCAAAGGTCAGGATTTGGCACTTTGTCAGACCAGTTCAACCTGAGAATCAAAAGTTAAGCGCAGTAGTTTTGTCTTCTCTTCACTAATCTTGAGACCAACCCGCTGAGCTGTTTCTTCCAGGGCGGTGACTTTTTTTCTGCATGTCTTGTAGGCGATGTGAGAGGAGAGCTAGGTCATCTGCAAATTCGAGGTCTTCAAGTCTTTTTAAATGTCCATTGGATGCCATTGTTGGAATTGCTATATGCTGTCTTTGTTACCCAGTCCAATACCACAAGAAATAAATGGGGGTACAACAAACAGCCTTGCCTAACTCCTGAGGTAATATCATAATCCTCAGAGAGTTGACCATTACGTATGACTTGGCAGGAAAACCCATCATAAAGTCGTTTGATAATGTTTATAAACTTTTCTGGCACCCCGTAGTGGAGAAGGATGTTCCAAATGCTTTCCCTATCTACGCTGTGAAACGCTTTCTCAAAGTCTATAAAGCATACATACATATAGGGATAATTGCCACTCAATCGACTGTCCAACAATGACAGCCCACTTGGGATTCTGTATTTTTCCTCACACTAATTGGTACTGAGAAGGAACAAAGATACTATCGACTAAACAAATTCATTAACGACCGGGATTAATTACTTTTACACTTTTTTTGTCGAAATTCAATGGACACAAGCACTATTTTACCTTTACAAAAGTATTGCTTTCAGTAAGTTTTGTCCGTTTGCATACATTATTCACCTTTTGTTGATTATAGGACGCGGGTGGGCGGAGGGAAGGGGGGGGGGGGAGGCATTAATTTCCAATTCTATGGCCTATGCATGAATCTGTTAGCCCACATTTTAATACAAATGAAAAAATATCGTAAATCAATTTCCCCCGGAAATTAAGATTTGGAATACATTAGTGTTCAGAACAATTGTAACAAGGTGAAAAAAAGGAAAATAGAAGGTGGTTTTATCAAGTCTATACAGGATCCAAAGAACTGTCTCCTCACTAAATTTAACGAATTTTAATGTCTGTACTTGTGTTTTTATGTGCATATGCATGTGCGCGCGTGTGTGTGTGTGTGTGTGTGTGTGGGGGGGGGGGTGTGGTATATACACACATATATATATATATATATAATATATAATATATATATATATATATATATATATATATATATATATATATCTTATTATATATTTATCATGTTTAAATGCAGAAAATATCACTCCGTGCCCAAATTATAAGAGAAAACTAAACTCCTTGGCGTTCTCTTACTAAGTTGAAAAATGTATTGTCTATTTAGACAATAGAAATTGAAATCAAATTTTATTCAATCCTTGAATTCATTTCAATCGATCGATATTTGAAGGACGAGTTATCTGGCCAAAATTTTAAATATGGGGCTTTCCAGAGTACGGCAGGAAAGATAATCCATCAAATAAAAGTATGATGTCAACAAGAATCACCAATGTTCTAAATGAGCAAATTGGGGGTTAATGGCACGGCCCAATAAAAAAACAAAAACAAAACGAAAGTACCATGAAGCCGAGCTCGAACCCAGGTCCTTACGGGTCACAGGGCAATGTCTTAACAACTCGGCGACTTATCGATAGATCGAAGATGACGCCATTCCGGCCTTTGTTATTGTGTTTTGCCTTCTCACTAAACTGTATTAACCAGACTATAAAACTAAGGTATTTTGGACATCTAAGACGCAATCCAACTGTCAACAAGGACATTATTGAGGGTAGAGTTGAGGGGAAAAGAAGAAGAGGCAGGCCAGCAAGAACTTGGATAGATGATGTGAGGACATGGACAGGATTGTCGGCAGCCGAATGCAGTCAGCAAGCCGTCAACAGGGAAGATTGGCGTGTCATTTCAAGTCGACCTCAACCCATGAGATGACACTGGAAGAAGAAGAAGAAACGTTCAAGGTTAAACACAATTTTGTATGTTGGTTCGTTATACTTTCGGATGGCAATGTTGTGAGCTTCTTAGCCAAGCGCAAACTATATATTAAATAAGTCCTAATAAACTTTAATTCCACATTCATTTTACTCGTGTCATTTGGAACATTGATCGACGTTGCTTTAGAATATCGATTGATGCACTGACTGAGTTAAGTGTTCCTTATGATTTGAGTTTTAGGAATATGGCAGCCATGACAATATGTCAGCGTTAAACGATGGAATGATGAACATTACATATGCTATTTCAATGGGAGCGATCTTTTTTCATGTTTTCGTCCAACCAAGTCATCAATCACATGATTTGTTGCTGTCCAACGATTGGATATTTCTTCAGAAATGTAAACACGCTGCTTTGTTTATGAAAGTTGTAAGCATACCCATGTATCAAGCTGAACACAATGACCAATCGTGATGTTAGATATTTCAAAATCTGCGAATACTTTTCACTATGTGGGTCACGTTGAGCACATATTCCAATGTGACCAATGATCTCGAGCACATGGAAATGTAATATAGATCGTGCCTATTCTTATTTCAATAGATAGAATGCGCTTGGCCAAGGAGTTCACAACATTGCCATCCGGAAGTATAACTGACCAACACACAAAATCTGTGTAACCATGAACTCTTATAGTCTGATTAATACAGTTTAGTGAGAACAACTCACAAACGCGGATGGCAAAAACAATAACAAAGGCCTGAGTGACGTCATCTTCGAACTATCTATAGTTATATAAAAACATCCTAGAGTGGATAGAGAATAATATGATACCGTTAACAGATGAAGGGAAGGGGCAGACTTTTGACTCCACAGAGTGCGGGCAGACAACGTCAATGAGGACGACACTGGAAAATGAGTGAGCGAATGTGATTTCAATTCAAAGGCCATTTAGACTATTCAGCACACATTTCATTCTTTTAGCGTTCCTTCCAATTTTCTCACAAATCCTTCAGGTTTCGCCTATTTGCGACCGATTGTCACAAAACGTAATCTTTTCGTAAACAAGTATGAATTACATTGGAATCAGTCTTCCTGCCTGTAATCCTCGTCGTTGTAGGATGTATCCGATTTCGCTGTACACGAACTCAATAAAACTCTTGAACAATGCTTTTGTCATTGATATAGGTGTGTGATTATTTTTAGATCTTTTAGGTTGTTTATTCTACCCCCTCCCCCCACCTTCCACCCTCCCCCGTGCCCCTATTTACTAGTGATTTTAAATAGACTTTAATAAGGAGGGATATTGGCTAAGAAATTTAATTTATGCTATGCTACAATAAGCAACTTGCCTGCTACAACTATTTCATTGGCTTTCCCCTAACAGCTATTTGGCTGTGAACGACACTATTATAGGGATTTTCCACTTTATTATTGTGTCAATAGAGAAAATATTGTCCGTATCAACGATATCGATTTTTCCTCGATGATCGGTTATGAAATGACGATCTGCAAACAATGTCATGTTCTGCTTAATTGTGAGACTGCCTTTATCACATATTTGCGCATACGACACGGCAAACTTTCGATATTTACATTTTATTTATCCGATTTCTCTTCATAAAATTAATCAATATCCTGCTTTGCCCATTGGTATTTTCCCAGTCTTTTGTTTGACTGAGTCATTTGTAAGGGAGGAGTATTTTAACGATAGAAAAAGGTAACAGGCTGCCTGATATTAAAAATTCAAGTGAAGGGATGCTTCAAAAATTAATGTATCATTGTTTTGTAACATTTAGATCTAAATATGTGTATTTTTCACACTTTCTTTAGGCATGCATTTTTAACAACACTTCCGTGCAACAACGAAGTACACAATACTATAGGGTTGTCATGGCTCGGTTTTAATATTTATTTACAAAGTTGATAATCCAAATAAATGTGGCCCGAGGTTCATATTTGAGCATAACGATTTGATTTAACGCATTGTATCTTCCTCATTATAGCTATATTAACCAAGGGAAATAACTGCGAAAATACATTTTTTCATATTAATTATAGTCAGTTTCAGCCTACTTGAAAATCTAAAAAAAAATATTGCAGTCGCTATAGTTAACTTTAAAAATCAACATTTAACCGTCACAAGGATTAAATAACGCTTCAAAATCCCCACAATTATATAGTACGATATCGACCTACATTTTCATTAAGTTTTAATGACATTAATATACACATGAAATTCTCAAATGTTAACGTTTGTGGAAATTTTAAAGAAATGTTTGTGTGTGTGTGTGTGTGTGTGTGTGTGTGTGTATGTGTGTGTGCGAGTGAGAGAGAGTGAGTGAGTGAAAGACGGAGAGAGAGAGAGAGAGAGAGCGAGAGAGAGACAGAGAGCGAGAGAGAGACAGAGATAGATAGATAGATAGATAGATAGAGAGAGAGAGATAGACAGATAGATAGATAGATAGATAGAGAGAGAGAGAGAGAGAGAGAGAGAGAGAGAGAGAGAGAGAGAGAGAGAGAGAGAGAGAGAGAGAGAGAGTGTATGTGTGTGTGTGTGTGTGTGTGTGTGTGTGTGAGAGAGAGAGAGAGAGAGAGAGAGAGAGAGAGAGAGAGAGAGTACACTATAGTGTCGACACCTCTTGACGGGATTCATCGAGACTTGTGTCTGCTCGTCTGTCCGTCTTACGCCTGTAATAATGTTATTGTTTATAATTTCTAATTTCATCTGATGCACACAAAATCAATATTAAAGATGACAGTATAACAGCAGTGAATGAAAACTTGCAAAACTGAACAGGATCGACAAAAAATATATTTGTAAAATCTTTAAATGACCTATGAAACAGAAGTTTTAGAAAGGAAATATTCGTATCATCCCTAAAAAATAATATGAAGTTAAAATTAAAAGTACGGCGTAAGAATACATTGTTTTGATATTTTGACACTAAGCATGGAACGAGATTTTAGTTGTCCATTTAAAAAATGTCCAATTTTTAAAACCTGTATCTCAGCTATTACTGATATCTCAGAGCGGTTTTATAATATTAAATTAGAGGATTTTTGGTACTTTGCAGCTTTCTACCCTAATTTGCAAGATTCAAGATATTTTGGGACCTAATTCCCCACACTATACTTAGTTGTTGTGACATAGGTTATGGCAGGTATAATTAATTCTAGAGACGGATATTAGGGATCTGTGGTATTGTGGTATGACACTCGCCTTCGGATCGGAAGGTCCTGGGTTCGAGCCCCGTCCTGAGCGACGAATAGTTGAGTCCTTGGCAAAGGTGTAAATTGAGTACTTGGCTGTTAACAGCGTTCTCTCTGTCGAAAAAAACACAAAACAAAACAACAACCCATTGTAATATCGCCTAACAGGCGTCATGTTGCGTCCTACATGTTTGGGTGTTGCTGTTGACCAGTGACTCTTTGCAAAGCGCTTTGAGTACATTTAGGAAGACAAAGAATGACTTATTAAAAAAAAAAAAAAAGAATGCCCCAATGTGATTTTAAAAGCAACACAGATTTCATGTGCATGCGCACCACAGTGGTTCGTGGAGACAGCTGACTCGCAACGTGCTCAAGAGCACAAGCCACGATGGATTATGTACCATAGATAGTATGCGTTTGGCTAAGAAGTTCATAACATTGCCATCCGGAAGTATAACGGACCAACACACAAAACTATGTGTAATCATGAACTTTTACAGTCTGGATAATACCGTTTAGTGAGTATTACTCATAAACGCGGTGGCAAAAAACAATAACAAAGACCAGAGTGACGTCAATTTCATTCTATCTATATAACAACTCAAAGTTGGGCTCTACAGTTCATCTATTGTGATAAATCAACCTTCATCCATTATATTTTCATTCCAAGACGTTGAGATTCCATTCTTTATATAAACTATACAGTGATTGCAGACGAATATTTTATGCCAGAGTCGAATAATGGTGAAGACGTTTCGGGTTTGCCCTTCATCTACCTTGATAACTTACTCATCATCATTTTCTCTAGCATTCCCGAACGTCATATTTTACTACACATTGAAAGAGACGATGGTCAAATCTATTCTAAAATCTGGATTATTATGGGTGGATGAATACATCTCCTTTTATTTGTAGCTTGGTAGCTAAGCGTAAGGACGTCTCGTCTTGTCACCATTTTCAACCGATGCTAAATGTGGTCACTGGCATGATGAGTGACAGTGATCTTTGAAAACTCTTGTCCCAAAGTTGCGGCTTTGGGAAAGACATTTAAAACACACCGTACAATCAACTCAGGTGTTACTGAGTACCTGGATGTAGACAGTGGCAAATATTGTAAGAGTGTTAGTACAAACAAACAAACAAAAAAAAAAAAAAGAAGACGCCTGACAGGCCTGATTGGAATCAAATGAAAACATGGTTTCGAAATATAGTCTGCAGGGGGATTAAATCAAACTTTATAAAGCGCATTGATCATGGTAAATCCTAGGAAATGCGCTATATAAAGGTTCGAGATCGTATAAATCAAAAAGACGAACCAAATTGTTTTCTACCGTCTGTAATGTTTTATCATATTTGTTATCCGCTGAAGAAGGGGTTTGAGCACGAATGTTGTGTATTTGGTATTGTGTTCTTTTTCGAAATTGTTATATTCATTCTTAGTCATTAATTTTTAAATTCATAACATCTAAACTTGAGCTTTTATATTGCGCAATATTCACTAAATGTGCTAAAAGTGCTTTACAGGGGGTCCCTGGTCAACAGCAACACTTAACATGAAGGACGTAAAATGACGCCTGTTAAGGCGATATTGCAATTTATTTTCGGACAGAGATAACGCTGTTAACGGTCATGTACTTATTTTAATGTTACACCTGAGTAAGGTGAGAGAATTTGAGTGAAGACCCTTTTCCAAGGAAACTATGCGCCGAGCGATGCTCGAACCCAGGTCCTTCCGATCTGAAAGCGAGTCGTACCACTAGACCACATAACCGCACAACAGCTTAGT
>NC_088367.1:24293599-24308599 GCF_034508935.2 Berghia stephanieae
AGAAGAAGAAGAAGAGAGAAGAAGAAGAAGAAGAAGAAGAAGGAAAGAAGAAGAAGAAGAAGAAGAAGAAGAAGAAGAAGAGAAGAAGAAGAAGAAGAGAAGAAGAAGAAGAGAAGAAGAAGAAGAAGAAAGAAGAAGAAGAAGAAGAAGAAGAAGAAGAAGAAGAAGAAAAGAAGAAGAAGAAAAGAAGAAGAGAAAGAAGAAGAAGAAGAAGAAGAAGAAGAAGAAGAAGAAGAGCTCAAAATGCCGACGTCTCAATGCACCTAACAATAGATAATTTGTTTCTACCAAGCCAAACATAATACTCTCACGCCATATAAGTAATCCACAGCAATGCACATATGAATTACGGACAAGAATAAAATGTAATGATTCGATAAAATAAACTAAAATTAAAACAGAATGATTAACAGGTGAATAGAAAAAAACCCAACTATAATAATAATGTCTGGAATATATAAGTTTTTAGTTATTTAAAACGCCCTTTGCCTTACAAAGGCAGAAATCAAGTTCCTAGACGGTCCTACTTTAAGGAGAGGTCGTGCCAAAATTTGGAAACCCGTGTTTTGGCATTTTTAATTGGTTAATCTTCAATGACCAAAGCTAGCTAACACGATTCAATAGATAGTATGCGCTTGACTAAGAAGCTCATAACATTGCCATCCGGAAGTATAACGGACCAACACACAAAACTGTGTGTATCCATGAACGTTTATAGTGAGGTTAATACAGTGAGCATTACTCATAAACGCGGATGGCAAAAAACAATAACAAAGACCGATGTGACGTCATATTCGAACTATCTATAGTCTGATGTCACGCCGCCCGGCAACGGCAGCCATCTTGGTTCTAAAGAAAATCATTACTTTTTATTTTTCATGCTGGCTAGAACTTTTCATCTGCCTTGTGATCAGAATGTGTAAAAGTCAAAACATGATCAAATTTATGTGGTTTTTTTTTTTGCTCTGGATACCCTTTATGCTCGCCGGAGAAATATTTCATACGGGCGTCCGCAATTGTTCCGATAGTTAAGAACCAGTGTTACTAAGTTTCCATGAGTCATTAGGAAGGAAGTGACGTTACGACTGTTGAAGAGTATTGAGAGTAGGAGACCACAAAATCTTGAATGGAGGTTGGAGATCGGGAATTTAATGCGTTGATCCAGACACGGGCAATCATATTTTCGACCAATCAAAACATGGATTTTGTGACACATCTTCACACGTGCTCGGACAAACATAGTTGGTTGTTTATAAACAATAACGTGAATGATATTGACCTCTCTCTGATCATTGTTATTGTATTTATACCGCCAAATGGGTGACTAGTTATCACACGATTTTCTCGATCATGTTATCAACGTTAAAGTTAACACCGTTTTCTGTGTTAGTTCCATTGACCAAGCGATTGAACAGTGGGTATTTTATTCAGACACATACCATCGATAGTAAAGCCTGTGTAGCTTGCTATGTTTACCAATCTCTGTCACTTGTTTACATTATGACGACTGTCCAAGAGGCGGAGTTATCTAAGTGTCTATTGTGTATTCAATAAACAGGTAGATAACCACGCCTCTCGGACAATCGTCATTATGTAAACAAAGGCAGTAAATGGTAGAGACAGCAAACTACACAGATTTTACATCGATGGTATGTGTTTAAGTAAAATACCCACTAATCTACCGCTTGATCAATAGCACTAACACAGAAAACTATGTGTAAATTTAAACGTTCATCATCTGATCGAGAAAATCGTGTGACAACTAGTCACCCATTTGGCGGTATAAAAACAATAACAATGATCAGGGGTCGAATTCATTCACGTTACTGTTTATAAACAACCAACTATGTTTGTCCGACCAAGTGTGAGGGTGTGTCACAAATTCCATGTTTTGATTGGTCAAAAATCTACTGGTTAATTCTGCCTCGAACTGGTAGCTAGTGTTAAGTTCTGAGTTCTGAGCATTGCTTTCACTCTCATTTTATTATGCCGACTAATGTCAAGAACCATTTTTGCAGCCATTTTCTGTACCTTTTGGAATGTATCAATACTCTTCAACAGTCGTAACGTCACTTCCTTCCTAATGACGCATGGTAACTTAGGAACACTGGCTCTAAACTATCGGAACAATGGCGGACATCCGTATGAAATATTTCCCCGGCGAGCATAAAAGCGTATTCAGAGGGAAAAAACCCCATGTTTTGACTTTTACACATTCTGATCACAAGGCATATGAAAAGTTCTAGCGAGCATGAAGAATAAAAAGTAATGATTTTCTTTGTTTAGAACCAAGATGGCCGCCGTTGCCAGGAGGGGTGATATCAGACTATTGAATCGTATTATCTTGTCAGGAAGGCCCATTAACACCTCACCTCACCTCATTCTCCTGCCCGATCATATAAATTGGTGTGGTCGAGAGATAGTTCGAAGATGACGTCACTCAGGTCTTTGTTATTGTTTTTGCCATCCGCGTTTGTGAGTTGTTCTTACTAAACTGTATAGATAGAATGCGCTTGGCCAAGGAGTTCACAACATTGCCATCCGGAAGTATAACGGATCAACACACAAACTCTGTGTAACCATGAACTTTTATAGTCTGGTTAATACAGTTTAGTGAGAACAACTCACAAACGCGGATGGCAAAAACAACAACAAAGGCCTGAGTGACGTCATCTGCATACTATCTATTAACCAGACTATAAAAGTTCATGGTTACACAGAGTTTGTGTGTTGGTCCGTTATACTTCCGGATGGCAATGTTGTGAACTCCTTGGCCAAGCGCATACTATATATAGATAGTTCGAAGATGACGTCACTCAGGTCTTTGTTATTGTTTTTTTTGCCATCCGTATTTATGAGTAATGCTCACTGAACTGTATTAACCTGACTATAAACGTTCATGGCTACACACCGTTTTGTATGTTGGTCCGTTATACTTCCGGATGGCAATGTTATGAGCTTCTTAGCCAAGCGCATACTATCTATAGTGTCGAACGCTACCAGCACATCAAGTATCACACGACTAAGGTGTCTTGTAAAAACATTGAAACCGCTTGTTTTATTTGAAATTGCAAGTTTTAAATCGTGAGTTATTCTCTTACAATGATATTGACTTTGAATATCTGATAATGAAGATAACGATTGTAATTATGATAATGATGATGATGACGGCAACGACGACGACGACGACGACGACGACGACGACGACGACGATGATGATGATGATGATGATGATGATGATGATGATGATGATGATGATGATGATGATGATGATGATAAAGAAGAAGAATACCAGAGCAGAGCACACATCTAGTCTATTTCATTGGTTATTTCTAACACAATTTTACATTAGCATTGTAACATTGGACAACTTTTCTAGTTTATGAATGATTGATTACCCTTAGAATAAAGAGATCAATAATAATATCGATTACCCAAAACTGGATAGCTCTGGATGGTCCATGTGTTGAATGTTACGTCAGAAGTAACGCATCAGTGACAATGTAAAAAGTTCGCTCACATCTAATATCTGCAGGTAACGCACCATTGGTTTTAAGTACGAAACGTTGTTGAACTAAACAAAAACAAAACAAATTGATTTTTTAAAAATATCCAAATGAATGAAATTGGTAAAAGAGATGCCTGCAATTTAGTTTCAGAATTATGTCTCATCGATTACATTCATTTCAATTTGTTCATATTGCAAAACGGGGGGAAAAAAACACCTAACCAACTTTGTTGTTAGATTTTTATTTTATTGCGTCATAATTAAGGAGTGGACAAAAAATATTTAAAGTTATTTTGTTAAAGGTCTCACTTTTTCAAAACGTATGATCGACAAACTTAAGGTTTTCATCATTTGTTTAATCTAAAATGTAAGTTTTAAGATAAATATTTTTCTTCTCGGAATATTGTCGCGAGACAAAATTTTAAAAATACCACAGAGTTATCTACTGTTTTGAAATTTTTTTTTTTCAGGTTTTAAAAATGTTTTTCTTTCTAAATTCTGAACTCATGAATATTTTCCCCGTGTTGATAATATTCCCCCCCCCCCTTTTTTTCGACTGATTAATTTGTCAACAAACCATATCATCGATATTATTTCCTCTTGTTTGATAACCTTCAGTAAGAGGTTGTATGAATAAAAGATAATCTTTTAAATCATTTTTACTTGTGTCTTGCATAAAATGTCTCATGCCCAAATTTTGATGTATCTAGACCCTGTTAAAAATATTAATTTTCATATTTAATTTATACAATATTGTTTAACTATTGATCTCGAATTCAGAAGCTTCACATTGTCAACGTTAGGGATGTAAGGAAAATGCCTGAACGATTAACTACCAGACTATGACAAAACAGTAGTTTTTTTTTGTTTTGTTTTCAAGGACATTTTCTACTTTAAATAACGAGTGGTTTATATGACCTTGGACTTGCTTTAAGTGACAGCTTTAGGAATTTTCGACAAGTTATCCTCCTAAATTAAAAGTAGGTCGTTTTCTTTCTTATCGTAACAGTAGTACGCAAGACCACAATACATTATTAATGTTATTATAGTCTCGGGTAGTACAGTACCATTTTAGAAACTCAGTTACTAGGTCAACAGTTGATCAATATAAAATAAAAAAAAATAATAAAGAGGAGGTGGAAATAGTACGAAAGTAATTACTGTCGCGTTTGTCGGTTCTCTTAGCCAAGGTCATAGTGAATCGCCACAGCAACATGTAAACATTGTTTCTGTGTGTGTTTGTGTGTGCAAGTGGCTTAGTGTGTTTGTGTGTATGTGTGTTTTTGTGAGTGTGTTTGTGACATTATGCGCTTGTTTGTTGACAAAATGCATCTTGCCAAAAATAATATTAAAGTTATGAAGAAAGGATATATCGTGGTTAACAGCTGATATCGGAGGATGCGTTCGCTTTTCAATCAACTCATCGTCGTGATCACTGGACAGAATCTGCATTATTGAGGGTTGTAAACGACTTCTTCTTCTTCTTCTTCTTCTTCTTCTTCTTCTCCTCCTCCGCCTCCTCCTCCTCCTCCTCCTCCTCCTCCTCCTCCTCCTCCTCCTCCTCCTCCTTCTTCCCTCATACTGTCGTTATGGCTGAAGTTCATGTAAATGTTGCTGCTCGAAGCTAGAAGAAATAAATAACAATGTGAAATTGAATGTAAGTTTCAATTTAATATTTCCTGCCCATCAATGTTTTTGTTTATTCATCTTAACAACGCCACTATTGCATTGTACCATTCATCTGTTGTGTTTCATTCATATTAACTTGGAGCTCTACATTCAATTTCACATTGTTATTTATGGCTGAAGTTCGACAAGATGCAAATATTCGCAAGCTCGTGACGAGTTTCATAAAGCTTGGATTTCAGTGGAGTTGTCTCAGATGACATGGCCGCGCTTTGTTCTTTGTACTTTGTACAGTCCTGAAAATTATGTATGGCATCTTGCTTCTCCTCTCCACATTCACAAATATCTGTTTCTCCAATCCTAAATGCTTTGAACATACGGTGTCGAAGACGCTATGACCGCAGAGAAGTCTGAAAATGTTTTATTGGGTCATGATTTGAATCACGCCATGGATGAAGGAAAATTCATGTTGCTAAATTTACTTGACATCTTTGGAGCTCTGATTCAATTAATCATACGATTTTGATACGAAGCTGGATTGAATTTCTAATTTCAACTTAAAGTGCCTTTTCTCGAAATGTTACATTTAGGCATATAAAAGTTAACAGTTAACTCTCCGTAAAGTTTTTTACACAGAGTTTTGTAATTTTAAGAGAATATAGACAAAAAATAGTTTATCTTTTAATATAGTAAACACTTATCGTGTACTGAATTTTCAAAAAGTAAAATTTGTCATTAAGAAAAATACTTTTCTTACTTTATGGTGTTGTAGGTAAATACAATAAAAGCAAAGTCCTGTCCCTCGAAAGCTTTTATATATACTTTATTGATCTCTCACAAATCTTATTCTCAATGCTATTAATCTATTAGTTCTCCTAATATTGCCGCTTTGACGGATATTTTGGAGGTATTCGTACAATATGGACGCCAATCCGGCGACTGGTACTGTATGAAATGGAAATATGGTTCAATATGGCCTCCTGGGGAAATGAATGAAACATTTGGAATTGTATTGAGCGATGTTTAAATCTTTATATATATATATATATATATATATATATATATATATATATAAATATATATATATATATATATATATATATATATATATTAAAAAATATAAATATATAAATGTATAATATAATACAATATATATATATATATATATATATATATATATATCATAAAAACAAAAACCATGAAATAATACTGCTCCACTTTTTGGTATAAGGAGCTATTTATAAAATATTTCAAGATAATTATGATCAACTTCTACAGTATTGTTTCGAGCACTCGCTCTTATCGTACGATAAGAACACCAATCTACTTTCAGTTTTACTTCCTGATGAGAGCGAATGCTCGAAACGATGCTGTAGAAGTTGATCATAATTATACTTGAATTATATATATATATATATATATATATATATATATATATATATATATATATATATATATATACACTTTGGTAAAAACGGTAATATATAAATCTCAAGTTGGTGTGTACTTGGACTCCAGATGTAAAGGTTAAAACTGGGGTGCTGTGAAAATTCGAAGAGAGGAGAGCGTTACATAATATTTTCAGCTATGAACTGAAAGAGTGCGAGTGGAGCGGGGCGGGACGGGGAAAGCGGATGTGTGTGTGTGTGGGGGGGGGGGGGGGGGGAGGTTGGCAGGGATGAGAGTGTCGCACGTATGGCGGCATGACATCGATTCTATTATATTGCCTTCTCTAGAGATCGCAAAAAAAATCAAACCAAAAAAAAATAAATAAAAAAAATAAAATAAAATAAAAAAAATGGCCCAAAGAATGAGGTGGTTACCCACGACCAATCAGAACGTTTGTTTAGCAGCAACGGTTGAACTCTCCCAGCAACGGTTTGTTTGAGCGAAGTGCGCATGCTTATTTATTAGGGTGGAGTGTTCATATATAGTTCATTTCTATATTTTGTTTTGCAGGCTGGCTATAAAGAGATTGATAGTCATTTTAGTCTTGTCTTTGATAGCTTTTACAAGAATACTCAGCTGATAATACAACATCACGCTTTATCGTCACCATGAAGGAAACGATCCTGTTTTTTGTCGCTCTATTGTTCATTGGTAAGCTGATGTTTTAAAAAAAATAAAATCAGAAATGTCATTTCATCATCATCATCATCATCATCATCATCATCATCATCATCATCATCATCATCATCATCATCATCATCATCATCATCATCATCATCATCATCATCGCATTATAAACTGTTTATATCTATCGTTTTAAAGTATAACAATGTCGGGGTGTACCAATTAACACAAAGTGCTATCAAATTGGAAATGGCCATAAAAACGATGTCCACTGTCTTCAATGGCAGTTTTATACTTTGGACTAAAATAAAATTAACTTCATCTGAGATATTGCTGCTTTGAGTCGATAGGTAATTTGTGCTCAATTCATCTTACTCTATCGTACTTATTTACAGATGAATTGTTACGGGCTCTTTGTTGTTATGGAAATACTATTACGCATTACAATAATGTTAGTTTAAGCCTATATTATAGCTTTCGGTTTATTTGACTTGCTACTTATGTGCTCTAGATCTTATCCATTTCTTGTGTTTGATATTAGTTTTGTTGTAGTTTGATATAAGTTTTGTTGTAGTTTGATATTAGTTTTGTTGTAGTTTGATATTAGTTTTGTTGTAGGCTGTGGGACTAAATTTTTTAAAAAAATACTCAATGGAGTTCCATAGTACACTTCCAAATGCAATATTGTCGTCACTCGGAAAGTTGCACTTTAATAAAAGGATATGTATTCTAATTAATTTTGATGTACTTTGTGAAAAAAACAAAAAACAAAAAAAAAAAAAAACAACCCCCCCCCTCCCCAAAAAAAACAGACAGAAAAACAAACCAAATAAAATCCTTTTTACTGGCGCTGATTTGACCGAAATGTGTCACAAGCGCCGTAAAACACTTAAAAACAACAACAAAACCGATCAGTGATGTGAGTAATAATCGTTAACTTAAAAATAGTATGCGCTTGGCTAAGAAGCTCATAACATTGCCATCCGGAAGTATAACGGACCAACACACAAAACTGTGTGTATCAATGAACGTTTATAGTCGGGTTAATACAGTTCAGTGAGCATTACTCATGAACGCGGATGGCAAAAAAAAAAAAAAATAAAAAAAAAAATAACAATAATAAAGACCTGAGTGACGGCATATGCGAATTATCTATAGATAGTATGCAGATGACGTCACTCAGGCCTTTGTTATTGTTTTTGCCATCCGCGTTTGTGAGTTGTTCTCACTAAACTGTATTAACCAGACTCTAAAAGTTCATGGTTACACAGAGTTTGTGTGTTGGTCCGTTATACTTCCGGATGGCAATGTTGTGAACTCCTTGGCCAAGCGCATTCTATCTATAGATAGTATGCAGATGACGTCACTCAGGCCTTTGTTATTGTTTTTGCCATCCGCGTGTGTGAGTTGTTCTCACTAAACTGTATTAACCAGACTATAAAAGTTCATGGTTACACAGAGTTTGTGTGTTGGTCCGTTATACTTCCGGATGGCAATGTTGTGAACCACTTGGCCAAGCGCATTCTATCTATAGCCTAACACAAGAACCATCTCGGACTTATAGATAGAATGCGCTTGGCCAAGGAGTTCACAACATTGCCATCCGGAAGTATAACGGACCAACACACAAACTCTGTGTAACCATGAACTTTTAGAGTCTGGTTAATACAGTTTAGTGAGAACAACTCACAAACGCGGATGGCAAAAACAATAACAAAGGCCTGAGTGACGTCATCTGCATACTATCTATAGTTTGACGTAATTTTTTAGGTTTCTGCACCGTCTAGTGAGTTGTCGTTAGTAGTGCTCAGGGAAGCAAATGCTCTCATTTATTGAACTGTTGAATACAAATCACGATTTGTTTTCTTTTGTGGGCTTGTCTTTGACTTGTCTTTTGACGGCATTTTTTGGTCAGTGTCAGGCGATACGTTAACGATAGCTCCGCCTGTATCCCAATATTGTGAGTTATTGTTATCTAACTAATTGTGAAATATTTATTTTGTTCATTCATGGGAATCATCGGGGACCTGATAGCTCAGTTGGTAGAGCACTCGCTTCACACGTAAAGTGACCAAAATCGATCCCGACTGAAGTCGAGGTTTCTTCTGATCCCCCTGTCCACATAGTGCAGTCGATTTTTTTTTGGATCCCATCATTGTCCACCCAGCAGTGATTGGGGTGCTCTGTGATAGACGAGCGTCCTATCCAAGGGTTGCAAGCAGTTGCAATTGGATTCAATAGTCTGATGTCACGTCGCCCAGCAACGGCGGTCATCGTGGTTCTAAACAAAAAACATCGGCACTTATTATTCTTCATGCTGGCTAGAACTTTTCATTATTGTGATAAGAATGTGTAAAACTCACAACATGATTAGAATTATAATGTTTGTTTTTTTTTCCTTCTGGATTCGCTTTTATGCTCGTCCGAGAAATATTTCATAAGGGCGTCCGCCATTGTTCCGATAGTTTAGAGCCAGTTACTGAGTTACCATGCGTCATTACGAGGGAAGTGACGTTACGACTGTTGAAGCGTATTGTCCGTTTCACACTATAAAAATCAGGATAAACTCCGGCTCCATGGGCCTATTGGCTCTGAAGGAATACTACTTTTTAAAAATGGAAATCATTTAGCCATAGGACTCGCTCGTTGTATTTAGGTGAGTTGTCCTTTCTATGGAGTTCACTGGGCACAACTAAGGGACACAAATCGGTGACAACAAATACATTCCCTCTAAAAAGGAGATAGTGCTACTCATCGCCAAATCGGCAATAATTAACAGTTCTACAATTTGTAATAATTTGCAAAACTGTAAAAGAATTTTAGAGAAACAAGACTGTGACCTTTACTTTTACCCTAATCCTGTTACTATTCCAAGATAAATATGAATAGATATTATCATTATTCCTATAGCGCATTTCCACGCATTTAGTATACTCAATGCCCTTTACAATATTTCATTTACCGGCCCCTTCCAGCAGGTCATATGGGACCATATTTCAATTTCATACAGTACCACCAACTGTCGGGTGTCCTTTTTGTATAGCCGTCTTACAATATCCGTCACTGCCTATAGCCAGGTACTGATTCACACATGAGTCGACTGGGGTCATAATGTATGTAAAGTGCCTTACCAAATACATAAGAATTTTCCACCCTCCGGCCACTGACCACGCTTAACATCGATTGACTATTGTGGCAAGGCGAGTCATCTTTCTGTTGAGCCAACAGGCTACACGTCTCCTTATTAAACTTTTTATGACAAATGACAAATCTTCAGCCATCATAATCCTCTGAGTTATTGATTGAGTAATCGCACGCATGCGTGAGCATGCATCTCTGTTTGGGGATGTGTGCATGTGTTGTGTTTAAATGTGTGGAGGGGTTATAATTGTTTGGTAGATGGATAAGGCATGCGTGTTTAGGATTGTAGCTTTCTTTAACGTATTGATGCTCTGCGGTTAGCTAGAAAACTCACAACATTTCGCCAACCGGATATAATGTAACAGTATATGAAGTTAGGTGTAAAATTTAGCTTTATAGATAGTATGCGCTTGACTAAGAAGCTCACAACACTGCCATCCGGAAGTATAACGGACTAACACACAAAACTATGTGTAACCTTGAAATGTTATAGTCTGGTTAATATAAAAGTGCCAGAAGACAATAGAGAATAAACATTTTTTCGCGGCGGTGATGGGATTTGAACCCGCGACCTTATTGGTACGACAACTCCGCCTGGCCGGTGAGAGCGTGACTCTACCGTATGAGCTATCCACGAACCCAAAAGAAAAATTCGTTTCAAACTCAGGTCGTTCATTACTAGAGCCTTCTCTCACCGACTACTGGAGACCGCGGGTCCAACACACACACACAACAAACGCGAAGTATTTAGCCATCAGTTAAGCTTAATAGCCAATATTCTCAACACAAACATATAACATAGAAACAATTGAGACATTGAGTATGCTCCGGTATATGGGCAGAATTTTTAATTCAGAAAAGTGAGTAGAGCAGGCACTTATGTTGGTAACAACAAGAGATGAAGTGAGTAGAAAAGTGCCAGAAGACAATAGAGAATAACATTTTTTTCGCGGCGGTGATGGGGTTTGAACCCGCGACCTTATTGGTACGACAACTCCGCCTGGCCGGTGAGAGCGTCACTCTGCCTTATGAGCTATCCACGAACCCCCAAAAAATCGTTTCAAACTCAGGTCATTCATTACAAGAGCTTCTCTCACCGACTACTGGAGACCGCGGGTCCAACACACACAACCAACGCGAAGTATTTAGCCAGCAGTTAAGCTTAATAGCCAATATTCTCAACACAAACATATAACATAGAAACAATTGAGACATTGAGTATGCTCCGGTATATGGGGTAAATTTTTCTGGGTTCGTGGATAGCTCATTATTTATTCTCTATTGTCTTCTGGCACTTTTCTACTCACTTCATCTCTTGTTGTTACCAACATAAGTGCTTGCTCTACTCACTTTTCTGAATTATAAACAGTCTGGTTAATACAATTTAGTGAGAATTACTCATAAACGTGAATGGCAAAAAAACAAAAAAACAAAAAACAAAAAAACAAAAAAACAACCAATAACAAAGACATGAGTGACGTCAACTTCGTGCTGTCAAGAGTCTGATCATAGATTTATAAATCACTGGGGACGCACGCCATTAGCCCTAAGACCCCCACTCGCTTCGTTCAGGTGCAGCTGGTTAGCAGCTTCTCTCTCTCTCTCTCTCTCTCTCTCTCTCTCTCTCTCTCTCTCTCTCTCTCTATCTTTTAAAAAAAATTTCTATCATTACTTTTTATTCTTCAAGCTGGCTAGAACTTTTCATGTGTCTTGTGACCAGAATGTGTAAACGTCAAAACATGATCAAATTTATGTTTTTTTCCCCTCTGGATACGCTTTTATGCTCACCAGAGAAATATTTCATAAGGGCGTCGGCCATTGTTCCGATAATTTAGAGCCAGTTGCTAAGTTACCATGCGTCATTACGAGGAAAGTGACGTTACGACTGTTGAAGAGTATTTCTTTCTGTCAATAGCCTGACACTAGGACAGTAGCCATCGTTCACATATTATAGCCTGACACTAGAACCCTCTCGGACTTACAGTGAAACGTCATTTTTTTTAGGTTTGTGCAGCGTCTAGTGAGTTGTCGTTAGTAGAGCTCAAGAAAACAAGTTATTCCATTTGGTTGAACTATTGAATACAAATCACGATTTGTTTTCTTTTGTGGCCAAAGACTTGTCATTTGACGTCATTAGTTGGTCAGTGTCAGACTTAAAGTTTACGATGGCTTCGGTCAGGCCACGAGTTCACGAAGGCAACGCAAGGACTGGCTTGTATTTTGACTTCATTTTATTTGGTTATTGCAATGCATAGTGAATAGTCGTTGGAAGTGCTCAAGGAAATAAATGATCCCAAGGCTTGAACAATGGGCATGATCTATATTAACTTTCCATGTGCTCGAGGTCATTGGTCACATTGCAAAATGTGCTCAAAGTGACCTACATACTGAAAAGTGTTCACATATTTTGAACTATCTAACATTACGATTGGTCATTGTGTTCAGCTTGACACATGGGTATGTTTACAACTTTCATAAACAAAGCAGCGTGTTTACATTTGTTCAGAAATGTTCAATCGTTGGACAGCAACAAATCACGTGATTGATGACTCGGTTGGACGAAAACATGAATATAGATCGCTCCCATTGGATACAACTGTTTGTTTGGCCTTGTCTTTTGACATAATTCTTTTGGTCTGTGTCAAGCTATGAGTTAACAAAGGCAACCGTTTGATGCCCTAGATCCAAGCCGGATATAACGTCCCAACATACAAAACGACGTGTAACCTGAAACGTTATAGATAGTATGCGCTTGGCTAAGAAGCTCATAACATTGCCATCCGGAAGTATAAGGGACCAACACACAAGACTTTGTGTAACCTTAAACGTTTATAGATAGTTCGAAGATGACGTCAATTGGGTCTTTGTTATTGTTTTTTGCCATCCGCGTTTATGAGTAATGCTCACTGAACGGTATTAACCCGACTATAAACGTTCATGGATACACACAGTTTTGTGTGTTGGTCCGTTATACTTCCGGATGGCAATGTTATGAGCTTCTCAGCCAAGCGCATACTATCAAAAGTCTGGTTAATACCGTTTAGTGAGAATTACTCATAAACGCGGAAGGCAAAAAACAAAAACAAAAACAAAAACAAAACAAAACAAAACAAAACAAAACAAACCCCAAAGACCTGAGTAACGTCAACTTCATACTATCTATAGATAGAATGCGATTGGCCAAGGAGTTCACAACATTGCCATCCGGAAGTAATACGGACCAACACACAAAACTCTATGTAACCATGAACTTTTATAGTCTGGTTAATACAGTTCAGTGAGACCAACTCACAACAATAACAAAGGCCTGAGTGACGTCATCTGCATACTATCTATAGATAGTATGCAGATGACGTCACTCAGGCCTTTGTTATTGTTTTTGCCATCCGCGTTTGTGAGTTGTTCTCACTAAACTGTATTAACCAGACTATAAAAGTTCATGGTTACACAGAGTTTGTGTGTTGGTCCGTTATACTTCCGGATGGCAATGTTGTGAACTCCTTGGCCAAGCGCATTCTATCTATAGATAGTATGCGCTTGGCTAAGAAGCTCATAACATTGCCATCCGGAAGTATAACGGACCAACACACAAAACGGTGTGTATCCATGAACGTTTATAGTCGGGTTAATACAGTTCAGTGAGCATTACTCATAATCGCGGATGGCAAAAAACAATAACAAAGACCTGAGTGACGTCATCTTCGGACTATCTATAGTCTGTCTAAATCAAAAAAAAAATTATTGAGAACTACTCATAACAATAGCTGGCTAAAAACAATAGAGAGTTCAAACAGAGTTCAAACGTTTATTTTAGGCAATACTCTTCCACAGTCGTAACGTAACTTCCTTCCTAATGACGCACGGTAACTTAGCAATACTGGCTCTAAACTATCGGAACAATGGCGGATGCCCTTATGAAATATTTCTCCGGCGAGCATAAAAGCGTTTCCAGAGGAAAATAACCCATACATTTGATCATGTTTTGACTTTTACACATTCTGATCACAAGACATATGAAAAGCTCTAGCCAGCATGAAGAATAAAAAGTAATGATTTTCTTTGTTTAGAACCCAGATATTGCCGTTGCCGGGCGGCGTGACATCAGACTACTGAATCCAATTGCCAAAATAACTCATACATGAATATATTTTCATCAACAAATCAAATAAGTAAAATCAATAATAAAGCAATGAAAACAATGATGGTAATAATGATAATAATGGTAATAATCATAGCAATAATAATGAAAATAATAATAACAATAATAATAATAATAATACTATAATAATAATATAATAATAATAATAATAATAATAATAATAATAATAATAATAATAATAATAATAATAATAATTATTATTATTATTATAATTGTGATAATAATAATGTAAAATCATCTAAAGATTTAATTAATAGATTAGTTATTTAATAGATTGAATTATAAATTAAAAAAAAAAGAAAAGAAAGTCCTTGCTACAACTCAAAAAAATCACAATTTATGGATCAACATAAGATACGACATGACGATGATTTTTTACACTGTACAATGGGATTTGTTTACATAAGATTTATGTAATCATGAAATATTCTTATAGCAAGAGTTATATCATTGTTGCTGCAACTACTACCACTGATGCTACCACTATTACTAC
>NC_088367.1:24311099-24331099 GCF_034508935.2 Berghia stephanieae
TCCTGGTGTTACTGTTCTCGATAACCAAAACCCGTGCGGCACTAATTCACAGTCCCTGTAAACTATATCTTCTGAACCAAAATATTTTCAATTTTGGCAAAATTTTACAATCTGGAATCCAAATTATTTTGATGCTATGCTTTACTTAAAATACTTATAAAGCCGCCAGCTGGATGAAACGTACCAAAGCATAAAACTCTGTGTGACCTTAAAACTTTTTTAGTCTAATTTAGTGAGAACTACTCATAAAATGGCTGCCCAATAACAACAACAAATAATAATAATAATAATGCTGAAAACTTATATAGCGCTATAACTCCGAGACACCAGACTCTAAGCGCTTAAATTACAAATTACTTTGGCTGAAACATACTCATTCACACACACAAGCACACACACACACACACACACACACACACACACATACACGCACACACAACACAACACACAACACAAACCAAACCTATCTTGCTTCTCATACCATCTACTAAAATCGAAACAAATATGTTTTAAGCGAACGTTTAAAAATAGACAAAGATTCTTTTTCACGAATGCTCTGCGGTAAGGCGTTCCAAATAGAGGGTTCGAAATGAGAAAAGGATCTCATTCCAGCATTTTTCCGAATTCGAGGGACAACTAGTTTTGTGGAATCACTGGCCGAACGTAAGGGGCGGGGTTTTGAATATCTTTCAATTAGTTCTGAAAGGTAGGAAGGGGCAGTACCTTCAAGACAACGATACACTAAAACACAAGCTTTGAATTTAATTCTTTTCTCAACAGGCAGCCAATGCAGGTCATGAAGTAGAGGTTCGGCAGAGTCGCACCTACGCTTCATGAATACTAGTCTGGCAGCGCTGTTTTGGACAATCTGAAGACGTTTCAGATTGTATTGCGAAACGCCAAACAACAGAGCATTACAATAATCCAATTTCGATAGTACGAGGGACACAACCAGGTGCTTGGTCACATCCTCAGATATGAACCGTCTAATGGAAGCAATCTTTTTTAGTTGGAAAAAGAGAGATCTAACCAAATTATTAACCCGATGCTCCATCGACAGTCCAGAGTCTAAGAATGTGCCAAGGTTTTTCACTTTGTCAACAATTTGAATAGAGGCATCCCCCAACTTCAAATCTGTTTCACTTTTCCACTTCCTGTTCCCCACATACAGCACCTCCGTCTTATCATCATTCAGTTTCAGTCTGTTCTCATTCATCCATTTCTTAACACTTTGGATACAATTTTTACTATTGGCTGATACTTCTTGTAAATTTCTCGTATTGGAAACGCAGTACAATTGCGTATCATCAGCGTATTGATGGTAAGACAGACCAAAACTTCTGATGATTTTAGACAGAGGGCCAACGTACAAAACAAAAAGAACGGGTCCAAGTACTGAACCCTGGGGAACCCCACAATCAAGAAAGATTTCCTCCGATCTATATTCATCCACCGTAATAATCTGTTTACGATTAAACAAATATGACCTAAACCAATCAAGCGCTGCACCAGACACGCCATAAGTAATTTCAAGACGTTTGAGAAGAAGATTGTGATCAATAGTATCAAAAGCAGACGATAGGTCAAGCAAATTCAGCAAAGAACATGAACCATTGTCTATAACAGAGAGGAGATCATTAACAACCCTAACAAGTGCGGTTTCCGTCGAATGATGTTGCCTATAAGCAGACTGAAATTTTTCTTCAAGACAATTATTTTTAAGATGAGACAGTAATTGTTTCAAAACAAGCTTTTCTAAGATCTTAGAGAGAAAAGGAGGATTAGAGACAGGGCGATAGTTTTTTAAGTTCTCTTTATCGAGATCAGGTTTTTTCAAAAGGGGTTTGACATGAGCAACTTTGTAAATGTCTGGTACAGCACCTGACTGCAACGAATTATTAACAATACATGTAAATGGTGTTAAAATTACATCAATGCATTTTTTTAAAATGGCAGTATTTAAGGGGTCTAAATCACAACTTTTAGTTGGAGACGACATAATGCAATCACGTAAGTCAGCTTCAGTAATCTTTGAAAAATGTGTTAACGAATCACCATGAAACTTGTCAAATGTTGTAGGGATCGATTCAGACGAGAGTTCTTTCCTGATGGTATCCGTTTTTTCTTTAAAATATTGACCAAAGCGAGTTGGTAGATCTGCACGATCGATGAAAGATGGGAGAGCTGGTTGCGTCTGTTGTCCCAGCAGTTCCTTGGTCAAGGCAAAGAATTGTCTCGAACGTCCCACGTTTTTGAGGCTTTCTTCATAGAATTTCTTTTTTGGCCCTGAAATTGACGGCTTTTGCATCATTTCTAGCCGCGATGTATCGCTTATTATCGACAGCTTCTCTGGACTTGAGCCATTTTCTTTCTGCCCGCCTCCTGGCTAATCCATTCAATTTTATTTCGGTATTATACCAGGGTGCTTGACGTCTCACTTTTACTGCTCTAGTTGTTAAGGGAGCATGCTTGTCCACCGTACCAACAATTGACTCGTGGAGACCATTCGCATCATGTTTATTTTTAACGTTATGGTCAAGGTCTTGTTTAAAAATGTTCATGTTTATATTCTTCAAATTACGAGATGTTATCATCTTTTTTACTTCGTGCTTCATTGGAAATAAAACGCAAAACACAATTAAATGATGGTCAGAGATTAATTTATCAATATTTGAGACAGGTGAAGAGAGAGAATGTTCAATGTCTGTAATGACATGATCTATTGTGTGGCCATGGTTGTTTGTAGGACCGCTTACAAGTTGAATATAGTTGTTTGTGTCAATAATCTCCCGAAATACTTTCGATTCATTTTTGTTTCCGAAATAATCAATGTTAAAATCACCCATAAAAATATTATGCTTTTTGTTAATGGATTGCATAGACATAAATTCTCCGAACTCAGATAAAAAATCAATTGTTGATATTTTGTTTTGTTGGCTTGGTGGTGGGCGGTAGACACAGTGAAACGACTTTTTAAAATTATTTTCATGAATGGCAAATCCAGCGTATTCAAAACTTCTAAAATTATCATGGTGAAATGATATCTTGTCAAAGAGTGACAAGTTGTAAATAATTGCAATTCCACCTCCTTTCCTCCCAATGCGTGGAAATGATTTAATACAAAAGCCTTCGGGTGTAATTGCTTTCATAATTGGATCATCATATGAATGATTAAGCCATGTTTCCAAGATGACAAAAATATTAATTTTATGATCTTCAATAATGTTGATTATGTCTTGAGTTTTATTACGACACGATCTAACATTTAGTAATCCAATTTTTAAACTGGTATGATCACTACGTGCAGGTTGTTGTTGTTGTTGTTGTTGTTGTTGTTGTTGCTCAAGACGGTGCTGTTGCTGCGAGTTGTTGTCATGGTGGTCGTTAATTTCATACTGACTGTCACGGACAGTGTTGACATTTGACAAGGAACGGTGAGGATTACTCATTGAAGTGATTAGATTGGATGGGGGACGAGTGTTGATAAATTGAAGCGAGGATCGAGGTCGTTGGGGGAGCGGGCGTGGGGTTGGCCGATGACCAATGACGGTGGTTATAGGGCGTTGTATTCGTCTACCCCCTCTGAGTCTGTTCATAAAATTAGTATTATAAATAGATCGATGTACACGGTAGTTGTTAAAAGTTGTAAAATATAGCACAGTGAATAAAGTTTCCAATATGGCTGTAAACAAATAGCAGTTTAAAACTATGTTCGACTTTGGAAAATCCATACTTAAATTTTAAAATTTTAGAAAAATCCTCTGTTAGAAATCGTTAAAATGTATATCAATAAAACCACAAGACTATCACAAATCAGATGGTATTAAAATCCAGGCGAAATATCAGATAAAAATCACTCAAAACACGTAAATGAAAGAGCCAACAAAAACAAGACTCGCCGGTCAGGCGTGTTACATCAAAGAGTTGAGCGACGTCATTTCCGTTCCTTTTATAGGTTTGAGAGCTTTTGACAAGACGAGGATCGATGTTTGAAGGGCGAGTTTTCTGGCAACCATTTTTAAAACGAGTTTTTTTCAGGGTTGGCATTTACGCTTCAGTACATTTATACATATTATATATTACCAATAAAAGGCGCACTGTTATTTACACTATTCAATGTGTTTTAAATGAGCAAAACTATAATAAAAACTAGAAATAAACTAAAATGGATATAACGACTTCAAATAAAGAACAACATACCAACAACGGAACGTTTCGAGATCAAAACCCTTCTTCAGCCAACAACAAAAACAATAAAAGCATAAACACATTACTAAAAAACCAGATCGACGACAGTGTAAATTATAAATTATAAACAAAAATGAAGATAACAGCTTCTTCAACTGTTGTGTTTTTACTTGTTTTAGTTGGCCGAAGAGAGGGTTGAGTCCAAAACGTTCCGTGCTTGTGTTTTTTGTTTTTGTTTTCTTTTTTCAAACAAATCACTTGTACACTTTTGTTAATATTCCCTTCGATTTGTACGAGTTATTGTCCTTGATTTGATTTTTAGATGAATAAAAACATTACTCTTTTTAAAATGTCATGCGAACCGCAATTTATTTTATATTACTCAAATTATAAATTTACTCTTTTGGATGTCAGCAACAAGCGTATAAAGTTATAAGCAAATCAAACAATATTTGATTGAGTGATCGCCCATTAAAGAAGAGGCACTGCATCGGGCAAAGACTCGAGTTGTTTCAACTTTCGCGTGGAAGTTTGTTTCTTTTCAAATTTGGTAAGATTGATATATTAGGAACACATATGGCCGATTGGAAATTCCTCAAAGTTAGTAAGATCGATATCCTTGAAAAAAATTGGTCTATTGGAATTTCAATTCGACCACTTGAAGGTCATCCAGAGGTCACTCAAGTTCAAGTACAGCTTCATTTAACATTTAATTACTTCTACACTTTTGATAATTTTAAGGATAAGAAAACTTTATTTTTTGTTGACAGACAAAATTTTGGGGAAATTCCTTTCAATTTGTTTGAGATATTGCCCTTGATTTGATTTATATGAGAGTATTAATATTCCTTTTTCAAAGAATATCTTGCGTATCACGCTTTATTTAATCCTAATCAAAGAATGATATTTGCTTATATGGATGTCAATCACAAGCGTGCAAAGTAATAAGTAAAACTAACATTATTTGACAGATTTATCATCCTTTAAAAATTAATACTACAGATCGAGTAATGGGCTATTGAGAACGACCATATCACGAAGAAAAGGGGTTTAAAAAAGACTCCCAATGTCACTGAAAAGTAGACCATTTTAATCAAGCAGAGTTTCTTTGGGAAAACGTTATATATCTTGGATAAACCTGAGCGGTGATCTATAATAATATTTAGGTATGTATTACCAACCTTTCCACCTGTTTTATCATCTTGAGGATTACCCAATGGATACATATAGTCGCATCTTCTTAAATAGGTGGTGGATTAGAGTCAGTGTCTCCAATATTTCTTTTTACTTTATTGTGTATCAGGGAAAACAACTAAGGAAAACATATTTGACAATTTTTTAAAGAAAAAGTGCTTTACCAAGAATCTTACATTGTTGAATCTAGCACCTAGAGTGGATGCTGGTTGGGAGCGTTATATCCCTTTGTCTCTAAAGGAAAGCAGGAAAAGAAATACGAGGTCATAGCAGTCGGCAACTTGCGATTGATTTGGTCAAAATTTCAAGGGACTGGCAACATTTTTTTTTGATGAATGCAGAAAAAAAACCCTCTTCAAATACATGTCTTGCATGCTTGTGATGGAAAGAGTCAAAGAGGGAAAAGGACTGTATACGACATTTGGCAAGTATCTTTGTAATGGAATTTCTGAAGGAGACACCCCCCCCCCCCATTTTGGTGGTCCATATTTTACAAGACCTTCAAACACAATCATTCAGACTTAAACAGACCCCGAGATATTGATGTTATTGCCATCCTCATAGCCAATCATCATTATTTCATTGCATCAAATATAACAGCTAATATTTGCGTTAAGTCCTTGTAAAAGTTAAAGAAAGTAATTAATCTTAACAGTATTGCCACAAATATTGGCTAAGAGACTTGTAAATTTCTTGTATTGTCTCATGCATTTACGGGTTCTGTCAGCACATCTGCTTTCTAGTTTAAAGGGAAGCGGCTATGTCGTTAGTTGTCTTGGTTTAGTCATGTTTCTCGCCATGAGACATTGGCAAAAACCATGATGCAATTAACTTTGGAGAGGCAGAAGGAGAGTAGGACAAACAAGGTGCTGGGTGGATAATCTAAAGGAGTGGACAAGGATGGACATCCCAAAAACTAATGAGTAAATCTGACGACAAATCTTGATGTCTCTCATGTCTCATCTAGGACCATCCCGCACTGGAGAAGGATATGAGGTTGGGGGGGGGGGAGGTTCACGTTATAACACCCTTACCAAAGCCCCACTGTCTCCTGTTATTCATGAATTGCCAAATATCGTGAATGCTCCATTACAGATATCTCAAAATCTCTATGACTATCTGTATGCCAACTACTGCCAACTATACAAAGGTGGAGCCATTGAACGCAATAATGATCTAGTAAGGATGAACATTTTCATCCACAAAACGGGATGCGTTGATAAAATCTCTCCAACAAGTGATGTTCTATATCAGCACTTTGAAAGGAGTGTCTTTCAAGCGATTATTTGGGCCAAAATCAATGAGTAATTGATGTCTTACCAAATCCAAATAATACGAATGGAAGGAAGATAATGATAGACTGATTCATGTTTTGACCACGCTGCTTGAAGCCAAAGCTGTCTTCCATACTAATCGGATGTTCCGCTTTCCGATGCATGGAAATGCACGAAGGTAACATTGGAATGCTACGAAAAATCATCCACATTTTATTGGCCCAACAAAATATCAACTAAAGATCTTCTAAAAAAAAGTTGACATACCCCCATTTCTAAAACAGTCAGTTCAAGAAGATGGAGATGGATTGGCCATGCTTGTCAGATGAAGGAGGGAGCAATCCCGAAAGCAGCGATCAGATGATATCGCAGGGTAATCGCAATAGGGGAAGACCACTAGAATCTTGGAGAAGATGGTGGAAATAGAAATGGACAATGATCGAATCGGCAGCATAACATAATAAAGGAGCCTCCGAAGTAACTCATAGCCGTTGTCTTTACTTACTCCTCGCCTGTATTGCGGTCTCTTTTATCGATTTATCACTGAATGATATTGCTTGCTTTTGCCTTTATACACACACACAAACACACACACACACACACACACACACGTATTATATATATATATATATATATATATAAATATATATATATAATATATATATATATATATATATAAATATATATATATATATATATATATATATATATATATATATATATATATATATATATATATATATATTGAATGTATTATCCATTTTCAACTTTAACTTCATTGGTGGCGCAAGGAATAATTTTTTGCCTTTTCCATCGTTACTGCTTTAGTATCCACCAATAGCTATTGATGTTCTTGCACATCATTTTGAAAGCGTTATAAATCTTTAGGAAATAAAGTGGCACTTAGACGCTTGTTTTTACTAGTATCCAAATATCCAAATTATAACCATTGTGAGTACAATATGTACAAAATGACACAATGGCAATGCTTATTCCCTTTTCAGACACTGGAACAAATTCTCATAAATATGTCTTTTTACTGTTCATAACATACCCCAAAAGATTTATTCCGGTGTATCTGAATACCGGAATCCGACGAAATCAACCAGAATATAAATAAATAGATAAATAATGAACTTATATAGGGCCTAAACATCCATGTTAATCGTGATCTGCTGCGCTTTACATAGTGCTTTTAAAAACCACGACACTACATAACAAGCATGAAAACAGAAACAAAAACTAAGCAACATCTATTTCATAAAAAAATAAGCCTTACGGAACAACCCAATCTTCAGACATTTCCTGAAAGAGGATACATTTTCACAGGACTTTGTCCGAGTACTGAATGCGTTCCATAGGCGTAAAGCAATGATGATAAGGCTTTTTTATTTTACCAAATGCGGATTTTGAGGTGGTAACCTTTAGTCTTTGGAACTGAGATAATCTTAAATTTCGAGTAGGTTCATATTTTTCAATTTGTTCCTGCAAATTTTCAGGTGCCAATCCATCAAGACATCTAAACACATAGCACATTAACTTAAATTCTATCCTAAACTTCACAGGAAGCCAGTGCAATTCATGGAAAACTGGTATTATATGATCTTTATTTTTCGTTAATTTTATAAGTCTACCCTCTTTATTTTGATTTTTTTAAAAAGTTGATGAATTTATCTGCTTTGATAGCCACTGAGAGGGCATGACATTAATCTAATCTGCTAGTAAAAAAGAATTAACAAGCATCTTTGTAATATCTTCATCAGTGTAATGTCTGATTCTTCCAATGTTTCTAATATGATAATTACAACATTGACAGATTTTTTAAACATGATCTTCCATGGATAAGTGATACGGTTGACATCTCTGAATCAATATTGAGTTTTGTATGCAACTGAGTGTTACAGAATAAAAATGAAAATCAATGGGAAAGGTGGATAACACATCAGAAAGGGGAGCAGTATACATTGTAAAAAAGAGGGGGCCGAGAATGGATCCCTGAAGCACTCCACACGTTAATATGGACGGAGTTGATACATGGTTTTCTATAATTATCGACTGAGTTCTTTCAAATAAATATTCCTTCAACCAGTCCAAAGCTGTGCCATTTATGGTAAATTGATCACGTAGTCGAGTCTGAAGTAAATTTTGATCGATAGTGTCGAATGCGACACTTAAATCTAGAAAAACAGCATCGTCGCACTTTTATTATCTAAAGTATTTGCAATATCATTAAAAACATTAAGTAATGCAGTTTTTGTGCTATGTGAAGCTTTGTAGGCAGATTGAAATTTAACATTTACGGGTTTTGTCTCTGTATGGCTAATAAGACGAGCAGCAACGACTTTTCAATTAATTTTGAAATGAAATTCAAATTTGACACAGGTCGAAAATATTTTAACTCATTGCAGTCAAGATTTGCATTTTCCTCAAGGAAACCAAAGCATGTTTCAGCATTTTTAGAAAATCGGGCAACACTAGACTTCCATTTACTATGGATACAATAGCTGGAGCAAGATAATTTGCTATGAGCCAAAGTGGTGTTATATATAGCGGGCATGATTTATTAGGCATATCTGCCAATATATTTTAAACTTCCTCTATTGTTACGGGTTCAAACGATGTTTACGTTTTACTACCAGTGTTCATAGTTTTAGTTGGTTGTGTCGTGCAGAAAGGTGTTGCGTCCCCCTGTAGTGTCCGTTCAGTTGATGTTGCTTTTTTCAGGTGAGGTTAAGTGCATATTCGTTCTTGTTGTATCCATTTGTGAATTCACATGGCTTGTTATTTCAGCTAGTAATGTCGTGCTGGGATGTGGATAAGATGGTATTGTCGCGCTGTCGTTGTCTAGTTACTGCCAGATGTTGGAACTTTTCTCTGTGAAAAAGGTATTGAATTTGTCACAGAGTTCTTTAGGGCATGTATTTGTTGCTAGGTTTGTTGTATTCGATGGTTTGATCATATCTTTGACGGTATCATTAAGGTTTTGGAATCACGTTTGCTTTTTATTCGAGTGTCCTTCACAGATTGCCGCTTGGTGCTGACTATGAGTTGATTGGTATCATTTTTGGCTTTTTAAATACATTTGTTTGTGGATTTCTAGTCCAGACTTTTGCCAAACACGTACGTCCCTTATGACATCTGTCGTGATTGGCCTGGCGGATTTCAGCAGTGTACTTGTACCTTTTAGAATTTGGTCTTAAGACAATCGGTTGGACTGGAGAGGCGCAGGGTATTACCGACAATTATTGAGAGATGTGTAGAGAAGATATAATTTCTCTGTGACGCCGTGTGTCTTCATAACTTTATTTTATAATATGTCCAACTCTAGAATTTGTATTGTAATTTGGAGTGATTTATATCTTTCGTTTTTCTACAGTGGACTGTACGCCGAGTTAAAATCGGGACAGGGACATTGACCTTAAAAATACTGGGTGGTGGTCTGAAATGTCTGGGCTTCCGATCCTGATCTCACCAGTGTGTAACGAGATCGAGGGTGTTACACCCTCGTGAGTTGGTCCTTTGACATGAAGTTGTCCGAAATCTCGGCATGACAATTAAAATCACACAGGATAATAAATTCTTCATTCTCGGTGTTTTTTCCACGGAGAAATGCTTCAAACTCTTTTATAAAAGCTATATTCGTACTCTTGTTTTTAGTTGATGGTGGTGGTCTATAAATGATTACGACGTTAAAGTATCTGTTATTATGGAGAAAGTGAATTTCGAGACATTCAAATGAGTCGAAGTTTTGTTTTTCTCCTTATCTCTCAATACCTTCGGAACCCCCCTTAAATCACTGGAATACTTCTTAATAAATTATATACAGTCGAAGTAGAACTATCTCATATAACCAATAGCTGTTAGAAGAGATGATAAACTCTCAATCTTAAGCACTGCATGTATAAGATAGATGATAGAAGGAAAGACAGCGGCATTGATGGTATTAATACAGAAATGTCAAAAGGGCTATGAGAATTTGTCATAGAAACTCTCACAGAGCTGTGTAACATGATGTACAAGATCGCCCATATACCAGAAGAATTGGGAACATCAGTATTCATCTTCCTCCCAAAGAAAGCTGATGCAGTAGAATGTTCCAACTGCAGAACATTTAGTCTGATGTACCACGTATTGAAACATGTTTAACTTTCATACTGAGAAGAATAAAGGACAAAATAAATGTCAGGGTCAGTGAAGAGCAAGCAGAATTTCGAAACAATAGCAGAACCAGAGAAGCAATTTTCAACCTCGAAATCTTGATTGAGAGACACATGGAAGTCCAAAAACAGAGTTACGTATGTTTTATTCGACATAGTAAGACACTAAAAGCTGATACAATCTTTAAGAAACATAGATGTAGAGAAAAATGACACTGCCATTATAGCAAATTTGTATTGGACCCAAAAAATCCTAAATCAGAAGCGGGAAAATATTATTTGGCCCAGTGGACATCAAGCGAGCTGTCCGACAAGGCTGTGTCCTCTCACTATGCATTTTCAACCCAAACACAGGATTCATAATCAGAGAAATAGAGATGATGCAATGCGTAGTTGTGAATGGAAGAAAATTAATAACCTGAGATATGCAGACAATACGGTCGTACTGACTACAAACAAAGAAGACCCGCGGAAATTGGTGGTCGAGAATCAGTAATAATTATGGACTGAAAAAGATATTCAGAAAACAAAACCATGGTGTTCACACGAGCAGAAGAAAAACCTAAAGCCACTATGACAGCAGACGGTTAAACAGGCTTATAAATACATCGACCTGTACATCACAGAAAATGGCAGATCTATTGCAGAGGTCAAAAGAAGGATCAGCATTGCCAAAGCAAGCCTTATGAAAATGGGAACAATCCCCACTGGCATAAAAAATACCAACAGAAACAAAAGAGCTTCTGGACACATGTTCGTATGGTCCGCATTCCATTATGCCTGTAAAACATGGATTTTGGCGCTGGCTTCCGGCGACAACAGACGTGTTGTTAATGTTTACGTATCTTCTACACATATTTTTATTCATTTATCATTCAATCGCCTAATTAAGCCTAATTTTTTATTCAAAATGGATGTGAAGTATATATTGATCCTGATTTTTATATTTATTAGTATATTTTATTATTAGAACTTTAGGAGATAGCCCAGGCATGAAAATCAATGGTGAGAATATCAATAATATAAGATATGCAGATGACACAGCACTAATTTCAGACTCAAAAGAAAATTTACAACTACTCCTCAATAAAATAGTCACAGAGAGTGAACGTATGGGGTTATACTTAAATGTAAAAAAGACAGAATGTATGGTTGTATCAAGGAGAGAAAGAAATCCAATATGCAACTTAATAAGCAATGGAAAAACTATATAACAAGTTCAGGCATTTAAATATCTTGGATACATAATAACTTCAGATGGCAGATGCAACACAGAAATAAAACGAAGAATTGCAATAGCTAAAGACAGTTTTAATAAAATGAGTCTAATTTTAAAAAACCACAATATCTCAATGACAACAAAACATAGGGTTTTGAAGGCCTGCGTATGGTCAGTATTATTATATGGCTGTGAAAACTGGACAATTACAGAAGACATTAGAAAGAAACTGGAGGCAGCAGAAATGTGGTTTCTTAGAAGGATGTTAAGAATCTCATGGACAGAGAAGAAAACTAATGAAGAAGTATTAGAGCAAGCTGAAACTAAAAGGCTATTAATTCGTACAATAAGAAAAAGACAAATGCAATTTTTAGGACACCTAAATCGACATAAATGTATTGAACATCTTGCTCTCACAGGAAAGATAGAAGGTAAAAAGAGTAAAGGTAGACCAAGAAAAACATATTTGGATAGTTTGAACAGCTGGGTGACAAAGAAAGAGAAGAGTAATATTAGTTTTCTGAGGTTATCTGATCAAAGAGATGAATGGCGTATCATGATCACCGATGTCTGGCACAGACTTGGTACTTGAAGAAGAAGAAGAAGAAGTATATTTATAAGCATAAATGGTGTTTTAGCCTGTGATTTTGCTGCCAAAAACCTATCGATAATATATACTCAAGAGACTCTCCGATACCTCCAACCCGTGTCACCCCCACCACCCACTATAGACACATCGTTTATTAAAGTAAGAAAGAGGGGGTGAAAAGGAGGAATAAAAACAAAATTCGAAAGACGGCCTTTTCGTCCATTTTAACCCTGTGTAGTGACAGGTAATGTAAGATCACTGAAGAACAAAATTGATGAACTGTTTTCACTGTGTCGTTACAATAGTGACTATCGTCAAGCCTCCATAATAGCGTTAACAGAGACTTGGCTCTCTCCTCACATACCATCATCATGTTTTGATATTGAACAATATTCACTGTTTCGAGGAGATCGGACTAGTGTAAATGAACGAACTGGGGGTGGGGTGTGCACATAGATTAACAACAAATGGTGCCACCCCAATAACTGTCAGATAAAGAAAATGTATTGTGACCATTATATTGAATTTATTACTGTTTCGTCACGACCATATTATCTACCCCGGGAATATACTCATGTCATCATCATCAACGTCTACATTCCACCATCAGACAACACCACAGCGAAAAATATTTTGAGGAAAGAAATACAGGACATTCAAATTAAGTCACCCGATGCCATATTGATGGTCACTCGCGATTTTAACCAATGCAACGATTTCACTCTCCCGGGACTTCACCAATACGTGGACTGCGAGACAAGGGACAAAAAAAAAACATGAAATTTATTCCTGTGTAATATTAGAAATAGTTATTAATGTTTACCCCGTGCCCCATTAGGTTTATCTGACTACTGCATGCTCTTGCTACTCCCCACCTACCGCCTTGTTTTTAAACGTGTAAAACCAGTAAAGAAAAGTGTACAGATCTGGAACGGAAGTGTGTGTGAAGATTTGCGTGGTTGTTTTTTGAATGTACTTACTGGAATGTTTTTATCGAATCATGTGATAGTGTGGATGAGCTGAATGACTGTGTGAGTGAGTATTTAAAATTCTCTGAACAGCTAGTGTGTTGTAAAAAAGAAATAAAATATTATCCTAACAACAAGCCTTGGATTACAAAAGATCTAAAACTTTTATTGAACCAAAAGAAAACTCTCTTTACTAGTGGAAACAAAAAAGATCTGAAAACAAAACAAAAAGAGATAAATAGAGTAATATCCAGTTGTAGAGACAAGTACAAAAATAAAATTGAAAAATGCTTTTCTTCTGGGGATATACGAGACACGTGGCAGGGACTTAAAACTGCTGAACTATAATCCAAAGCCCACGATTATATCAGAAGATATCGAAATTGAAACTTTAAATAAATTTTATTCACGTTTCGACACAGCAAACAAATTTGATATTGAAAATGAAAAACATAAATTAGACAGGGCTTTGGAAGATGAAATGACTATTGAGGTCAGTGAAGAAGAAACGAGATTCGTATTTTTGAAACTAAACGAGAGGAAGGCTGCTGGGCCGGATGGATTGAAAGGAAAATTATTAAAAGAATGTGCCCATCAGCTTTCCCCCATTTATACACATATTTTTAACTGGTCCCTCCAATGCATTTCGATCCCTGAAATTTGGAAAACTTCAAAAATTATTCCTGTTCCAAAAAAAGAAAAACTTGAATCTATGAACGATCTCAGACCTGTTGCACTGACTTCAATAGTCATGAAATCTTTAGAAAAACTTGTTCTTGTTAAAATTAGGAACCAGTTTATGCCATTGAGTGATAGTCATCAATTTGCTTACAAACCAGGACGTGGCGTAGAGGATGCCATTTTGCTGTTTACAAACAACATCTACAGGCATCTAGATCACGCTAAGAGCTATTGCAGATTGTTTTTTGCAGACTTTTCTTCAGCGTTCAATACCATGCAACCTCAGTTGGTTGTTCAAAAATTGACTAGTCTGAATTTAAACAAGTATATAATTGCTTGGGTGCTCGAATTTCTTACGGAGAGAGCACAATATGTTCAATTAGGACAAAACAAATCTTCCTGTATAACTACAAATATTGGTGCTCCTCAAGGTTGTGTATTGTCCTCTGTATTATTCACAATATAAAACGAATGACTGTAGAAGTCAAAACCTGAGTGTACCTTTAATAAAGTTTTCAGATGTCACCGCTCTTCAAGGCCTCATAACAAATGGCAACGAAGTGACTTATAGGCAAGAAATTGATAGATTTGTGTCTTGTTGTGATGCCCACCACCTAGAGCTTAACATAAGCAAGACAAAGGAGCTAGCGATTGACTTTAGGAAAGTGAAGGAACCGATAGAACCGTTAAAATTAAAGGACCAATTCGTCCAGCGAGTTCCTCACTACAAATACCTTGGTGTAACGATTGATGACAGGCTCAAGTGGGATGAACACTTGAAAATAATTAGGCATAAGATGTGCAGACGTACATATTTTTTATCAAAACTCTCTCAGTTTAGAATAGATAAAACTCTCTGCACATTATTTTATAGAGCAGTAATCAAATGTGTTTTGTCATTTTGTATAACAGCTTGGGGAGGCAATTGCTTAGCAGTGGAAAGGAACAAAATAAATTCAAATATTAAAAAATCCATTAAACGCTATATAAATGATGTCGATGATGTAGATCTTTTATACGAGAAATTTTGTATAAATAAAATATCTAAAATATTAAATGACCAGTATCATCGACTAAGACCATCAGTTATTATGTCAGAAAGAAGTGGTCGCCCTTTCTCTATTTCAAAGAAAACAGAGAGACACCGAAAATCTTTTCTGCCGTCCAGTATTAGGCTTTATAACAACAAGCAATAATCATTTTATATAATTATTTCGCATTTTTACTTTCAAAAAATGTAAATATCAATTAATTTATTAATTTATTTGTTTTGCAATATTTTCAATTTTCAATGTATAATGACAGTTTTAACTATTTTACAGTGTTGAAATTATTCATATTATAAAGCGAAGCTCTGGTTATGGAGCTGCTCCTTTTTTATATTTACATCCTATTTCCATTGTAAATTATAACACGTCTGTACAAAAAAAAATCCTTTTTGGGATGCAATAAAGTATTATTATTATTATTATTATTATTATTATTATTATTATTATTATTATTATTATTATTATTATTATTATTATTATTATTATTATATTTATATTATTATTATTATTATTATTATTATTATTATTATTATTATTATTATTATTATTATTATTATTATTATTATTATTATTATTATTATTATTATTATTATTATTATTATTATTATTATTATTATTATTATTATAAGGAAAGAGTTAGAAAGAAATGTTGATGCCTTTGAGATGTGGGTGAACCGCAGCATTCTGAGAAAACCATGGACCAAAAAGAAATCAAACATTCTGTTTATTATTGATACAGGCCAAAGGTTTAAAAAACTGTTGGCTGAAGTTAAAGGGAGAAAACTGACCAATTATGGACACGTTTGGAGACAAAACACCATCCAAAAAAGTAGACACCAAGAAACAAATATAATTTGAAAAAAAAAAACATGTGGATAAATTGATTAAAGCAACACTACATAAATAAAAAAGTAAGACAGGAGAGTAACCCCAAAAATTGCATATGGATGAAAATCCGTAGATACGGCCGTTCTAGCATTAAAATTAAATCGTTTACCCACTCAAATTATCAATGACAATAATAATATTGGTCGTTTATTTGCTTGTTCCAAGCCATTCAAACCTCGGAATATGATGACACCCAAAGGGATAAGGGTAGAATGATATTTTTTTTATAACTTTGAACCAAAAAGCTGTATCCCAATCCCAATACTACTGCTTTAATCCTTTTTAACCATTATTTCAAACATAAAGACATTTTTTATTTTGATTCTTGCTTTTATTTTCGTGGATGTCTGATGTGCAAAGCAACGTTTTCCTTTAATTCGTATATAATTAAATGCCTTTTTTGTATCTTCTTCACATATTGAATAGGAGTCATAGAATTGAGCCAAGCGACCACGTGCCATGACGACACCAAGAAAACGTGTCAGAAGACTTTGTTCGTGACGGGGACATGCAGTAGCAAAGGCGTCTGTGATTGTGCCTCGGGCTATGTTCCAGGCCCGTTTGGATGTCGTAAGTATATTGAATCCATATTTTGTACCACGAGAATCCTATTTTATATATATGTGAGAAATAGTGACGAGTTTAAAATTCTCCATCAAAAACGGTTTAGTACTTTTACTGGAAACCACCGGTATGTTGAACAAAGGGATAACTTCAAAAAAAAAAGTACGTTTTTAAACTTCTTTTTACATGAGATAATTGGATTCGGTATTATTAGCGCATTATCAATTGGTGATTTAATTATATTTATTTAATACACATATAGACACTTGATACACACAATACATGCTAATGCTCTTTCCTTACTGTCGTACTGCACTACTCGTGATTTCGCCATTAATAGGCTTAACGAAATCGTACCGATCGACGAGATACGAGAAAAAAGTTACCTGGATCTAGCCTTCTTACGTCACATCTCGTCACCATGATCGAGATCTCGTTATTACCGATGCTGCATATCGTTTGAGAGCCTTCATAAAGGCGGTACACCTTCCAAGGACACGGTTGAGCGAAAGTGACAAGTGGTTGTGTAACGCCAAAAGCCCAGTGGCCTGGACCACGGGTTTTTGTATGCAATGGTTGCGTTACTGTCTTAACGCTGATGAATTAATTAGTAAGGCTGGACTCGCAATCTAAAAACAAAACGTGTGCTTTAAACTCTTTTGAATAAAACGAGTACATGAAAGTGTTCGTCTCACTGAGATGTGAAAAATGATATTAAAAAATCAAGAAAATCGACCGATAAATAAAAAAGTTGCTTAAAAAAAGCTAAACAAATGCAATTTTTAAAATCAAATTTATTCGTAAAACAGTTGGTTTTCAACCGATTTTTCTGAAATAAAGACCAAAGTTCCTCATTTTTCAAGCTGATTTCAACAAGGTAAATTTCAAATTCCTCACAATTATATTTTTTACTTTTAGATTTTAGCTATAAGACCTACTCAAAAAGGTGTTACATCAAAAGCGTACTACCTTGGCGGTCGACCGAATAGAGATCATGTGATTTGTTGAAGACAATTTACTCACAATTCTTCACGAATAGATGGTGGCGGTAGAATAACCATCTAGTGTTCAGATTATTTTTGGAAGAGGAGATAATGAGTTCCGCATGTGACCATGTCAATCATGTAGAATCCTTTGATGATACAAACTTACCCTTTGATATATGCTGTCGCATTTTCATTTCCTACGGTCCCTCATGGTTATAAACTCCGCCCAGAGACGATTTCATAGGTCCGACCATAACCATATTTCTAACTGTTGTTCTCGTGAGTTTTTTTGATCGAAGAACGATTGGCTATTGAGCATCTTGGCCCTTCAACGATTGGTCCTTCTGACAGCTCACGTGTCAACAGCTGTCAACTATGCATTGAGTCTTCGCTGAAGCATTAGAAGACAATCATCGGATAGTTGCGTCACAATCACCACATTGATGAATATATTATCCAAGCATGGTTGATAGGGAAAAAAGCCAAATTAGTTACATTTAAAACAAACAAAGTATATTACTGATCTCGTCTCATTGAGGTCTCATTGATGTATAAACAAGAAAATTGGCCGATAACTAAAACAGTTGTTTAAAAATGCTAAAATAAAGAAAAACAATTTTAAAAAATCAAATTAATTCGTGAAACAGTTGCTTTTCAACCGATTTTTTCAGAAATAAGAACCAATGTTCTTCTTTTTTTCAAGCTGATTTCAGCAATGTGACTTTCAAATTCCTCAGTACTATATTTTTTACTTTTAGATTTTAGCTATTAAGCCGACTAAAAAAGGTGTTACATTTTTTTGCATAACAATAGCGTAATACATGGACGTCGAATAGTCTGTTTCGGTCGACTGGTAAGAGAGCCTGTAATTGGTCGAAGACTTCGGACGCTCGACTCACAATTCTACACAAATAGACGGTTGCGGTAGATCAAAGAAGGTAACATTTTTATTTAAAAACCATTCTCTTGGTGCTAAATTATACAAATCAATAATTTCGCATCAGAAAAGATAACTCGGAATTTCCTATCTCTCTATTACAATAAAATTGATACCACGAATGACAAAATCGGCCCACAAATAAGGGAGTTATAAATTATTTATAATAATTTGTTAAGTACAATAATTGTCATCCAAGTATTTTTTTTATCACCAAAGTCGTAATTTTTTCCCGATTTTTAACAAACAAAATGCATTGTCAACGATTTACACCCGTGAATAAAAAGGATCAAATCGCAATTTCTACAACATATTTTATTTTTGTCGCAAAATGATGAATATCAAAGCACAATTATTCCTAACCGTTTTGATCTTCTGACGCGAAAGGCAGGCTCTCCGTCTTCGTTCTGAATAGTTGTGACGAGAGAACGGGAAAGCAAATTTGATCACGTGATCGTTCGTCCAACCCGACGAGTGCAATCGTTAACTTGGTATTTTAACATTCGAGTTTTCCACTTCTCCAACCATTTTCCCAATATAACATCATCTTCATCCTCATCACCATCACCGTCATCATGTGCGGCAGCAGCATCTAATAGCGTCACACTACTATGTTATGATGATCTATCCAGGCCACAAATTCTTCGCCGCATTCGTGTGCGATCGCGAACCCCCACGGAAGCTTCGTCGCAACGCAACGCTCGACTAGATGGTCTGCGGTCTCCGGGCTCTTTGTCACAACGCGTACACGTGGGGCAGGTGGAAAGTTCGAACTGATGAAGCAACGCTACCGCGAAGGAGGTTCTCGATCGAAGTTACTTCGCCACCACCCAATGCCTCCTCTTGCTGCTACAGAGGCTTGGCAACTCCTCTCCCAGTTTCGAAGAGTCTACGCCCTGCCTCCTCGAGGGACCGAATTTGTCCAGCTCGTATCCATCTCGTATACACAATTCTGTCCGAAATTAGGGAATCGAAGTACAAGGGTTGCCGGGACTTACTATGGCTCGAAACATGGACATCGTCCAGTATGCGCCTGAGAAGGCTTTCCCAGTTCCCCTCTCAATTTTGTTAAGTCAGCCAGTTGCAATCGTCACCAGCTGGGCATGGGGCGAAAGGTGGGGGGGGGGGGGGGGGGTGGAATTTCTGCCATCACCCTGCCCCATTCTTTAGGCGTTATTGCCAGCGTCCCGACACTATGTGCATCGTCATGCGAAGTTTTAAATTTACCATCTCAACTTTCTTGCTTCTACTCCACACTGGAGCTCAATATTCCGGGGTGGAATAGCACAGTGCCAGAGCAAGAGTT
>NC_088367.1:24336099-24356099 GCF_034508935.2 Berghia stephanieae
GAAATTTAAAAAAATGACACAAAATATTGTCCATTATACAACAATGTTAAACTATGCCCATAAGTGGGTACGGATGTCAGACCTGCGTATTTGTACACGTCAATGCTTTGTTAACCTACAATGCAGCACAAATCCCTTTCGACATGGTATTCTAGTATTCTACTATAATACAATGTCGAATGCCTGGCAGGTCTGTATCACTGTGTACATAGACACACTTTAGTTGTAGTTAATATCTATTGAATTACCACCTTGAGTGGTGATAAGCCAAATAACACATCTGGAATACAACATTTGTATACAAAGTTGTTTGAGTACAGAATTATTGAGCAAAATCGTTGATTTCTTTTTTCTTGTAACCGTTGTTAAAAAAATATCAAGCTTATTATGTATATATTTCGTTTTTTCTAAAAAGATTTTAACTAAAGTTAGGATGAGACACATTTCTAATATTGATGTTATCCATAGACCTCTACCCAGATCAAAATAACAACCCCAACACACCCCTGACAACATTACTCCTTGTTCTGAGTTTAAGAACATATGCAAGTTATTGTTCTTAGGCCGAACTGGGCTTTAATGTTCTGTATCATTCTAATTCACCCAGTTTCAACCCGTAGACATTTTAAATCCTAGCCCTTAGACATTCTAACTTCTCTTCAGTGCAAAAGTGGATACCAAATACTTAATGGTATTAGCTAACGAACGAAGTACTGAAAATATTGAGGACTTGGTGAAAGTGTCCTTTATTAATGTTTAATATATTGACATCGTATGTGGAGATTAGATTAAATGCAAAGTTGTGCTTTCAGCTTTGGAATTCATTTGCGTGTTGTAAAGCCACCGATTTCCATTCTGTCTATACAATTAACTCGCTTAATGACAATTTGATAACGCATTGAATTCTCCATGAATTAAATCTATCATTATGTTATACAGCTAGTCTAGTCAAGACGGTAGAACTAATTAACACAATTTTCTGAAGTTAAAGGACAGGAATCGACATCGTTCAAATAAATGAAAAATGTTGGCTAAATTCAAGCCATTATTGATGGCACTCATTGAATTATCAAGACTATAATATTTTTTGTTTAAAACTGCTTTTTAAGCAATACAAAACTTTAATGTCTTTTGCGCTGCTTATACTATTATGACTAATATAATATTTTTGACAAATTTAATAATAGTCATTTAAAACAAATAGGTACTGAGTACTAACCCACTTTCATAGATTGAAAAAAATGTAATAAAGGCAAAAGACACGCACACACACACACACACACACACACACACACACACACACACACTAAGAGAGAGAGAGAGAGAGAGAGAGAGAGAGAGAGAAAGAGAGAGAGAGAGAGAGAAAGAGAGAGAGAGAGAGAGAGAGAGAGAGAGAGAGATATCATACAAATAAACAAACAAAAGAAGAAAAAAAAAACAACAAAAAAAGAAAAAAAAAAACCAACAACAACACCCCCCCCCCCCCTCCAAAAAACAGAAATCCAAAACAAAGAATTATTGCTTTTTTTTCGAAAACCGTCGAAACCCGCCGAAACCCGACAATATCCGGCAAAGTTATAGAAAGTAGACAATTGTGGGGAGTGATCCTGAGACTCAGGGAAGTGTACACCAGTCGGGAGTGAACCTAACACTATGGTTATTGGCGGGTTTCTTAAAAAAAGCAATCATTGCTTTTTTACGAAACCCGCCGAACCCGCCGAAACCCAGTCTCAGGTTCACTCCCCAATGGTGTACACTTCCGTGAGTCTCAGGTTCACTCCCCACTGCTACCTACTTCCCATAACTTTGTCGGGTTTTGTCGGGTTTCGGCAGGTTTCGGCGGGTTTCGGCGGGTTTCGTAAAAAGACACCGCCGGTATTATATCATGTAATTACGTGGATTTGAATCTAACTCAGTAAAAACAAAAACGGAATATTGCCCAGCTTTAGTGTGAAGTAGGAATAGTGCAAGCAACACTATGTGTCCTTACGTGCGCCAATGTCGGTTGATGATATTCGACCTGAAGGACGATTAGGGCTACTCCAAAATGTAAGACGTTTTTCCAAAGAAACTCTGCTTGTTGTTTGAAATGTTCTACTTTTCAGTTACATTGGGGTCTTAAAACCTTATTTTCTTCAGGATATGGCTGTTCTGAATGGGTCATTACTCGATCTGTAGTATTAATGTTTAAAGGATTATTGTCAAATATTGTTAGTTTTACTTATTATTTTATACGCTTGTGATTGGCATCCAAAAAATCAAATTTTATTCTTTGATTAGTATTGAATAAAGCGAGATACGCAAGACATTCTTTGAAAAAGGAATATTAATACTCACATATAAATCAAATCAAGGGCAATAGCTCACACAAATTGAAAGGAATATAGTCAAAGCTGTGTCTGTTTTCTTTTCCCTTTTTTAAAATGTTTAATATTATCAAAAGTATAGAAGTAAGTAAATGTTAAATGTAGCTGTCCTTGAACTTGAGTGACCTCTGGATGACCTTCAAGTGGTCGAATTGAAATTCTAATCTGCCAACTTTATTTTTCAAGGATATCAATTTTACCAACTTTGAAGAAAAATAAACTTCCATACTAAGGCGAAACAACTCGAGTCTATGCACGATGCCGTGATTCTACTATAATGGGCGATAACTCAATCAAATAATGTATGATTTGCTTGCAACTTTATAGCCTACGCTTGTTGCTGACATCCAAAAGAGTAACCTTTATTATTCGAGTAGTATAAAATAAAGTGCGGTTCGCATGCTCTTTTAAAAAGTGGAATATTTTTATTCATTTAAAAATCAATTCAAGGGCAATAACTCGCACAAATAGAAGCGCATACTAACAAAAGTGTACATGTGATTTATTTAACATATAATAAAGTTTTTATGTTCTGAAAGATGTTATAAAATATCGATAATTTACGAGTAATTAATTGTTAAATATAGTTGACCTCATTTGAACTTTAGTGATCTCTGGTTGACCTTCAAGTGGTCAATTGGAATTCCAATCGACCAAATCTTCTTCAATGATACCAATCTTACCAACTATGAAGAAATATAAACTTTTACACGAATGTGAAACAATTCGATTTTTTTTCACTAGGCGGTTACTCTACTACATAAAGATCAGAACAAGTGTGTATGAAAGGTGCAAGACAAAGAAAGAAAAAAAAAATACAAGAAAAAAAACCATCCCAAAAAATCAGTCGACCTCGACTGGGGATCGAACCTCAGACCTTCTGAATACCGAAGGTCTTGAGATTCAATCCTCCGTCGAGGTCGACTGATTTTTGTTGGATGGCCTTTTTCTTGTATTTTTCTTTCGTGCTTAGTCTGGCTCATTTCACTTATTCAGATCTTAATCTTGCACCGGTGCCAGCTCCTTAATTTCTTAATTTGATATTCTCTGCTTCATACCTTGTTAAGTTATTAAACAAACAAACAGAGCGGAGTTCTATGTACGCATGTGTATATTGATGTTTTGTTTACACTTTGAATTAAACTGAAATCTACTTCTGATCTCGTCTTACGTTAAAATTTTATTTACGTTTGTGCTATTGTTTATATCTACCGACAATATGTAACAATGATTTTTATAGAAAATTGCACTGGGAAATTGAAATACTATTGAAATATTATTTTTGACCAGTTTTGAATCATTTCAGACCCGTGAGAGATCCTTCCTAAGGCGATCCACTACTTGCTCCAAAAATCCAACAAGGCCAAAAACTCTTTATTTAAATCTTGATGAAGCACAAACATAGACTGATAGAGTAAACGGATATCATTTCTTATTTCAGATGCAAGAGTAAAGTGTCTGGTATTCTGTCTGGAGAAAGTGATCCTTTTTCTGTCAGTGTAGTGGATCCGGGTAAGTTAACATATCATAATTATTTTCTCTTCTTATATCCATTCACCTAACACTCCTTTAGCACAACAAGGGCTGTTTTTCTGGCAGTTCCTTCACTAATTAAACCGTCCATTAAATGGTCAAACAATGTAATATCCATAGAACCCTTTTCAGGAGAGATCCGTGAGATGTTGCCGAATCGTTCACAACAATCTCAAATCAATCACAATTCAACCAGAAATACTCTTTCAAGAAATTCAGCAGAGTAAAAATGTTTTGGAGTTCCTGTGGAGCAAAGTTTATATCTGTTATAGAACCGCAAAACTCAGAAACTGTCACTGTACAGTTTGAATCACAGTTGGCTTAATGGATTCTTGATAAATTCACGTGTCCAATTAATTTGCCGCAAGTAAGAGCTCATAATATGTACTTTGAACAATCTATACGTTAGAGCCATAGAATTTCAAGAAAACAATGGTTATGATCATTGAAAACCGTTAAAGGGTCAGACATTGCTTTGAATGCTATCTTGCCCAAGGTGTCTTTCTAAAGTTAAAATGCCGATAAAACTTTTAATTCATTACACTCAACTTGCTTAGGAAATAAAATGCTTTCGACCCAGCAACAAGTAAGGGTCAGCTTGCCTGTTAAATTGGAATTAAAAAATAATGAGGATATATTTTATTCAGACTGGTCAGGAACTGTTCTTTTCAAGAACCAACTTATCGGAGGACTCAGGATCCTTCAGGTATTTCTTAAAGTTACTGTTTCTTTATAACATCATTTACTTTAGTGGTTGAAGACAATAATTATTGCATTAAAACAGCCAATTTATGGGAATTATGAGAATGACTTTCACATTACGATATATACTCATCATTCATTAGTAATATCTTTTATAAACTTCCTACACAGCTATGTTTTTACACTTTTCGCACGTTACTAGAAAACTAATCTCGATGACTCAAAAGGTTAACAGTAATAGAAGGGAGAATGAGGCTAAAACCGTGAACATTCGGGTTGAAAGCATGAAAATTTGCGTACAGGTTGCCAAGCCTCATAAAAAAACCCATCTGATATATATAAACACTCTGGCAATAAATCATAACGTTTCGGTTTAAGGCCTTAGAGTTTCCCCTGTTTATTAAACAAGGGAAATAACTGAGTAAATACATATATTTTCTTCATATTCATTGTATTAGGGGAAATTGGGCTGAAACCGTGTACATTGGGATTGAAATCATGTAAATTGGCATACGGATAGCGAAGACCCATGTAAATGACACTTGCTATAGAACCACTCTCGCAATTTATCATAACAATACATTTTTAGCACTTTTATTTTTCCCTATATACCATTACTTATCTAAGAAAAATAACCACGGGAATATAATGTGCGTTCAATAATCAAACTATGTTGTTGACCATTTACAGTAGCTAACAAATGGCTTCGGGTGGGAACGGTACAGACAACAGATGTTTCGGGTACAAACCCTTCGTCAGCAAAGGGAACATTGAAAACATAAAAAAAAATATAGTAAGAATTGTAGCGTGTGTATTTCTGGGTGGTTGAAGCAAGAATGAGAGGTTGACGTGGTGTTATCTAGTTGACATACTAAAAACTTGTCCCCTGCGAGTTCTTTTTTTGCCATTGTAATTGTATCTGAAAACATGCAAACACATTCCTTTTTTAGTCATATGTGATATTTGTCAAGACAGCAAGGTGTTCTACGTACCCAGAAAGAGGATGTCACGAACAGATGGACCAAATTCTGCAAAGGGCTGTATAACATCGATTTGAGCCCCGACCCATTAGTCTTGACAGAGAACAGAAACACACAAAAACCAGACACACCAGGAATAATGGAACACGAGGTTAAGGCAGCAATTTAGGGTTTAAGGTCCAACAAAAACCCGGGAAAGATAACATTCCAGCAGAACTTTAAAAAATGGCGGAGAGGAGACAGTGGGGGCAATGACAATTCTATGCCAAAAGATAATGAACGAGACAAGGTGGCCAAAAGACTGGACACAATTCCTGATTATGCCTCACCCAAAAAAGGAGATTTGAAAAGTGCGGTAACTACAGGACCATAATTAAACAGCAGAAATGATGGACATGCAGAAATTTCAATCGATAATGAAAAACTCGAGTAAGTGTCAACATTTAAATATTTGGGTGTTCTGCTAGCCAAGGACGGTACCAGTACAACTGAGATTAATACAAAAATAGGAATGTCAACAGCAACACTAACGAGACTGACAGAAATATGGAAAAGTCCAATAAATTTCGAAATAAAAATTAAACTGTACAAACCACTGTTACTTTCCATCTTACTATACGGCTGCGAGTCATGGACATGAACTGTGGAATGAGAACGCAGAATCTCTGCTTTTGAGATGAAAAGTTATCGAAAACTCCTACGGGTGTCGTATACAGAACAAAGAACCAATAAAGACGTACTGGAAGAGGTACAAGATCGTGCGGGACGACAGGAACCCCTCATCACCACAGTTAGAAGGAGGATACTGTGATGGTTTGGCTACAGTGTGAGGCATGAAATTTGTGCAGAACGGTGATGGAGGGCACCCCTGAAGGAGGAAGAAGAAGAGAAAGACAAAGGAGAGTTTGAATGGACAATATCAAGGAATGGACAGGAATGAAGATGGAAGAACCCTTGGGGAAAATGCCAACAATAGAGAAGAATGGCAGAATGTGGTGAGAGCTGCACCCCCCCTGTAAGTGTAGTTGATTGTACTTGCTAAATCAGTTAGTACACAAAAATATTTTATTATAGTATTTTTTGCACGATAGAAGTACCTCAAAGCTATCGAAATTGAATAAGATTGACGATTAAATAATTTTGATCGTTCGTGAATCGAAAGTTTAGTGAAAGAAATAGACAGTTTGACGCTAAAAATAGTCACCAATGGGAATCCAAGGATGTCGTAACTCAGATTGGCTGTATAAATGATCATTATTACATACCTTTGACACAGCTTCTGTTCTAGACTTTTAGTATGTCATTCAGGTACCTACACACACACACACACACACACACACACACACACATATATATATATATATATATATATATATATATATATATATATAATTTAAAATTAAGACATGAAACTTTGCAATTTATCAGAGTGATAATTATAGCTATTATTGTTTAACATAGGGCCATTAACGGTAATATCATTTTAGTAACATGAGGTAGATTAATGCGCCTGCCACGTAAGACTTTTTTGTGTTTGTACCAGAACTGTTGTGGGTTTCTGTTATTTTCCCTTCACCCATTTATTCTTTGCGCCTTGAAGACATAAGTCTTGGACCTTTTCCATCTACAGTTCTGGCCCTTTGGAATCCATCCCAAGACCATGCAGAATCATTCTTAACCCCATCTCCCAAAGAGATACCTAACCCAATTTGACCCTTTCCTTCACATCACCGCACTAATTTTCTCTGTCTCTGTCAATTGCACAAGCCTCTCATTCCTTGCATGTTGTCATTTTTATTCTCATTATCCTGAAATTTTTCATAGAGATCTCTCGAATTGTTGCCATGGTTTTATATTTACCTGATCTTTACACATTGAACCATAGTTTATCTGTGAAATTTTAGTGGATTGTTTGCACATCTTCCCCCTTATAATGTCAAGGTTTTAGAATCACATTCCAATAGCATATCTTAATTTTGATAAATCAATTTCTATTTTTTTGTTTGTGACCGTTTTAACGTCACCATAGGCCAGATTCAGTTTATTAAATTTTAAATCCTTGCCATGGTTTTATTCAATAAACGTGATGATAAGCTGGTTTGCGAATATTTCCATAACAACAATGAGCCCATAGCAATTTGGGTTATAAGAACTGCATAAAAGTATATAAATATATATATATATATATATATATATATATTATATATATATATATATATATATATATATATATATACATCTATTTTTTTTCTTTTGGAGGATGCACTGTAGTTCAATCAATATACATATTCTTTAAAAAATAAATTTGTTTGGGGATCAACATGATTCCGTTCAGCCAATGTTAAATTTTATCATCAAGCAAACAAGTACTGGCAAATTAATTATAAAACTATTTTTCACAGCTTGAGATACGATTAACTTGCAAGCCTTTCTTAAATTAGGCTTAATTTATTGCTCCGTTGATTCAAATGGTTATTTAGAATATCTGCTATGGCGTGATCATGAGTCCTTTTGATTTGCCATGATTTGGCCGCCCGTTATGCTCGACCTCAGTTGGCCCCGGAATTTGCAATTTGGCCGGCCACTAAACACTTAACTAGTTAACTCCTTCATTTTGACAGAAAACGAACTATTTTGTAAGTTTTGAACTATAAAAAAATGTAATGATTATTATTTAAAATCATATTTAATTTTAATTTTAAAAATATATATTTATATCTTTTTGTCAATTTAATTAATTAATTAATTAATTAATAATAATAATAATAATAATAATAATAATAATAATAATAATAATAATAATAATAATAATAATAATAATAATAATAATAATAATTATAATAATACATGACATTTATAACGCGCATTTTCATCACTGGGTGATGCTCAATGCCCGAAACAATAATACAGTGACATTATTATACAAATGAAACATTATACAAACTACATCAACATAATATTATCATTATACAACAATGTAATAACTAAACATAAAGTCATTAATACAAGATATGTTATAATACATCCACATGCTATGTCAAATACGGAAATAATATAAAATAATGATATAATAACATAAACTAAATTAACATTCATATTGGGGTCAAATTACAAAGATGCATTAATCAAGATGTGTTTTAACAAAGAGATGGTGTTTTAACTTTGATTTAAATATTGATAAGGACTGCGCTTCTCTTATTCTTTTAGGAATTGAGTTCCAGATGGAAGGTCCGACGTGACTGAACGATCTGCCGCCGTAAAATTTATATTTATATTTATTTGTAACAATTAATTTTGTAGAATCTAGTGCAGAACGTAGACTCCTCGTTGGCTTATACGTTTCTAAAAATTCAGTAATATACAATGGTGCTTGATCATTAAGGCACTTATAGCACAATACTGCTAGTTTGAATTCGATTCTCACTTTAACTGGTAACCAATGCAGCTCATACAAAAGTGGCAACGAGTAGGATGTTATCTTCTTTCTTAAAATCAATTTAGCAGCCGCATATTTAAAAAATAAATTCAAAATTTTGACATTGTCTTCATACTTTATTATTTATTTATGATATAAAGTTTTCTTTAAAAATCAACTTTTAAAGCTCTTTATAAACAGCGTCTGGCTTTTTAAAAAATAGATAAACGCGTACGTCTACTCGCTTGAGCATGATGAAAATGACCGTCATTTGACGTTGCGAAAGGCCATCTGGTGGGCCACCTGTTGATGTATTCGTTTGTCCTAAAATAATTAATTTGAAAAAGTCCCCGCCAGCTGGATATTCCGCACCAACACACAAAACCATGCATAACATTAAAACGTTTATAGTCTGATTAATACAATTTAGTGAGATCTTCTCATTAAAATGGCTGGCGAAAAACTAGAATGAAGAGCTGACGTCAATTTCGTTCTATCTATTGCCTAATTCATTTGCGCGCACCTACTTACTTACTTATCCGAACCAGCGACCGCCTGACCACTAGCCCTTCGGTTTTGTGTCATGACGTAGAAGTTAGACGTCGTTTGTAGATGTTCCAGGTGATTAAACAGTGTGTCACTGATGACTGGATTTGGTGGGAGGAATTTGCATCTCAGGTCTTCAAGAGAGGTCTTCAAGCAAGTGGTGTGTTACTGTTTCATTGGGGTGTTGACATAAGGGGCAGGAAGGGAACGTGTCTTTTGTGATTCTGCTTCAATGGGTGTTCAGCACTATGTGTTGTGTTTTAGTTGAAAGATGATGTTTTGCTTGTGTCTTCTGGGCTTATTTAGGCTATCTGTCTTTACAGGAGTGGTCATATATGACATACAACTACCTGTGGTGCTCATTGACCAACTGTTCATCCATTCCTCTCTCTTGTTTGTTTTGATTATTTGTATCGCTGTGTCTAAGGATACTGGAATCGATGGTTCTAAAAGCGTTGATCCGAGTCTGGATAGTTTGTCTGCCTTATCATTTCCTGGCATATTTGCATGTCCCGGTATCCATTGGAGAGGTAAGTCTAATCTGTGTGTTGTAAGGAATTCATCTAGTTGAGATCTTAAGCTATTGGAGGTTGAGGAGAGTTTATTTTGGAGAACTGATTTGGAATATTTGAAGAAGACAGTGTGAGAAAGTTTTGAAAGGTTTAGCTGGAAAACAGAGGAGAGGTGTTGCAGGAATTGTAGATTATATCACAGGTTTGATCTGGGTATTCTACTACAAACCCATACCCAGCATTTTTACTTCCTTTGTGGGCAGATCTATCTGTGTAAACATGTATACAGTTGTCTTGGTCTTCTTGTATTGCCTTCATTGCTATTGTTTGTATATCTGATTTGTTTTTTTATTTCTCGTTGTTTCCTCTATGAGGTTCGTCTTTTTTCTTGGATATTTTAGTGTATGGAGGATTTTGACTGATAGAGGTGTTAGCAATGTGTAGCAAGGATGTTTGTTTTAATCTTGTTCTTGGTCTCTCTTTCTCTGCCAGAATTTTCTTTGGAGGGTTTTCATCTTTTCGTTGGTATCTTCCAACAATTTCTAGCACTGCTGATTCTCTCCGCAGTCTAAGTGGTTTCACATCTGTGTGTATTTCACATGCTGCTGTTGGTGTCGATCTCAAGGCACTGGAGATGAAGCGAAGTGCTTTATTTTGTACTCTGTCCATGGTTTTATTTGTATTTTTACTACCTACATTTTGGAGAGCTAAATTGTAGCACATAGCCTAAATAAAGTTCTTGAAGCGTCTTTTTGTCCGCTTCCCAATTAGTACTGGCTAGTCGTTTTAGTAAACGGAGTCTCTTTGTGGTTTTGATTGTTACACTCTGAGTGTGTTTGTTCAAAGATCGTTGGCTGCCTAATTGTATGCCTAGATATGTGGGGTTATCTTCTTTCTCGAGTCAATGGCCTTGGATAGAGAGTGTTATTTCTTTCTTGGAAACAGGATGGCTCTTAGTAAATATAGAGTAGACGGTTTTGTTGCAATTCACTTTTAGCTTCCATTTACCACAGAAGGTGATTATGCTTTCTGTAGGTGTGTCGTAGTGTACCCCATAACTAAATACCATCAGCATATAGGGCTTTTTCTCTCTGTAAAACTTCTGGTAGATCATTGATCAAAATAAGAAAGAATGTATAGCTGAGACAGGATCGTTGTTGGAGACCTTCCTCTAATACTTCTCTGTTCGACAGTCCATTAATAATTTTTGTTTGGATTGTTCTGTTTCATAGAAATTGTTTAATCTAGAAATAGAGTTTTCCATCAATTCCGTAGTCCATCATTAAAATTTTTTAAATATAATATAACAACCCTTTCATCCATACTGTCATAGGTTTGTTGGAGATCAACAAAAACGACGACAGTATGTTTACCATCTTGGAAACCATCTATTACTTTTTGACTTAAAATCTAAACAATTGGTCTTCTGTTCTTTACTATACCCTAAAGCCTGCCTGATATTTGTTTAGTAGGCCACATATCTCCAGCCACCAGTATAACCGGTTGTTTACCATTCTCTCAGCAATCTTTCCAACACTTGAGGTGAGAGACATTGGTCGGTAACTTTTCGTTTCGTCGGGTGGTTTATTTTTCTTTAAGATTGGAATTATAATTGCATTTTCCCATCCTCTTGGTACTAATCCCGTCTCCCATGTAGATTTATAAGTTTGAGAAGTATCTGTTTACCTCCCACGCTAAGATGCAAGGGCATTTCATTGTGTCCAGAGGATTTCCTTAACTTGGGTTTTTTCATGTCTCTTTGAAGATCTGACATAGTAAAGCCCTCTTCAAACATATATTTCTTGAAGTTTAATGTTTTTAATCAATTCCATGTCTTTCTCACTTCTTTTTGCTGACTTGTTTACTGAATCAAAATGTTTGTTGATAGTTATGGCTTTCTTTTGGTCATCTACGATTGTTCCTTCTGTAGTTTTCACGGGCCTTTGGTTTGTTTTTCGGGGTCTCATAGTTAAGATTATTAAGTAAAGCCCTTGATTTTTGCCATTTTGATTGAGGTCAATATTAGCGCAAGTGTCTGCCCATTTCTTTCTTTTAGTGCTGTTAATAGTTGTTTTTTTTTATAATTGCAGATGCTCTGTTGTGCTCGATCTTATTTTTCATGGTTTTGTTTTACTCTAAGTTTTCTCCTGTTTCCTTTCTTGTATTTATTGCTTTTTCAATGTCTTTGCTCCAGGAGGGTTTGTATTTTTGTCGACTACCTCTTGAAATTCTTGCTTTTGTAGCTGCAAGAATGGCTTTGGTGAGGCTTCGTTTAAAGTTGCTACACTTGATTGGTCTGTAATTTTGGGAAGCTGGTCATCTAATGTTAGTGTGATAACATCCCCGTTTGCTTTCAGGAAATTCCATTTGGATTTCTGCTCTTCTATTTTCTACTGTTTTTGAACTGTTATTTTGTTAGAATTGGTTTATGATCACTGCCTATTTCATCAAGGACTTTAATGTGAAAAGAATTCAGAAGATCAGAAGGGATGATGGTTAAATCGGGATGACTGAGGAACATATGAGCTCTGTGAAGCAGGGTGGGGATTGAGTCTGCATTTTGTAAAACGGCGAGGTTGGTTGTGTTGCAAAGCTTTTCTAGTACTTTTCCTGTGTTGGTTAAATTTTTGTATCCCTATAGTGGAGAGTCCCCCGTGCCATTGAAGTCACCAGAAATTTTTGTGTTGTTGTATTGGGGAATGTGTACATTTGTTAGGCTTATAGTACAACGTGGAGGGTTGTAAATATTGTAAATGGTAATTTCCTTATTTAGGAACCACAAGGCGACTTTTTGTACATCACTTGGGCTCTGTGATGGTTTAGAAGTAACATCTCCCGTGATGTCATTTCTTATATAAGTACTAATACCACGGCAGTCATTACATTTGCAGGTATAGTAGGTATACCAGCAATATAATGATTGCTTTTTCTATACAGGGTTTTCTGAAGTAAAGCAATGGGAATTTCCTTTACCTTTAATAATTTCTTCAGCTCCGTTTTTTTCATTCCTGATTCCACAAATCTTAAGTTGTAATATATTCAAATCTTTGTCGATTTTCTTTGTCCCAGTAACTGACTTTTCGCGTTGATCAGCCTGGTTACACACTTTCTGGCGCGGACCTTGTTGGAGGCGACTTTCGAGCTTGTATGATTTCCTTCTGTTTGTCATGGCATGCTTGGGAGTCTCGGGTCTGTCTTCCTACCCTGACCTGTACTCCCTGTCAACTGCATAACATCAGAAGTTGAGCTGCAAATGCATGTTCCTCATATCATTGATTTTTATAGAGTATAGCCAAGTATATTTTTGGGGAGCATCACCACAGGTGCTGAAAACGTCTGCTTTGGCACTGTGCTATAGTGTGGGAGAATACTGTGCCCCTGTTTGGATGAGGAGCCCACGTGTAAATCGCATTGACATCCGATTAAGAAAATCAATGAGAATTATAACAGGATGTCTCAAGTCAACTCCAACTCAGTGGCTCCCTACACTGAGCGGCATTGCACCACCAAGTCTAAGACTACAAGATGCTAATCAAAGGATGCATGCCAGAATTGACGAAGCCACAGACAACACTCCCATAAAATCAATCGCAAAGGGGGAACTTTCAACAACCAGACTTAAATCGAGAAGACCTTTCCACCTAACAAAAATGGTAGACTTCAGTGTGGAGGAAAACTAGAGAGAAATGTGGAACAGGGAAACACCAAAAGGAGGAAACATCATTAAAGATCAAACCAAAAGAGTGCCTGCATTCAATAACGCCAGGAAATACTGGATTTCCTCAAACCGCCTCTTAACTGGACAAGGCAGAACTGCATCAAATATGTGCAGATGGAAACTTGGAAACAGTGATACCTGCCAGAAATGTCAGGCAGCCCCAGAGACCAGCGATCACATCGTCCTCCACTGTCCAGTCACTAAACTTGAAGGTGCCTACGAAACCATTCTTAGGGCGGAGGAAGACTTTAAAAGCTGGGTTGACGAAATACATTTGGAGTTGTAGCCATACGCTACAACTACTACCTTCTTTTTGTCTTTCCCACAGTCTCTTTCGTTATTGGGCGGTCGCCCATTTCCCCCCCCCCCCCCCACCACCTACTGTTTCCTTGTTTGCAGTTATCGATTTCAGTAGTAATTCTTTCTGCTTAAAGGGCCATATTTCATAAACAGAGGATCGTCACGTCCTGGGTCAATTAAGCACAAGGAGAGATTTTGTGGGCTTTGAAGGGGATACCAGACTTTCCCCCTAAGAGGCTCAAATTTTAAGAAAGATACCTGATTACAATCATTTCACAAATAGTCATACAGAATTAATGAGCCACAGGATGACCAGAGAATAGAGGCTTTGAATTACACCACTAAGAATAAGTATAAGCTATATGGGTAGATTAAATAAAGCAAGGATATAAGAAGACACCGCACTACAGAATGAGTATGAGGTGGGTGGGTGAGGAACAGAACATGTACCACTCACCGGTGGGTTCTGTATCTTGCACCTTAAGAGGAAGGGGTTCCACATACTCCCTAACCGGTGATAAAGCCGGGTTCATTGTCGCGCCCATAACAAACTCAGTAGAAACAGGGAACATCACGGGAAGATGGTGTCATGGACACAATAATGCATGTGATGCCATATTATGCTATAATCTCTGCCAGACAGGATTACGCGGCGATCAAAGCATCTGGAAATGGGAGTTGTTGGGTTCGAAATGCACATCTATTTCCTTTCAGCAAGTGGGACGTCCAGCCCAAACCTTGCAGCTCTCTGCGCGCACATACACATTTCATACCTAACCGATTTAGATCGCTGCCACAAAATGGAAGCATAATAAGTAAAAACGACGAGTGCCTGTTGGTTATAGTCTTTATTTCCCAGCAAATATTAGTGGGTTCTCCTCTAGTAATATATAAAATAATAATAATAATAATAATAATAATAATAATAATAATAATAATAATAATAATAATAATAATAATAATAATAATAATAATAATAATAATAATAATAATAATAATAATAATAATAATAATAATAATAATAATAATAATACTTTATTGCATCCCAAAAAGGAAATTTTTTGTACAGACGTGTTATAATTTACACAATATGATAAAAATACAATGGAAATATGATGTATATATATATATATAAAAAAGGAGCAGCTCTATAACCAGAGCTGCGCTTTATAATATGAATAATTTCAACACTGTAAAATAGTTAAAACTGTCACTATAAATTGAAAATTGAAAAGATTGCAAAACAAATAAATTAATAAATTAATATTTATATTTTTAAAAAGTAAAAATGAGAAATAATTATATAAAATGATTATTGCTTGTTGTTATAAAGCCTAATACTGGACGGCAGAAAAGATTTTCGGTGTCTGTCTGTTTTCGTTGAAATAGAGAAAGGGCGACCACTTCTTTCTGACATAATAATTGATGGTCTTAGTGGATGATACTGGTCATTTAATATTTTAGTTATTTTATTTATACAAAATTTCTCGTATAAAAGATCTACATCGTCAACATCATTTATATAGCGTTTAATGGATTTTTTAATATTTGAATTTATTTTGTTCCTTTCCACTGCTAAGCAATTGCCTCCCCAAGCTGTTACACAAAATGACAAAACACTTTCGATTACTGCTCTATAAAATAATGTGCAGAGGGTTTTATCTATTCTAAACTGAGAGAGATTTGATAAAAAATATGTACGTCTGCACATCTTATGCCTAATTATTTTCAAGTGTTCATCCCACTTGAGCCTGTCATCAATCGTTACACCAAGGTATTTGTAGTGAGGAACTCGCTGGACGAATTGGTCCTTTAATTTTAACGGTTCTATCGGTTCCTTCACTCTCCTAAAGTCAATCACTAGCTCCTTTGTCTTGCTTATGTTAAGCTCTAGGTGGTGGGCATCACACCAAGACACAAATCTATCAATTTCTTGCCGATAAGCCACTTCGTTGCCATTTGTTATGAGGCCTTGAAGAGCGATGTCATCTGCAAACTTTATTAAAGGTACACTCAGGTTTTGACTTCTACAGTCATTCGTGTATATTGTGAATAATACAGGGGACAATACACAACCTTGAGAAGCACCAGTATTTGTAGTTATACAGGAAGATTTGTTTTGTCCTAATTGAACATATTGTGCTCTCTCTGTAAGAAATTCGAGCACCCAAGCAATTATATACTTGTTTAAATTCAGACTAGTCAATTTTTGAACAACCAACTGAGGTTGCATTGTATTGAACGCTGAAGAAAAATCTGCAAAAAGCAATCTGCAATAGCTCCTAGCGTGATCTAGATGCCTGTAGATGTTGTTTGTAAACAGCAAAATGGCATCCTCTACGCCTCGTCCTGGTTTGTAAGCAAATTGGTGACTATCACTCAATGGCATAAGTATATATATATATATATATATATATATATATATATATATATATATATATATATATATATATACTAGTGAAAAGTCCGCAATTCCGCGGGAAAGAACTATTTTCATTCGATATTGTACCCACCATCATTTAATGAGGGCAGATTGGTAAACAACGTTGTCTGTGTAACTTGGTACATCCTCTGTTGATTGTTATGCTGGCCCAACATGATGTGTAAGCCGCTATAGCCTCTGACCCGTGACACGGCAACATACAGTTGTCCGTGTGTGAAAACAGGCTGCAAAAATAAACCTGAAGTAGCCGGCGTGAGCAGAGTTGAAAGTCGATCCTGGGATCGAAAACGTACCTTACAGTAGAGTACTTTGGTGATCATGTTTGGTGACGTTTTTATGCACCTCCACTGAAGGTGTACAAAACCGAACCGTTTTTATGCACCTCCGTTGGCGCTGTTGGTTGATTAATGAAAATGTTCCTGCTAGGAGCTCGAAGGAAAAAATAACGATAAGTGTTGAATTATAAGCTTCAATTTAATAGACGAAGACAAACTGTGGACGTTTCTGATTTCCCCTTTATCAACAAAGCACGACGAATAAGACACTAAAGACGAATGAGAGATGTGTAGTGTGAATGACGTAGATTAGGTAAATAGACATAAACAATGTTGGCACAGGAAGTTTTTGAAAACCAACAACAAAAAAAAAAAAAAAACAAAAACAGAAAAAGAAGAGGAAAAAAATCCAAAATAAAATGACAAAGACGCGGTAAACGAATACACTGATGATCATGATAAAATATTATGAAATGATAACAATCGACGTTTATATATTAAATGCACATCGATAACACATTGAATGGTACCAATGTGTCTTTAAAAAATATAATAATAAATAATAATAATAATGATAATAATAATAGTAATAATAATAATAATAATAATAATAATAATAATAATAATAATAATAATAATAATAATAATAATAATAATAATAATAATAATAATAATAATAATATAATAATAATAGTAATAATAGATTAAATTAAAGTTTTAAATATATATCCAGTAGTAACTATAACAACAAAAATGATGTCTATCTCAATAAAGTAAACTTTTTTTTCCAAAAAGGTCCACAATGGGATTGAACCCAATACTTTCAAGTCTGACAGCGCTAAGGAGCCACCTGACTGTTGATAACATTTAATACTTACTTACTCCTCTTCGGGCCTTGAGGCACATAGGGCATCCACCAGACATCTCCACTTTTTGCGATCGGCTGCTTTTGCGGTGGCTGTATTCCAGGACAGCCTGCTTCCTTTAATTCTTTCTCCATGGTCCTTCGCCAGGTTTCTTTGGGTCTTCCCCGCTTTTTCTTCCCATCTGCTGTCCAGTACAAGGCTGTCTTGGGAAGTGACCCTTTTTCCATTCTGGCCACATGACCCAGCCAACGCCATCTTCTTCTTTTTATTTGGCTTTCAATGCTAGTGCAGTCAGCTTTCTTTAATAGATCCACTGTTCTTATTTTTGTAGGCCAAAATAAATTAAAAATTCTTTTTAAACACTTGTTCTGAAAGGCTTCTAGTTTCTGTATTAAGGAGAATGTCATTTTCCAGCTTTCACTTCCATAAAGCAGTACACTTAAAACATTGCTCTTGTATATTTTCAGCTTTGTCTTTCTCATTATTTGCTTTGATTTCCAAAAGTTTTTCAGCATGCCGGAAGCCTGGTTTGCCTTTTGAATTCTGTGCTTGATATCGTGTTCTGCATTTCCGTCGTCTGTTATTTTGGATCCGAGGTAGGAGAACTCTGTTACCTCTTCAATTATATGTTCATCTATCCTAATTTCACTGCCATGTTTTGGATTCACCCTAATGTACACAGTCTTATCGAAATTTATTTTCAGTCCAATTTTCGAGGCGTTCTTGTGTAGTACGTTTAGTTTCTCTGAGGCGTCTCTGTGTGTACTGGAAACTAACGCGATATCATCTGCGTAGTCTATATCTTCCAGAAAGGATGTCAAGTGTCCAGCGAATGCCTCTCTTCTTACCATCAATTGTATTTTTCATGAGCCAGTCTAGAGCCAGGATAAATAGAAACGGGGAGAGTATGAAGCCTTGTTTTACACCAATTGTTACATTAAAGCTGTCTGTTAAATTGTTACCACAGATCACTTGGCATTGGTAGTTGCTGTACATTGCTTTTATTAAGTTGACTATCTTCATCGGTATACCATAATGGCGGAGTATTTTCCGCAGGGACTCTCTGTGTAAGCTGTCAAAAATCGACAAAAATGGTGTAGAGGTGGCTGTTCCATTCAATGCTTTGCTCCAGGATTTGTCTCAGGGTAAATATGTGGTCACTACATGACTTCCATTTTCTGAACCCTGCCTGCTCTTTTCTAAGAATGTTTTCAATGTGAGGTGAGATTCTTTTCAGAAGGATTCTATTAAAAATTTTGCTCGTTACGGACAGGAGTGTGATTCCACGCCAGTTAGCACAATTTCCCAGGTCTCCTTTCTTGGCTTTTTTATGGATGATTCCTTTCTGCCAATCCTCTGGTATTTCTTCCTTTTCCCAAATGTTGGCGAACAATTTACTGAGAATTTTGGACATTTCTTGCGAGTTCGCTATAAGCATTTCCGCACTGATTTTGTCAATACCTGGGGCCTTTCCATTTTTTGTTGTTGTATTGCCTCGTCACAGTGATCGGACCAAAATTAACCTCTACGTCCATTTCTGCTTCTGGGATATCTGTGTAAGAAGATGGGTCTGGTTTGTTCAGAAGGTTTGCGAAATATTCTCTCCATCTTTCAATTTTCTCCTTTTCGTCTGTGATGACACTACTATCTTGGGATTTTAATGGTTTCTCTTGACCATAACTTCTGTTTCCTGAGAGCTTTTTTGTGATTTTGTATAGCGTTTGTGTGTCTTGTCTTACAGCTGCATTTTCTGCTTCAGTTGCTTAATTTTCTGCAAAATCTCTTTTGTCTTTCCTTGTGGATTTTTTCACTTCTTTATCCTTCAATGAGTATTCACTGGATAGCCTTTCTTTCAGTCGGGGGGGGGGGGGGGTTTAGCGTGCAAGAGATTTAGTTTGATTGATTTTCTTTGGTTAATGAGCTCCCATGACCTTGCTGATATCAAATTCTCTGTATTGGATTTATTGTGTCCTAAGTGTTCAGTGGCACTTTCCTGCATGACGTGGTTGAAATCTTGTATTGTCATGTTTGTAGTAATATCTTGTATTGCACTGAATTTGTTTCTTACTGAGATATTGAAATTGTTTTGGATATCTGGGATTTTCAATTTATCTGTGTTGAAACGTTTCTCCTTCTGTTTTGCTATTTTTGTTTTCATCAATTTAGTAGAGATTTTTGCTGTGACAAGATGGTGGTCACTTCCAATGTCTGCCAATCGTCTGACTCTGACATCGTTTAAGCTGCTCTTACATTTTCTGTTGATAATTATATGGTCTATCTGACTTTCTGTTTTCCCGTCTGGTGATTTCCAGGTCAATTTGTGTATGTTTTTTGTGTGGGAAGA
>NC_088367.1:24363599-24388599 GCF_034508935.2 Berghia stephanieae
ATGTTATCTCTTCACAGTGGTGGATATTGACGGGGTTGAAATATACGCAAAATCCTCTGTGAATTTGATCAAGGGTGAACAATTAACTCTCTACTGCGACCTAACTGGAGGCTTTCCAAATCGCTTGGATCAGAGTGGTGTGGTGACATTCACATGGGAAAAGAACGGCAAAACCATAGGAGGAGCGACGGAATTCGAGTATGTAAAAACTGTAGTTACAGGCGACACGGGTTCTTACACATGCACAGCAACGGCGAAATCGAAGTCACCAAAGAAGTCAAAAGAAGTGACAGTCACTGTCAGTAAGTGATATTTTTAATTACAAATCAATATGAAATTTTACCCAGAAAAACGCCAAGTAAAATGTGACCCACCATCTCAATTCGATACTATTTATGGAAAAACCAGATTCCGAAAAACTGAGTTTAAAGTAAAATCAATTAGAATAAATAGTGGTGTATAAAGGGGGGGGGGGGCGGCGAAGTAGTCGAGTGTTTAAGGCACTGCACTGTGACCCGGAAGGTCCCGAGCTCGAGCCCCGCTTCAGGCACTTTTGTTTTTGTTCCTTAGGCAAGATTATTAACCCCCAATTTGCTCACTTGGACAACATGGCTTCCTGTTGACATCAGACATCTTGTTTGATGAATTATCTATATTCCTTTGTGCAATGCCAAGGCGACGATATCTTATGATGTCATGGCGGAAGGGCATTGTTTTTAAGTGATATAACCCTCTCTTTACCAGATATTTTCAAAACGTTACACGAAACTTCACACTCATTCTACAAAAGAATAGATTTACTTACTTAAACAGAAAGCAAAAAGCGCAATCTATACATGCTATTGTTCAGGAAAATGAGATATACAACACTGTGGCAATTATTTAAAGCTATAACAAAAGTTTTTCTATAAATTGGGCTATGTGGTCTTGTGTTATGACACTCGCTTTTGGATCAGAAGGTCCTGGGTTCGAGCCTCGCGCGGCTTATAGTTGAGTCCTTGGTAAAGACTCTTGAATTCCATTCTCTCACCATACTTGCCGAAAACAGTGTTGTCTCTGTCTGAACAAAAAAAGTATTATCGCTTAACAGGCGTCATGTCTTGTTCTACAAGTTACGTGTTGCTATTGGTCAGGAACCCTTTGTAAAACGCTTTGAGCACGTTTAGTGGATATTGCGTTATATAAAAACTCAAGTTAAATTGCTAGATGTACTAAATAATTCAGAATGAAAACTTTCTTCGTTGCATTTGACAAATTTTCATGGTTGGTAAGGATTAGGAATAGGACTGTAATGAATAAGTGAATGAACTCCAGTCAACCTATTACAAGTAGCGAATAGTATTAGTGATTCCTGTTGACATCAGACATCTTGTTTGATGAATTATCTATATTCCTTCGTGGAATGCCAAGGCGACGACAGCTTATGATATCATGGCGGAAGGGCATATTTTTTTTAAATAGTAGGAGTCGGCAACTTGCATCCGGGTTCAAAAGTATTCATGAGTTATTTGAGTAAATAGACCAAGAAATATTATTTTTATATTTGAAGGAAACAATGGTCCAAACGATTCTAATTTATTCTTAATTATTTAGTAAAAACACCATAAAAGTATCTTGGCTCCAATAATCATTTCATAGAAATCAAATATCATCATTAAACATTAAGAAAATATTATGTACAACATTTTGATTTCCTCCATGGAATATAAAACGTCAGTCTGACATAAATCGAGGTGACCTCCTGCTCTGTTGCTGGCTACACCCGATCCGGTGTGTGAATACTACCGTAGCCATCGTTATATTATAGCCTGATACTGAAATCGAAAAGGACTGGCAGTTTGAAGTTTGACGTCATTATTTGGTTTTTGCATGGAAACAAGTTATTTCATTGGCTGAACTATTGAATACAACTCACAGTTTGTTTTCTTTTGTGGCAAAAGACTGGCATTTGGACGTTATTTTTTGGTCAGTATCAGGCCATACCTTTACGAAGGCCACGATAATACTCGGTGTTCGAATATTTTTGAACCGGTGTTGTGCTTGCATATTACAGGGTGTGTCTTTTTTACGAAACCCGCCGAAACCTGCCGAAACCCGCCGAAACCCGACCAAACCGACAAAACCCGACAAATTTATGGGAAGTAGGTAGCATTGGGGAGTGAATCTGAGACTCAGGGAAGTGTACACCATTGTGGAGTGAACCTGGGACTGGGTTTCTGCGGGTTTCGGCGAGTTTCGTAAAATAGAAATCAGTGCTTTTTTACGAAACCCGCCGAAACCCGGCAAACCCGACAATATCCGGCAAAGTTATGGGAAGTAGACAACTGTGGGGAGTGAACCTAGGACTCAAGGAGGTGTACACCAGTGGGGAGTGAACCTGGGACTATGGGAAGATGATATCAGTGGAAAATGAGCCTGGGTCTATGTGAAATGGATACCAGTGGGAATTGAAGCCGGACTATGCGAGTTGGGTACCGGAGGAGAATGAACCTGATACTATAGGAGGTGGGCGCCAATAGGGAGTGAACCTGGGACTATATAAAAAGGATATCAGTGGGAAATAAACCTGGGATTGTGGGAGATGAGTACCAGTGGGAGTTGAAGCCGAACTATGGGAATTGTGTACCAGAGGAGAATGAACCTGGCACTATAGGAAGTGGGCGCCAATGGGGAGTGAACCTCGGACTATGTAAAAAGGATATCAGTGGGAAATAAACCTGGGACTAAAGTGAGATGAATACCATTGGGATTTGCGCCAGATTTGGGAGTTGGGTACCAGAAGAGAATGAACCTGACACTATAGGAGGTGGGCGCCAGTGGGGGAGTGAACCTGGGACTCAGGGAAGTTCACACCAGTGGGGACAACCTGGGACTGTGGGAGATGGAAACCTGTGAGAAACTAAGCCGAACTATAGGAGTTGGGACTATGTAAAAAGGATATCAGTGGGAAATAAACCTGGGACTGTGGGAGATGAATACCATTGGGAGTTGAAGCCGAACTATGAAATTGTGTACCAGAGGAGAATGAGCCTGACATTATAGGAAGTGGGCACCAATGGGGATTGAACCTGGGACACATGAAAGTGCACAGCAGTTGGGAGTTAACCTGGGACCGTAGGAGATGGATACTATTGGGAGTTGAAGCCGTACTATAGGAATTGTGTACCAGAGGAGAATGAACCTAACGTTATAGGAAGTGGGCACCAATGGGGATTGACCTGGGACACATGGAAGTGCACACCAATGGGGAGTTAACCTGGGACTGTGGGAGATGGATACCATTGGGATTTGAAGCCGGACTATGGGAATTGTGTACCAGAGGAGAATGAACCTGACACTATAGGAGGTGGGCACCAATGTGGAATGAACCTGGGACTATGGGAAGAGGATATCAGTGGAAAATGAACCACAGCCCCTGGTTAACTCCTCACTGGTGTGCACTTCCCTGAGTCCCAGGTTCAATTCCCATTGGTGCCCACATCCTATAATGTCAGGTTCATTCTCCTCTGGTACACAATTCCCAAAGTCCGGCTTCAACTCCCAATGGTATCCATCTCCCACAGTCCCAGGTTTATTTCCCACTGATATCCTTTTTACATAGTCCCACGTTCACTCCCCATTGGCGCCCACCACCTATTGTGTCAGGTTAATTCTCCTCCGGTACCCAATCGCACAGTCCGGCTTCAATTCCCACTGGTATCCATCTTACATAGTCGCAGGCTCATTTTCCACTGATATCCTTTTTACATAGTCCCAGATTCACTCCCCATTGGGAGAAACCCGGCAAAACCCGACAATATCCAGCAAAGTTATGGGAAGTAGACAACTGTGGGGAGTGAACCCGAGACTCAGGGAAGTGTACACCAGTCGGGAGTGAACCTGAGACTAAGGTTATCAGCGGGTTTCGTAAAAAAAGCAATCTGTGCTTTTCTACGAAACCCGCCGAAACCCGACGAACCACGACGAAACCTGACAAAATATCCGACAAAGTTATGGGAACTAGGCAAGAGAGGGGAGGGGGGGATGATCCTGGGAATCAGGGCGGTGTACACCAGTGGGGAGTGACCCTGGGACTATGCAATAAGGATATCAGTGGGAAATACACCTGGGACTAAAGGGAGATGGATACCATTGAAAATTGAAGCCGGATATGAGAGTTTGGTACCAGAGGAAAATGAACCTGACAGTATAGGAGGTGGGCGCCAGTGGGGAGTGAACCTGGGACTAAGTAAAAAGGATATCAGTGGGAAATAGACCTGGGACTAACGGGAGATGGATACCATTGAAAGTTGAAGCCGGATATGGGAGTTGAGTACCAGAGGAGAATGAACCTGACACAATAGGAGATGGGCGCCAGTGGGGAGTGAACCTGGGACTCAGGGAAGTGCACACCCGTGGGGAGCTAACCTGGGACCATGGGAGATGGATACCTGTCGGAATCGAAGCCGAAATACAGGAGTTGGGTACCAGAGGAGAATGAACCTGACACTATAGTTGGTGGGCGCCAGTGGGGAGTGAACCTAGGAATCAGGGAATTTCACACTAGTTGGGAGTGAACCTGGGAATATGTGAAAAAGATATCAGTGGGAAACAAACCTGGGACTAAAGGGATATGGATACCATTGAAAGTTGAAGCCGGATATGAGAGTTTGGTACCAGAGGAGAATGAACCTGACACTATAGGAGGTGGGCGCCGGTTGGGAGTGAATCTGTGAATATGTAAAATGAATATCAGTGGAAAATAAATCTGGGACTAAAGGGAGATGAATACCAGGTTCACTCCCTACTGGCGCCCACCTCCTTTTGTGTCAGGCTCATTCTCCTTTGGTACCCAACTCCCATATCGGGCTTCAACTTTGAATGGTATCCATATCCCTTTAGTCCCAGGTTTATTTCCCATCTTTTTTACATATTCCCAGGTTTACTCCCCACTGGTGTGAAATTCCCTGATTCCCAGGTTCACTCCCCACTGGCGCCCACCAACTATAGTGCCAGTTTCATTCTCCTCTGGTACTCAACTCCCATATCCTGCTTTAACTTTCAATGGTATCCATCTCCCTTTAGTCCCAGGTTTATTTCCCACTGATATCCTTTTCACATAGTCCCAGGTTCACTCCCCACTAGTGTACACCGCCCTGATTCCCAGGATCATCCCCCCCTCCCTCACTGTTGCCTAGTTCCCATAACTTTGCCGGATATTGTCGGGTTTCGGCGGGTTTCGTAAAGAAGCACTGATTGCTTTTTTACGAAACCCGCCGAAACCCGCCGATAACCTTAGTCCCAGGTTCACTCCCCAATGGTGTACACTTCCCTGAGTTCCAGGTTCACTCCCCACTGCTACCTACTTCCCATAACTTTGTCGGGATTCGTCGGGTTTCGTCGGGTTTTGTCGGGTTTTGGCATGTTTCGGCGGGTTGCGGCGGGTTTCGTAAAAAAGACACACCAACTTGAATCTCCCGGGAAATCGCGGCACAAGTAAGGAGCCAGCTGAGACAGGGTTGCCAATTTGGCAGATTTTCTGCCAAATGTCCTTTTTTTGGCAGTTGAAGTCATCTGGCAGAGAAAAATCGGTTTGGCAGTTTGGCAGATATTTGGCAGATTTTATTTTCTGAGGCCTAGGGATGAATGTATAGGTCCTCTACACGTTTTCCATGGCAGTTTTTATGTATTAGTGAATTTTTAAAACTTGGGAAATGAAAAAAAAATTATGACATCGGCCTTGAGAATTTTTTGTTTAACAAAACTGATGAGTTTTCAAAGGGGGTACTATAAATAGTACGGTTTGGCAGATTTTTGTGGTATTTGGCAGATTTTTAAAATTCAGTTGGCAGAATGCCTGAAATTAATCTGACAACCCTGCTATACAATACCATTGTTAGCATCATTGTGAGTAGGGTTATTTTAGATCGCAGCGAAACTTCTATTGGTTAAGTTATTTGGCTTGGCTTTGTGATATATTGGTATCAGACTCCGTTTTAGTAGGGGGAATTAGGTACAAAAAACCCTTGAATTGTGCAATCAGGGTTGAAAGCATGAAAATTACATATTTTGTAGAATATGAAAAATCCTATAATTTATGATATAGAACCACTCTGAGAGATCAGTATTAGTTGAGATACAAGGTTTTTAAGATTAGAAAATTTTGAAATGGAAGACAAAAATTTCTTTCATTTTTATTGTGTAAACATTCGAGGCAAGCCGACCAAAGGTTGTTTTACGTCATCCTTTGGATTGCCATTGGTGACTATTTTTAGCGTCGAAGCGGATGTTTTCCTTTCCCTTTACTTTCGATTCACGAACCATACAAATTACTTAATCGTAAATATTGTTCAATTTCACTTGTTTTAAAGGACGTCTTGCTAGCAATATTCTATAATTTAAGATTTTTCTTCATCTGATTTAATGAGTATAATCAATTGCTCTAAAACGGATGGGCAGACGGACAGGCGGTCAGAGGGGTAGACAAAACAGACTAGCAAAACACAGCTCAATAAATGCCGATAACCGGTGTTGACAAAAACAGTGCTCCTTCTTCCTCCTCTCCTGTTTTCTTTTCTTTCCAAAAATACTGCTATAATCATTTTACCTGAGATAAAACCCATTTCGGTCAAACTTGATGACCGTAACGAGTCGACATACCACTTAAATTATATAAGAACGCTATAATTATCATCATCATCATCATCATCATCATCATCATCATCATCATCATCATCATCATCATCATCATCAACCACTATGATTGTGGCAAGTTATTTACTTCACGTTATCTACCGCATGGGGACAATGGGAGAATGTTCTATTTGTACTGTTGTGTCCTTATGTAAGGCACTGCACGCATTTTGCCTGCTGATGATGGGTCTTTAACAGAAAGAACGAAAGAGAGAGAGAGAGAGAGAGAGAGAGAGAGAGAGAGAGAGAGAGAGAGAGAGAGAGAGAGATGAAAGAATATTGCATATGCCCAATAAAGGAATGCGTTTGCATGATTTCAGATACACATACAATGGCAAAAAGAACTGCTCCCAGAGACTGGGACCAGTGTTTGATATGCCCACAAGATAACACAGACCGATTATAATGTACCTCTAAGTCGAGGAGGTATGACAAAGGACAAGGCTATGAAACTCTTTTTGAAGATTTAACACAATTCAATTCTTTGGTTTGTGATGAAAACAAGTTGGATGTATCTATTTTTTTCAAATTCATCAGAGAGAAATAAGATTATTGAAAGCTTAAAACAAAATGGCATAAGTATTGTCGTGTAAAATTTAATGTCAACAAAATTAGGCAATTAGAATCAAAGGAATCTAAAAGAAATGCCCTAAAAGAATTCCATACTTTAATTCGACTTGGAGGAGTCACCGAATGAGAATAATGAGACAATGTTCAAAATTAGAGTTTGGCTATAATAAACAAACGTGCTTTTTATTTTGGGTAAAAACATGGAATCGGGAGTTCTCCATTCTGTGATGACAACAGAAATGGAAGAAAATATTCCTGAAATAGCGTTATCTATCAAAGATTCTGATATGTTGTCATTTATCGCCGGAGATTTAGTTGTCCGGGAGGCACACTACCATAAAATTTGTCATGCACGATAATTAAAAAACAAGCTTCAAAAGATGTCACTGCTGATGATAATGATGATGTCACAGTTCTTGAAAGAAGTCGAGCTTTTGCTAGCATTATATATTTTATAGAACAGAAATCTGCAACAAATGTGACGATCGATATGAACCACTGTGGAGCTTATTTCCAGAATTGTCAAAAGTGTCCCAAACACTCATCAAGTGTTCATGTAAGAGAGAATGTATCGGCTCCCGATGCAAGTGTTTAAGGTCCGTTTGCCTTGCACGGACTTGTGTAGATGTGGGGTCAGTACAGTAATGAGTAAAACTCTCTCTCTCTCTCTCTCTCTCTCTCTCTCTCTCTCTCTCTCTCTCTCTCTCTCTCTCTCTCTCTCCGTCTCTCCCACTCGCTCCCGCTCCCTCTTTTATCTTCTAGTTACAACACGAAATAACCATCCGTTAGCTATCGTAAATGGTTACCTGTGTATTTAAAGTTTTAGAACGCACATTGTATTATCGTGGTTATTTCCTCGGATAAGTAATGCTATATAGGAAAAAATAAAGTGCTAAAAACGCACTGTTATGATAAATTGCCAGAGTGGTTCTATATCAGGTGTTATTTATACGGGTCTTAGCTACCTCTATGCTAATTTTCAGGATTTCAACCCCAATGTGCACGGTTTTAGCCTAATTTTTCCTAATACAATGAATATGAAGAAAATATATATTTTACACAGTTATTTCCCTTGTTTAATATAGCTGTAATAGGTAAAATCTAAGGCCTTAAACCTATACGTTATGATTGATTGCCAGAGTGGTTCTATATCAGATGTTTTTTCTATGGGTCTTAGCAACCTGTATGCAAATTTTCATGCTTTCAACCCGAATTGGCACGGTTTTAGCCTAATTCCCCCTACTATTTTGGGGCTGGATGTCCTTGATTCGAGTCTCGTTGTGTATTGCCATTAGAAAATAAGTCAATATACACTTGTAACATGAATATATCATAAGACCATACAGGCATTTGCTCTTGCCCACACTCTCCCCACACGTAATGAACCTTACAAGCGTCATGTTTGTTCCGCATCTAAGTCAATACTAATACTAATAATAATAATAATAATAATAATAATAATAATAATAATAATAATAATAATAATAATAATAATAATAATAATAATAATAATAATAATAATAATAATAATAATAATAATAATAATAGCATATATTCATAAGACGCTAATATCTCAAACACGAGCTCTTGGCGCTTTGCAAAAACATCAATAGACAATACACCATACCTATGAGATTCAGGCGGATTCATAATAACATTTATAACACAAATAAACTTAGAGTTAGATATACAATAAATGCAAATGTTACATATTCGAGAAAAACTAGATTCTAGTCAGCCAGTTTTTTATCCTTTTTGCAGGTGATAGCACTCTCTGTGAGTTTTCGCCAGCGACAAAGGAAGAGGTCATTTCAACTATAAAACATTCAATACCTAAATCCTGTAACCTTGTCCCCATCCTAACACCTTTACTTGTTACTCATCTGGAGCATCTTGCTCCCATTTTAACAGCTATAGATAGCAATTGAATCTCTCCAGTTTGAAGAGTTCCGCGATCTTTTAAAACAGTCAATTTTTGACAACAGCAACAGAGCTGCATTCGCCTTCTTTGACTTGATAATTCATTTTGAAAAAGAAAATTTAGCTCCTTATTCCTATATTCAGGCATTCGTACATTTGTCGATCATGGTGATGGCAAATTATTAATTTGTAAATCTATTTATAATAAATTTTCATTATTTCCCTTAGAAACTACAAATTTTTAAAATTTCAAATAGACAGCCGTGTCTAACTTGACTATCCACTCGCAATTGATTTCAGGTGATGACCTTTTGACTCCTTTTCTTCAAAATGTTGAATCCATCCTTGCCCCCTTCTATACACCTTATATACCCAACCTCCTGCTGGTGTCATTAGACAGTATAAGTTCCATTTTCACAGTATGCTGATAACAGGCAGCATTATGTGTCAGCTGGACCACCAGAGTATTCTTATCTTTTCCATGTAAAATTGCATTGAAGTTGTCAAGAATTGGAGGTCTGTGAACAAATTGAAATTGAATGAAGAAAAAGCTAAAGTCCTTATTCTATAATTCAAAAAGCTCACAACCTCCACTCAAAACAACTTCATTGTGCTTTACCTGTATCAACAAAACTGCTCCTTCATATTTATGATATCATTGTACTACCTCTTTCCCGAACTTTAAGATCTAGTGATCATATTCCCATGACTGTTCCCAAAAAGGCCTCAAACGTTTTCTGATAGGTCTTTTTCTCATGTTGCGCCTTCTGTATGGAACTCTCTACCACTTTATCTAAATAATGCAGCAAAGAAGCTACTTTTAAGACAAATATTAAGAACTATTTTATCAAAAGATATATTTGTATGATATACAATTGTAGAATATTCATCAAATATTGAGTGAAGTAATGTTTTCTATAATAATTAAGTTTACAAATTAAATATTGAGAGTAAAATACTGCAGAAAACAGTCACATGTAAATTTAGGAAATGTAACCGGAGAATTATTTGGCCAATGTTGTTAAATTATACGCTAAAGATTATGTTGGATATATTATAATGAGAATGTAAAAAACAAACCCAACAATGTCGATGTAATATATATATATATATATATATATATATATATATATATATATATATATATATATAATATATATACATATATATATACATATATATATATATACATATATATATATATATATATATATATATATATATATATATATATATATATATATATATATATATATATATGCGCGCGCGCGTGTGTGTATATAAATGTATTATATATTGATACTAAATATTTATTCTCCTTGCATAAGATGAATATTATGGGTTTGGGAAACATTATTGATATATTCAATCTTAAACCAGATAATCCTATGGGTCTGGGAACTGGCTATCCATGTAAAATGAATACGAGTCGGGCGAATATGCATTGCAGAATGCGCATTGACCATAATATGCTATTGCTGTCGTTAGTTTAAAAAACACAGTATATGCAATGGTAACTAAATAGCACACACTGTGTTCTTTCCAAAAAATACGACAGATTACGTATTTTAACAAAATATATCTTCCCCATTTTGGCCAGGAAGCCTTTGCTTCAAGTATCGATTGATTGTAATGACCCTCGACCCTCAATTTGGTTTATGCCTCAGGTTGGAGTCTTTTTTTTGGGATTATTTGGAGACTTAATTTACCATTGATATTTCGATTTCAATACGTTTGCCAAAATAGAACAACTATGTATTATCAATGCACGACACAGCAGTTCTCATCACACAGCTCTTTATGTTCTCTGCGTATTAATTATTATACCATGAAGGGACAAAGCCGCGTACTCTGGAAAAAAAAGTCTGTTTAACATTTTAGCCAGAAAACTCAACCTTCAAATATTGATCGATTAGAATGACCCTCATTATGTCAAACACTGTCAAACCTGGATTACAATGAAGTGCTAGCTTTGATAGTTTTTGACAAGATGAGGGTTATTTTAATCGATCTATATTTGGGGGACGAATTTTCTCGGCAAAACTTTGAATACATGTTTTTCCAGAATACTGCAGAGAACCATTTACTATTTTATCAATTAAACAAAATGTTTCTGTTGATTTTAGCGGAAAAAATGGAAAAAGGCACAATAACAGAGTCATCAAAATTCCTGACCAAGGGCCACTACACCCTCACATGTAATTACCAGACTGTCAACACCCTGACACCAGTCAACTACACCTGGACTTTTAAATCGAAAGTTCTCTATGGTGTCAAAGATAAGACCCTGCAGTTCCACAATCCAACCGCTGAATACTTTGGTAGCTATGGTTGCTCCGTCACAAGCGAAGATGGTACTGTAATCAACACAGCAGTGTCGATCGCGGAAAAGACGACCTCAGGTAAGATAGCTTTTGTGGCTCATTTTTATTATAATATAGACTGTAATGCAAATCAAAATGATGGCATGGTTCCTTATTTATATTGATAAAAGTAAGAGTAACTATGTGTGTGTGTGTGTGTGTGTGTGTGTGTGTGTGTGTGTGTGTGTGTGTGGAGGCGAAACGAGACTAGGTCGATTTTACAATGGCCATATTTATTTTTAAAATCGTTTTTTCTTCGATTTAGGACACCATTTTAAACAGAAAACCAGAAAGCGGGTACAATAAGCAAATTCCCAACAAAAAGTTTTTTAATCACAATACACACATACATTCTCAAAGGTTAAAGTGAATATAATATTTGAGATTTGAAGTTTAATGCCCTCACTATCTTCTCACACACATTCACACACACACACACACACACACCCACACGTGCGCGCGCACACACAAACAACCACACGGATTATGTGAATGGTATGGAGAGAGAGAGAGAGAGAGAGAGAGAGAGAGAGAGAGAGAGAGAGAGAGAGAGAGAGAAAGGTAGACACAGAGAGAGTGAGAGAGAGGGGGAAGAAAGGAGAGAGATAGACAAAGAGAGAGAGAGAGAGAGAGAGAGAGAGGAGAGAGAGGGAGAAAGGAGAGAGATAGAAAGAAAGTGTGTGTGTGTGTGTGTGTGTGTGTGTGTGAGAGAGAGAGAGAGAGAGAGAGAGAGAGAGAGAGGGGGGGGAGGGTGAGATAAACCAATAGATAGTTCGAAGATGACGTCACTCAGGTCTTTGTTATTGTTTTTTGCCATCCGCGTTTATGAGTAATGCTCACTGAACTGTATTAACCTGACTATAAACGTTCATGGATACACAAAGTTTTGTGTGTTGGTCCGTTATACTTCCGGATGGCAATGTTATGAGCTTCTGAGCCAAGCGCATACTATCTATAGATGTTTGACCACTCAACAAGCTTGCTTGCAGCAGGTTGTTTTATCGCACTTCTGTTGATTATCTAATGCAGCGTGTGAGCAAACTTTCGAAAAATAGAGATATTCAACGTTGCAGCTGCTACCTACAAAGAAGCACTTATAAAAAGCCGATACAATACACCATTAGAATACACAGACTCCCCGCCCCCAATCTCATGTAAACTTCAACACAGAAGGGAAGGATGCAAAATTAGAAAAACTTGGTTCAACCCACCTTTCGACAAAAACGTCAGCAGCAACATTGGACAGCTCAGATACTGGAACTAATTGATATATACTTCCCAAAAAAAAAACACAAGCTAATAAGATAATCAACATAAATACGATAAAAATAAGCTATTCCTGTATGCGCAACATGGAACACAGAATTTCTAGCCACAACAAAAAAAAAAAAAAAAAACAAAACAAACCACCGACAAGAACAAAACCTTCCCATCATAAAATGCAACTGCAGAAAGAAGGAACATGCCCATTGATTAAACAATGCTTACAATTAATTCTAATATACCAAGAAACAGCTGTCCGCATCGACGAACACACCTACTGTTAATCAACTCAGAATCTACGGAATCACTTCAACAGTCAAAAACAACAACAACACAGTACTGATGATTGCCATAAAGGCCTAAAACATGAATGTAGACTGACCCAAATATTGTGGTAAATATTATAATATATATATATATATATATATATATATATATATATATATACATATATATGTATATATATTTATGTAAATATATGTACATATATATATATATATATATATATATATATATATATATATAGTTAGATAGATAGATAGATAGATAGATAGATAGTTAGATAGACAGATAGATAGATAGATAGATAGGAAAAATTGCCCCCTGCATTGAGCGTTATTGAGTTATTGTTGCGGCAACAATATCGAATGCTTCTCTCTCTCTCTCTCTCTCTCTCTCTCTCTCTCTCTCTGTGTGTGTGTGTGTGTCACTCTTTCTATCTCACACACTCATACACTCTCTCTTTCTAACTCTTTGCCTGCTGTCTGTCTGCATTTTTCTCTCCCCCCCCCCCTCTCTCCCTCTCTCTCTCTCTCTCTCTCTCTCTCTCTCTCTCTCTCTCTCTCTCTCTCTCTCTCTCCCTCTTCCCCTTTAATTTAGACCGATGTGTCTGAAGGTAAAATTACATTTCAAAACAATGATCAGGATTGCATTCCTTAATTATTATCAAAACTCAGATTCAATCAAATAATAGTTAGTTACACTAGTCAAGTTTCTCATAATCCAGAACTTGACCCATCCCTTAAGGGGGGGAGCGACACTAAAGGGTCATTTTTTTTATTTTATGAAATATCCTAAACTTTTACGCACAGTCATAATGTATATGTTTGGGAAGGATGATTGCATATAATTTTTTTCGAAAAAAGTTGCCCGTTGCCATGGAAACGACGCCATATTGGAAAATAAACAACACATCTTAAAAAGTCGAAGGCTTTTTTGTTTATCAACCGATTGCCATAATATTTTGGCCAGAGGTAGAAAAAAGAAAATAAAGAGGCTCTAGAAGCCCGATTATTAATTTTTAAATTAGAAACTTTAAAAATTAAGTTCAAAGTTATTACTCGATTATTCCCCTGGAAAACGTTACATAATTTGAAATTACTCATAAATTTTTTTTTTCAAAAATCCGGCTCCTATAGGACCTGCGTATTTGTATGACACTCATTTGTAGAAAGTTTGAAGAAGATTGGTTGAAAACTGAGGGAGGAGGTTTTTAGTGACGAAAATTGCAGTTTTGAGAAAAACGCATTTAAAAGTCAAAGTTAACGAGTTTAGGGAAAAACTCTACTCTCGCTTTCTGATTAGATTGTGACCACATGACATAATTAAGAACAAAGTGATTGGTTGTTGAAGATAGAGGAGAGTTTTTACTTTTAATTGATATGTTTTTGCCTTTACTTAGTTATAAAGACTATTTGATATTCTTTCATGAAATCAGTCCACTGCAACTAAAAATGGGCAGGATTTAACCATTCCATGGGTCACAAAATACGTTTTTTTGAGTCGAAAAAAATGAAGGTGAAGTTCTCATGCAATTTTTTATGCAGACAAATGGTCACATGACAACATCCCACCATAGTCTAATTTTTAGCAAACTGGGTCAAAATTCATCATTTTTAATGTCGCTCCCCCCCTTAAGTTGTGATGTCTTATCCTAATTTGATTCTTGCAGGAAAGAGAATTGAGAGACTTGGAGTAAATGTTACCCAATTGTCTTTCCCCATCAATATTGAACGTTAAAAGTCGAATTTTTGTAGATTAAAATCAAAGTAATGCGTCAAAGTCTTTGTAGAATCTCATTCAGGGCCAAATTACGGTCTTTCAGTTGATCTAACTCTACTTTTCACCTCCATATTTCTCACTTCTCTAAAACCGTAAATTCAGTCAAGGCCATTGTGCTCGCCATTTAACCTCGATGGCATAATTCTATGACTACCTAAACGCCTTTTTGCTATATACGGTTTTTCAAGAGTCAACTTTACCTTTGCATTTTGACCTTTTTGTCTGGCAGTAAAACGGTAGTTACTGTCTTGCAGTGGTTTGAATCTTATTTAGATGGCAGAAAGCAACAGGTTATGATTTTAGATAAACTTTCTCGTCAACATACATTGTCTTTTGGTGTTCCTCAAGGCTCTGTTTTGGGTCCAATTCTTTTTGTTTTGTATACTTCTCCATTATCTAATGTCATCACTGGTCATGGGCTGCGCTATCATCTCTATGCAGATGATACGCAACTTTATGCTACTGATAAAACTAAAAATCTCGAAAATATTGTGAAACGTGTGGAAGAATGTGTGACGGATGTGAAAGAGTGGATGGATGCAAACAAGTTGAAAATGAATGAGTCAAAAACAGAAGTGATGATTGTGGGAAATAGAGGGCAGTTGAAGGTGAATGATGGTCTTGAGGTGTTGATTGGGGGTGAAAAGATCAAAGTTTCAAAGACTGTGAAAAATTTGGGTGTCTATTTTGATTCAGAAATGAAAATGTCAGCTCACATTTCTGCTCTCTGTAAATCTTTATACTTTCAATTGAAGAAAATCAGTTCGATCCGTCAGTATATTGCAATTGGAACATGTAAAACATTGGTTGTTTCCCTCATTTTTTTCGAAACTAGACTATTGTAACTCGCTGCTTGTCAACTTGCCTCAGGCTTCTATTAAACAATTGCAACTACTGCAAAACAGTGCAGCAAGATTAGTTTTTGGCAAAAAAAAATTTGATCATGCAACCCCTTTGTTGGCCTCTCTCCACTGGTTGCCAATTGAAAAGCGCACATATTACAAAGCAGCGTGTCTTGTTTATAAGTGTTTGGCTGGTATAGCACCGGCATATCTCACAGATCACGTGGTCATGTGTAAATTTGAAAATTACACTTTAAGATCATGTAATGACCAAACGAAAATTTCGGAAAAAAGATCAAGAACAAAATTTGGTGATAGATCGTTTGCTTGTTTCGGCCCCAAGATTTGGAATGAACTACCACGTGGTCTGAGGGAGTGCAAGTCTTTACCTACTTTTAAAAAGAATCTCAAGACACATTTTTACTGTATTTGTTTTTCTTGACTCTATATGAATCCTTGATTTGGCTATGAATTGTTATTGTTATTATTATTTTATTTTTTTATTTTTTTCACTTAAAATTGATATTTATATTGTAAAGTGCCCAGAGCTTGTGTTTTACACGAGAATGAGCGCTATATAAATGTGTATTATTATTTATTATTATTACTGTTAAGGCTTTTAGGCAGTAGCTGATAGGCACTGTTTAGAGCTCTTAAGTCTGTATTTCAAGATAGGGTTTTTGAGCAGTCACTTTATCCGTCTAACAAGTAACGGTTTCAGGTTTTCATTAATAAAAATTAATTAATTAATAATTTTGCATATATACATTTTTTGTAGAAGTAAACCTTACTCCAAAGCAACTTGATGTATTTAAAAAACGACAATTTGTAATTTTTGACGTCACGGCCTTTGCGCAGGCACCCCTCGTAATGCAATAAAAGAAAATTTGCCAGGATATAAAGTTATTTGAATTTAGAGTAATAAAGTCCGAAACGATAGGGAAAATGTTTATCAAAATGGATTTTTTAAAAAGCAATGGAGAAGACACTTTTCAAGAAATCTATTAAAGGCAAGCGAACAAATGATAAATGGACACATTGCCAAAATTGTCAATGACTCCATAAAACGAATTAAAATTCCAAACAAAGTGAAACTGGCTTACGTAAAACATATTTTTAAGAAGAATGATCCACTTGATGTAAAAAACTATATACCAGATAGCATCAAATATATTTAAAAAAACGGAGTGCTATTAGACACCCGAAACTCGGGTGTATCTTGTCACCAAATTATTCGAAAACCGAGTCGCGCATCCTTATATTTAGATTAGCTACCCTCAACAACTTCCGTCGTGTGAATTTATCAGCATGGCGGTAGGGCTAAATGGTTGTCTGAAGGTATTGACAAATCAAAATGCTTGGGATTAAACGATGCGAACAATGAACAATTCGAATGTAAACCCTTCGTCCGCATAACAAAACAAAGAAACTGTCTGATAATCAGTTTCAGAACATAACTGAGCTGCACCCTAGATTAGAAAGTACCACCATGGAATCTTACACCTTTGAAACAATAATAATAATAATAATAATAATAATAATAATAATAATAATAATAATAATAATAATAATAATAATAATAATAATAATAATAACGATAATAATAATAATAATAATAATAATAATAATAATAATAATAATAATAATAATAATAATAATAATAATAATAATAATGAATCTGGCTGCAGTCTCTATGGACGCTTGCCGTTAATGTTTGCGTCACTTCGAGTTTGTCAGTTGGTTTCTATTATCTAGTTAGTAATTTGCCTCCATAAATCTCTGTCTAGTGCTAGTGTTTTTAGCTTTAGAATGTCATCATGTGTTTGAAGGTGCTGAGGCAGTTGAATATTTCTTTGTGTTGTTGAATCAGTTCTTTGGTTGAATTTCTAAATGCATTTGATATTTTTTGAGATCTGTCATATACATCCTCATGACTAATTTTGTCTGGCCAATGTACCCCAATAACTCGTCTCAATTGAATGTGATGAAGGCATTCCAGGGTGTCCAAATTCATTTTTGTAAGACCCCACGTACCACAGTTGTACTTAAGGATCGGCAGCACTAGCGCTTCGTCAAGGCGTATTATTTTATTTTCATTAATGATGTTCATACTGTTCCAAACGTTGTGTAGTTATCTGAATGCAGTTTAAGCTAGCATTTTTCTCCGTTTGATGTCTTCATTCTCATTAATCAAGCTTCCGAGTTTTCTTACACTTTTCCATTCCTCTTATTTCTTGTTAACCACTGTAATTTCTGTTTTGGATTCGTTGACCTTTAGATTCCATTGTCGCAGAGTATTAATTTGATATTATTGGTATGTGGTGCTTCGCCAGGTCTGCTGTATCAAATATGATATCAACATCGTCAGCGCAAATCAGTTCGTAGGTAAGGATTTGAGGAAACGGGACTTTTTGTCTTAATTCTTTTATTGCTGCTTCCAAATATACGGTAAAAAGGATTGGGCTCAGACTGGCTCCTTGGGGAGTTCCCAGCGATGTTAATAGTGAAACTGTTTCCGCACCAGATGTAAACGTAAGTGTTGTGCTTATTAGTCGGATATGATCTTTTTCGAGAAATTAATTTAGTATCTTCAAAAGATTTGTTCTGCAGATTGTATCAAAGGCAAAGCTCATGTTTTTGTATTTTTCAGTTCTGGCTTTCAACCACCAATGAGCTCATACAATGTCACTGGTACTCCTAGCTTGTCTGAATCCGCTCTGTGTCGGTGACAGATATTCCTCCACCTTTGATCTTATTCTGTTGAGTGTTAATACGTTGAGCGGTTTTCTTAGTGTTGAAAGAAGAATAATTGGTCTTAGATTTTTTAGTGGTCCTTTTTTCTTGTTTGATTTAGTTAACACAATTAGTTTACCGGAGCCGAGATCAAGATGTATTTTATGTTCGAACATTCCATTAAACATATTAGCAATGGCGGCTAGGTGTTGTTCAGTTAGACATTTTAGCTCCTCTGCTTTGATGGTGTCAATTCCCGGGGCCTTATGATTGTTAAGTTGGTAAATAGCTGCACAAATCTCAAGATCGGTTATTGGTTCTTCCAGTCTTGATTCGGGGTATTCGAATGGTTCTATCTGTTGGTCCCCTTTGTACTTATTCTCGAAGACGTTTTTAACTCTTTCAACTATATGTTTGTTTGTCATCGCAGATTACTTTACCCTCATCATCAGATATTATCAGACGACTTTCTTGTTTCTTTTTAATGTTTTTAAAAGCTTTGAATATTTTCATGCTATCTGGGGCTGTTTCTGTTTCCATTGCCATGTTCTCGATTTTGCTTTTATAATTGAAATAGACTGTGCTTTGATTTTATGCATCACTTTATTTCTCTGTGTTTTCCATTCTCGTTTCAGTTCATCATCGTGGGTACTGTTAACATTGAGTCTAAGTTGCTTTTGTTCCTCTGAAAGTTGTTTGAGAATTGGTCAGAAGCTCCTTTTGAAATTTGTTGCCGAAATGATAGTGTCAATCAATTTCTGGTGTTGTAGAGCAGGGTCAGTTTCTGCATTGATATGTATAAGATCAAGTCTGTTTGCCAGTTTGTTTTTGAATGCATTACATATATTTTCATCTAGCCTAAAGCTAGTAAAATATGTTGCTGGTTTTGATCTGAGTTTAAAAAATCTTATTTTACTAAATGACTGCTTGAAAGTAATTACTAACAGTCTGTGGTCATTGTTTACGTTTGTTCCAGAATATGTCCTTGCATTGTTCATGTTTTTTTTTTGTAACGGTCTGGGGCAATAACATAGTAAATTTGGTTATAAATCATTACGATATTGTAATCCACTTTTATTGATCCTTCCCATGTGATTATATTATGTCTATGGATGCTAAGCAGCATTCACCTTCTGATTTCTAGCCTATTTTTGAGTTAAAATCCCCCACCAGTATGACATCTTCTTTTCTATATTTATTTATGAGGTTTTCTATTTCATCATAATTTTTTAAAATAAAAATAATAATAATGTGTAATATATATAGCGCCCCTTTCCACCAAACGTGCTTGGAAGCGCTTATACATGTATGCATGGCGTTCATGTATATTATTCAACAAAATCAATAAAAACACTCAAAGAAAACTGAAAGGAATTACTCTGTCTTCAGTGAGGCTTTAAGGGAGGACAAAGAATTACGGTGTCTGGTGTCCGCTGAAAGAGTATTCCATACAGAAGGAGCAGAACATCCGAAAGCACGTCGTGAAAAATTCGACTTAGGAATCAATTGGTTCAAGTACAAGGAAGTAGATGAGAGGAGAGAGCTATTCAAATCGTACATAGATGGGAGCAGTGTCATGGATGCACTTGAAACAGTAGCTGACAAGTTTGTAAGCAATCCGATTCTCCACGGGAAGCATGCAACGACTGCAAGACTGGAGTGTTGTGATCTGACTTTCTGATTTGGTAACAAAACGAGCAGCTTTATTTTGGAGTAGCTGCAGTCTTGCAATCAAGCTTTTTGGCAACCCCGCAATAGTCAAGTCTAGAGATAATCAGTGAGTGAACGAACATTTTTCATGCGCCTTCATCGATAAGGTTCCACGCGTGTCCAATGTTTCTCAGCGAATAGTGGATATTTCGACACAATTTAGAGATGTGAGTTTGCATGTCCAAAAATTCACCTTAAATAAAAGCCTAAAATTCTGATACTTTCAGATCTTTGAATTTTGATGTTATTTATCATGATGTGTTTCATGATGACAGTATTCCTTTTTTCCTGAACACAATGAGTTTGGTCTTGTCGTAATTGAACTTCAGTTTGTTCGCTGACATCCAAGACCTGATATTTTGCATTAAGTCTGATAGTATCGTTTCAACAGATTCACAATCATTGGACAATAAAGTTGCATAGATATTAGTCCCCAACACATCGCTTAAAAGATCAATGCACATTTTGAAGAGGTATGGGCCTAACACAGATCCTTGATGGACACCGTAATTGAGCACAGTTGGTTTGGATAGAGTGCCGTTTTCTGAAATCCTTTGAATAAGATTGAACAGATAGCTTAAAAACCAATTAAGTACGTGATTTTTATCCTAAAACAGTTTTGCAGTCGATGCAGTAGAATTCCCTAATCCACTATGTCAAATGCAGCGCTTAGGTCAAGAAGAATAAGTCCCCATTTTCCTATCTTTATTACCAACTTCAAAGAGACTTTATCAGTAAACAGGACATTGCTCCATTTACTCGAAATGAAATGTTGCTCACTAAAGTTTAGATGTCCTGTTCCTTTTTTTTTGACCCATTAATGGTTTACATGGCTGCAATTCGTTTCGAAACAAACACCAACGAATAGTACGACCATGGACGTTCATTTCAAGCGTAGATGTAGGAAGTGGTTTTCGTTATGGACAACAACAATTATATTATCCTGTTCAACTGTTGTGCTACAGGGGTGGCCATTGGATATGACGTTCGGTTTCTGTGACACTCTATTGATAATTCCTTATAATAGTGGGATTTCTGGTGTCCTTCTGGTGACATTGATTAAAAATGTCTCCACAAACATAGGTTCTTCATCATGACTTTGGTATAATTGTTCTTGTTTAAAGTCATTAGAGCCTTATTTTTAATGTTGCACATTGGTCACCAAAACTTTGTAAAATTACCGATTGACCACTATTCGTATTAAGCTGAAATCTAATCTAAACGCAAAATTAAAAATTAGACACAATTTTTGCTTTCTCCAAAACCTGGGAGTAGAAAAATGTTCATAAACGTAAAATATATCGTAATAGTAATAAATCTTTATTGTCCATACAATGGAACGTCTTTAGTGATTTACATTGCTCGAACAAATATAATAAGCATGAATAAAACTGTGTGGATCTTATAATAATATGACCTCATAACAAATTTACTTCACAATGCACACATACCTCTTTTATAAATTAATACAACAGGGAACATCATGTTTTAATGCACTGAAATTAAGACTGATTTCAAATGTATCCACAGTTACTAAGTTACTCACTCGAACTACTGACTCCACTTCCAATATAATTTTAAACGGTCCCAATTTTTTTTCACACATCATTCCTCCTTTTCACCTACCCTCTCTCTCTCTCTCTCTCTCTCTCTCTCTCTCTCTCTCTCTCTCTCTCTCCCACCCTCTCTCTCTCTCTCTCTCTCTCTCTCTCTCTCTCTCTTTCTCTCCTCCTTTCTCTCTCTCTCTATATATATATATATATCTATCTCTATCTCTCCCTCTCGTTCTCTCTTTTACTATTTTTATCTCTCTCACTCTCTTCTTCTATCTCTATATTACTTCAGCTTCCTCTCGCTTTTTCTTCCTATAATAATAATAATAATAATAATAATAATAATAATAATGATAATAATAATAATAATAATAATAATAATAATAATAATAATAATAATAATAATAATAATAATGATAATAAAAATTATTATCATTATTATTTTTATTATTATTATTATTATTATTATTATTATTATTATTATTATTATTATTATTATTATTATTATTATTATATTACTATTAATAATAATAATAATAATAATAATAATAATAATAATAATAATAATAATAAATAAATAAATAATAATAATAATATCTGATTATTATTGCTTCAATTATTGGAGCAATACCCGCAATCAGTCTTCACTGAAGTGCAGACCTCGGATGCTGTTATTGTACTCTGAATTACAAAATATCATTTTAAGTCGGTGCCAGTATAAGTTATAATTCCCCTCTAAATGTTTTTAAAAAGACGATAGGTGACACTGAGCAAAGATTGAAAAAGAAAAGTAGAGAGGGTTAGGAATCCCAACTCGTCGGAAAAGTCAAGATGGCCCAGCTGGACAAATGGCATCCAGTGGTTGACTCCATCTCATTCTTCAGAATGATGACCTCACAGTCCAGTCAATCGCCTAAAGAAGAAGGAAGGATGACAGATGCCATCCTTGTTTGACGACAGTTCTTTCGATAATTTGCAAGGCAACCTTTGTGAAGGTTTTGAATCAGGTTGACGTTTTGGTCCACCCTTTTAAACAGTTTCTTTGCCCAATCAACAAATTTGAATTACAGAGCTAAATGAGTTCCATTCTAAAGACTATCAAATCTGTTGGAGGCTTCAGTGAAGTCCCGGATTCGAGAGTTTTTCACAGGATGAGGGTCATTTTAATCAGCCGATATTTGAAAGACAAATTTTCAGGCTAATATTTTATTTTTAAATCCTGTATTTATCAGAGTACTTCAGACACAATAGAAATCAATCGGATTATTAGAGCCCATGGCTGGCCACCCATGAAAATGTTGCAATAACCAGAAAGTAGCAATGATTGTCTATCGCAAACTTTCTTTTATCATCTAGCTAACATAACATAACATAACATAACATAACATAACATATGGTATAGGGCAAAATAGGATAAAATCCCTTGAATACCCTTAATATTAATAGTAATGCCATACATCTATTGATTAAAGATTACAATAATGATACACTGGTAAAGATATTTTTTCAACTTAAATGTACTCATGTATATATGGTGTACAACCATATATCTTTAACCGTGACATGCAAAGCACACACACACACACAAACACACACACACACAATCACACTTACACAGATACTTAAAATCCGACCCCACCCCATTGACAATGACTCTTTGTATTCGATTATTAAGAAAGTCTTTAATCCAGTTAAAGACATTTCCTTTAAAATCCATATGCTTTTAGTTTAATGAATAATCTCTCATGTGGCACAGTATCAAAAGCCTTACGGAAATCAAGATAAACGACATCAATGCACATGATCATGATCAATTAACTCGGTAAAATCCTCAATCACCTGTAAAGGTTGAGTAATGCATGATCTATTTGATCTAAAACCATACTTGTTATCGTTTAGCATCGTATGACTTTCAAGAAAGTGCATTATTCGGTCTTTCAAGATAGACTCCATAACCTTACAGAGTATGCATGTAAAGCTGATGGGTCTATAGTTTGTAGCATCCAATTTGCTGCCCTTTTTATGAATTGCAGTGACATTGGCTTGTTTCCATTCAATGGGTAAGGTACCAGATTCAAGAGACCTATTATATATTGTTGATAACGGCTGTGATATTTCAAAAGCCACTTACCTCAGTAATCGGGGATGAAGGGAATCGGGTCCCATGCTTTAGTCACGTTTAAATTCAACAATTTGGCAAGTATGTCTTCTTGTGTAATATAAAAAATTGGGAACGGTTAATTGATTTGTAATATTAAAAGTTGGTATATTTGTAGTGTCTTCTTGAACAAACACAGATGAAAAATAATCATGTAAAACATTAGCTTTATCTATATCAGTTTTAGTACCTTGGTACCTTGGTAGCTACCCAACTACCTAATAATTAATTCACTCTGGCTTGATACTTGTCTCTTTGCGCGGTAAAATAAGTGCCTGACCATTGAGATATCGTAATCCCTATTTAAAAGTGCAGTGTAAGGGCATGTCGAGTCTTAATGGTAACGGTAAACCGTGACCGATTTCTGTTACTTTCCATCATGAAGTATCTGCTTTGACGATTAATTAAATGTCAGGTTCAGAAAGGCAACAACCATCTTTGGGAGAATGACAAAACGAGCTTCACCAAGCCAGAAATCGAGATTTATGAAACAAGTATTCTAAACACTTGTCTGTGAATTCGGCTAAGCGTGGATGCTTATGCAAAATCTTAGACATAAGATCTGCGAAAAGTCACAAAATGCTAGTCCATTCTATTAAACGAAACATGACAGTTATCTACTACCACTACTACTACTACTACTACTACTACTACTACTACTGCTAACTACTACTACTACTACTATTACTACTTACTACTACTACTACTACACTACTACTACTACTACACTACTACTACTACTACTAACTACTATACTCTACTACTACTACTACTACTTTACTACTACTATAAACTACACTACACTACTACTACTACTACTACTACTACTACTACTACTACTATACATACTACTACTACACTAACTACTCTACTACTACTACTACTACTACTACTACTACTACTACTACTACAACAACTACTACACTACTTACTACTACTACTACTACTACTACTACTACTACTCTACAATACTACTACTACTTACTTACTACTACTACTACTACTAACTACATACTACTACTACTAACTACACTACTACTACTACTACTACTACTACTACTACTACTACTAACTACTACTACTACTACTACATACTACTACTACTACTACTACTACTACTACTACTACTACTACTACTACTACTACCTACTACTA
>NC_088367.1:24396099-24401099 GCF_034508935.2 Berghia stephanieae
TGTGTTATTGTGTATTGTGTACTATCTTCCTTTTGTTGCCAATATTCTGGAATCAAGGTCACGATGATGAATTTCTGAGTCTTTCTTATGCCTTATTGCTCTGTACAAAAGGCTGTCATCCGCAAATAGTCTCAGTTGAGTTCCTAGCGACAATCTTTCAGGCAAATCATTGATGTAGATAAGGAACAAGAGGGGACCCAGTACGGTACCTAGGGACACACCTGTAGTACTGGAGCTGAGTCTGACATTGCTCTTTCAGTTTTTTACGATTAGTGAGAAAATCCATCATCCAGTCGTGTGTGTTACTCATGATTCCATATCTCCGCAGTTTAATAGTCAGAGTACGGTAATTGACTTTATCAAATGATTTACTAAAGTTTAATAATATAGTATCTGTTTGGAGTTAATTATTCATGTTTTCTGTTAGGTTTTTGCAAGTTGTTATTTGTTGTGTTTCACAAAAACGCTCCTTTCTGGAGCCATGTTATATATAAAACATTCAAGTATAGAACAGAGCAAAGAGAGAGAAAGAGAGAGAGAGAGAGAGAGAGAGAGAGAGAGAGAGAGAGAGAGAGAGAGAGAGAGAGAGAGAGAGAGAGAGAGAGTCCACAAACTGTCAGAATTATTCAAGATGTATAGCAAAGGATCCTATAAAAGAGGTTGCACCCAGTCGTATGTTCACCCAATCAGGTTCAGAGACAGACTCCAGCCGGTCCTACCAGGCCTCGACAGCTAACCTCGATAAGACAAAATATGGTTTTCTTGAACCATGGAAAAAGCTGACAACGAGGTATTGGCTTTTCTTACGCCGTTAAAATAATTCAAAGAGATCAGGATAAACTAGAAAAGGCTGCTGTTGAATTCTCTCAAGCCTCCCAAGAAAAATGTGTTCCTCAGTCATTTGTCTAATAAATATGATTTTTGTTGGATCCTTATCATCTAAAAATGTTAATATACGTCACCAAGAAAGTCTTTCATTTTCGAAATTAATAGTTACCAATATCACCATAATCACTACCACTATCACACCACCACCTCATCATCACCATACTCATCATCATCATCATCATCATCATCATCATCATCATCATCATCATCATTATCATCACCGCTACCACGATCACCACCACCTCATCATCATCCTCATCACCATTATCAATACTACTATCTCCATAATCACCTCATCATCATCATCATCATCATCATCATCATCATCATCATCATCATTATCATCATCATCATCACTACCACTACCACCACCACCACCACAACAACAACAACAACATCATCATCAACATCATCCTAATCATCATCTTCATCATCGTCTTCGTCATCATCATCATCATCATCATCATCATCATCATCATCATCATCATCATCATCATCATCACAACCAAGATCACCACCACCACCACCACTTCATCAACATCATCATCATCATCATCATCACCATAATCACTACTATTATCCCCACAATCACCTCATCATCATCATCATTATCATCAACATCACCTCCACCATCATCTTCACCACGAGGACGACCAACACAATACAAGTAAAACTAACACCAGCACCATCTCCTCCTCTCCCACCACCCCCCGTCCAGTCCTCATAATAAAGCTATACTACCGGCCCACACGGTTCCTATATCACTAAAGTCACATTTTTAACAATGATAATTACTTAAGCCAAAATAATCAACCACTTACACGGGCTAAAAATAATATATAGTAGGGGGAATTAGGTCCAAAAAACCCTTGAATTGTGCAACCAGGGTTGAAAGCATGAAAATTACATATGTTGTAGAATATGAAAAACCCTATAATTTATGATATAGAACAACTCTGAGAGATCAGTATTAGTTGAGATACAAGGTTTTTATGATTAGAAAATTTTGAAATGGACGACAATAATTTATTTCATTTTTATTGTGTAAACATTCGAGGCAAGCCGATCAAAGGTTGTTTTACGTCATCCTTTGGATTCCCATTGGTGACTATTTTTAGCGCCGAAGCGGATGTTTTCCTTTCCCTTTACTTTCACGAACCATACAAATTATTTAATCGTAAATATTATTCAGTTTCACTTGTTTTAAAGGACGTCTAGCGAGCAATATTCTATAATATGAGATTTAGTCTGCATCTGATTTTATAAGTATAATCAATTGCTCTAAAACGGATGGGCAGACGGGAAGACGAGCAGAAGGGTAGACAAAACAGGCTAGCAGAACACAGCTCAATAAATGCCGATAACCGGTGTTGACAAAGAACAGTGCTCCTTCTACCCTCCTCCTGTTCTCTTTTCTTTCCAAAAATAATGCTATAATCATTTTACGTGAGTTAAAACCTATTTCAGTCAAACTTGATGACAGTAAAGAGTCAGCATACCGCTTTCATTGCTATAATTATCATCATTTTCATCATCATCAACCACTATGATGCTGTATTGTGGCAAGTTATTTACTTTACGTTATTTACTTCAAAGGGACAATAGGAGAATATGCTATTTGTACTCTTGTGTCCTTATGTAAGGCACTGCACACATTTTGCCTGCTGATGATGGGGCTTTAACAGAAAGAATGAAAGAAAGAGAGAGAGAGAGAGGGAGAGAGAGAGAGAGAGAGAGAGAGAGAGAGAGAGAGAGTTATGAAAAAATATTGCATATGCCTAATAAAGGAATGCGTTTGCATGATTTCAGATACAAATACAATAGCAAAAAGAACTGCTCACAGAGACTGGGACATGTGTTTGATATGCCAACAAGATAACACAGACCGTTTATAATGTCCCTCTAAGTCGAGGAGGTATGGCAAAGGGCAAGGCTATGAAACTCTTTTTGAAGATTTAACACAATTCACTTATTTGGTTTGTGATGAAAACAAGTTGGATGTATCTATTTTTTTTGATTCATCAGAAAGAAATGAGATTATTGAAAGCTTAAAACAAAATGATGCTAAGTGGCATAAGTATTGTCGTGTAAAATTTAATGCCAACAAAATCAGGCGATTAGAATTAAAGAAATCTAAAATAATTGCCCTACAAGAATTCCAAACTTCGTAATTTGACTTGGAGGAGTCACCGAATGAATATATTTCGCAATCCACGAGAATAATGAGACAACGTTCAAAATTAGAGATTGGCTATAACAAACAAACGTGCTTTTTTGTTAAAACATGGAATCGGGAGTACTCCATTCTGTAATGACAACAGGTGGAAGAAAATATTCGTGAAATAGCGTTATCTATAAAAGATTCTGATATGTTGTCATTGCCGGAGGAGATTTAGTCGCTCAGGAGGCACTCTACTGCCCTATACCATAAAATTTGTCATGCACGATACTTAAAAAACAAGCTTTAAAAGATGTCACTGCTGATGATAATCATGATATCACAGTTCTTGAAAGAAGTCGAGCTTTTGCTAACACTAACATTATATCTTTTATAGAAGAGAACCCTGTAACAAATGTGACAATAGACATGAACCACTGTGGAGCTTAACTCCAGAATTGTAAAAAGTGTCCCAAAAACTCATCAAGTGTTCATGTAAGAGAGAATGTATCGGCACCTGATTCACTCTCTCTCTCTCTCTCTCTCTCTCTGTGTGTGTGTGTGTGTGTGTGTTTGTCTGTCTGTCTCTCTCTCTCTGTCTGTCTCTCTCTCTCTGTCTGTCTGTCTCTCTCTCTATCTCTCTCTGGCTGTCTCTCTCTCTCTCTCTCGCTCTCTATCTCTCTCTTCATCTCTCTCTCTCCGTCTCTCCCGCTCACTCCCTCTCCCCCCTCTCTCTATTTCATCTACTAGTTAGGTTAGTACAGTAATGAGTAAAATTCTCTCTGTACCCCCCCCCCCTCTCTCTCTCTCTCTCTCTCTCTCTCTCTCTCCCTCCCTCTCTCTCTCTCTCCCGCTCACTCCCTCTCCCCCCTCTCCCGCTTTTATCTACTAGTTACAACAGGAAATAACCATCAGTTAGCTACCGTAAATGGTTACCGGTGTATTTAAAGTTTTAGAACGCACATTGTATTGTCGTGGTTATTTCCTCGGATAAGTAATGCTATATAGGAAAAAATAAAAGTGCTAAAAACGCACTGTTCTGATAAATTGCCAGAGTGGTTCTATATCAGGTGTTATTTATACGGGTCATAGCTACCTATATGCCAATTTTCAGGATTTCAACCCCAATGTGCACGGTTTTATCCTAATTTTCCCTAATACAATGAATATGAAGAAAATATATATTTTTACGCAGTTATTTCCCTTGTTTAATATAGCTGGAATAGGTAAAATCTTAGGCCTTAAACCGATACGTTATGATTGATTGCCAGAGTGGTTCTATATCAGATGTTTTTTCTATGGGTCTTAGCAACCTGTATGCAAACTTTCATGCTTTCAACCCGAATTAGCACGGTTTTAGCCTAATTCCCCCTACTAATATTTTTAAAGCGCCGAATTGTCAACAAATATTTCATGGATTACGCCCCTTTGTTTTAACATAGCTCATATAGGCGGATTTTTTAATCTCCCTATTTTACACTGTTAAGGAATTAATCAATATGGTTCTATATCAAGATCGATTAATAGTGGTCTCAAGTTACTTTGTACCAAATTTGGTGCTTTAATCACTAATTTGCACAATTTTACCCTAATTCCCCTAGCTACCCCTCTCATTGGAAAACCCTGTACAATGCTTTGAACGCAATGAATAAACATTTTATTCAACGATTGCAGAATATTTGCACACAATATATTGGTGTGAAATGAGGTGTAAAATACAGATGATTGTTAGATAATTAAAAATTGATAATTTTTTGGTGTGCATGAACACAAATCCAACGTTTTTAGTATTGGGTCAAATTGTCATTCTAGCAGGAGAAAGATACAAATAAATATGGTGAATAGAAGTACTAATCCCATACCAGTTGGTTAAAATATATCTAATAATCTTACTTGGAGGGGTGTAATAAACGTATTATTTCATTTCTTTGTATTTATTAAACTCGTTATATTT
>NC_088367.1:24406099-24416099 GCF_034508935.2 Berghia stephanieae
AGTTTAGTTCTTATCATACAAAGACTAATTTTCAACAAACTTTGCACTCTTGGTGTTATAATATTATCTTCAGTGTGAGACGGATGCCACCTAAAGAGTTATCACCCGCCATTGCAGGTGTGATATGTTCGAGTTAGAGTGTTCAAAATAACTTCATTGACATAAGGATAAAAGAGAAATGCGGTGCTTAACACGGGTCTGATAGTAAGACGGCTCAAGACTCAAAATATCAAAATGTAGTGAGATTTGTTTTCATTTGTGGCCAAAGACTGTCATGGGCCTCATGGCTCTGAAAGACTACTTTTCACTACGAATTGACTGATGTGTAATCAACTCATTACGAAGGTCCGTGCGCTATGTACGAGAGCAAATGTTTGAAATGGCACGAGATGATATACTATTTTAATGCTTACTCTCTTCGACCATAATTTTTGTAAAGAAAATATTAGGAAGGTTGTTGTGATGATGATGATGATGATGATGACGATGACGATGATGATGATGATGATGATGATGATGATGATGATGATGATGATGATGACGATGACGATGATGATGATGATGATGATGATGATGATGATGCCGTTTTCTCGATGACTACGGTGTTACTAGTGTGCAACTGTGTGAGTATGTCTATGTATATATTGTATTGTTATAAATGCGTAACCAAATGACAAATTGCCACTTTTTTTTTAGGACAATAAAGATTTATTAGTATAACAAATCTGCCGTACTCTGGAAAAACACATTCGGTCTGGCCAAATTTTTAAATAATTGTTTTTCCAGAGTACGGCAGCAGCCTCTTATGGTTCTCACACTATTATGTTATGACGATCGACCCAATCAGCAAAGTCCGGTCCGCATGTGTGCACCGTCGCTAACCTGCCCGGTAGCATCGTCACAACACACCATTCGACTAGATGCTCTGCTGTTTCGGGTTCTTGCCCACATCGGGTACATGTTGGACAGGTGGAAAGAGTACGGCAGAACTGGCTCCTTAGAGATCGTGCTGGAAGTAGTATATATCTCTAGTCAGGTGACTGGGTATATTTTCAGGCGGACTTCCTTGAATAAAAGTTCCACAGTTGCATTCTCTACTAATCGAAGATTTTACCTATGTACTTTATCCCGACATTAGTTATCTTTCTTCTTTTTTTTTTCGTTTTAATTTTCAGTCATTCAAGGGGTAGCCTTAACAGTTGATGATGAAACAGTCACAGATCTCAAACCAGTAGTGTCTACAAAGGTCAAAATATCTTGTGTTGTCGTGAAGTCTAAAGATGCAGGAACCATAACTTATAAGTGGTTTGAGGACTCAACAGCTATCAGTGGACAAACATCCCAGTATTATGAATTGACAGCTGGAACAGCAAATGTAAAAAAGGAATTCAAATGTGAGGCCACATCTGGCAAGGAAAAGCAGTCCAGTTCTGTTGTAAATGTGACTCCTCAAAGTAAGTCAATAGGATTCAATAGTCTGATATCATGTCCGCCCAGCAACCAGAAACAAAGGAAATCGGTACTTTTTATTCTTCATGCTGGATAGAACTTTTCACATGTCATGTATTCAGAATGTATAAAAGTCAAAACATGATCAGATTTAGAATGTTTTTCTCCTCTGGATACACTTTTATGCTCGTCGGAGAAGTATTTCATAAGGACGTCCGCCATTTTCCCGGTAGTTTAGAATCAGTTAAGAAGTTACTATTCGTCATTACGGGGAAAGTGACGTCACAACTGTAGAACTCTATTTGCAAGCATTTCTGGGTTCATTTTGTTTTATTTTCGGATTCTCAAATTAAAGTGACCCAATAGATCCCTCATTTCCGAATGTATTAACGTAACACAACGGGCAGCGAGATCGTTAATCTGAAGCGTGATGAGTCGGGGCGATTGGAACAAATGGGGCGGGGGGGGGGGGTGTTTAAAGAGAGGAAAGCTAATTCATTAAAACAACCCTAAACGTTTCAATAGATATTCAATGATTTCTTTGTTTAAATAAACCAAGAAATAAAACCCAGTCTCATAAATATATAATATTACATGCATTTAGTCGGTCTACACCTCTTCAACTTTATTTTGTTAAAATTAATCTAATAGTATTATGGCGCGTCTGGAGAAAGTAGTCATTATTATTATTATTATTATTATTATTATTATTATTATTATTATTATTATTATTATTATTATTATTATTATTATTATTATTATTATTTTCATCATCATCATCATCATCATCATCATCATCATCATCATCATCATCATCATCATTATCATCATCATCATCATCATCATCATCATCATCATCATCATCATCATCATCATCATCATCATTATAGGTATTATTATGATTATGATTATTGCCGATACGATTTGGGTTAGAGATTAATCGAAAGCGCTATAAATGACGGATGAGAATACTACAACGGTCACTCTATCTTTAAATTGAGTTTCATTTTAAAGGATTTTTGCTTCATTAACATACAAAATTGGAACACACCACATGCCTATCTGTGTTACAAAAACCTCTGTCAAGGAAAACACTAAAATCAAAAATATTATTTCATTAGTATAAAATATCCCACTAACACCCTTTAAAATATATAAAACGATTATAACTTTCCAATATCTTGTAACATATATTTTAAGTGTTCCCTTTTATAAGGACACGTGATTTTATGTACATTAGGCCCATTTTAGGGTTCACCATTGGTTCCCTGATAAAGAGAGAATTGATTTCAAAATTGCCACAATTGTAGTCAATTGTCTTAATGAATAGCAGCATTTTATCTCTTAGGCCTTCTTGTAAGATCATTTCGATTCCAAAATGAACGCCAGCTTTATGTTCATCATCACCATCATCATCATCATCATCATCATCATCATCATCATCATCATCATCATCATCATCATCATCATCATCATCATCATCATCATCATCATCATCGTCATCACTCTGGATCAGGGTATAGGCCACAGACAAACTGTTTCCGTCCCTCTCTATCTTGAGCTAACCTTTTATATTTGCTACATGTCATTACTTCTCTGTACATCAGCTTCTGTAAATCTTCTCTATGTTCCCCGTGGCCTTCCCTTTGATCTTCTGCTCGGGGGTTACAGGCCAACACTTTCTTTGTTATAGTGGAACCATTCTTTCTACGGCTATGTCCAATCCACCTCCATCGTTTTCTTTCTATTTCCTCTCCCACTGGTTTCTGTTGTGTTCTTTTCCATACTTTTTTGTTCTTAATCCTGTCCATCCATTTTATTCTGAGTAGCTGACACATGCACCTTTTCACGAAAATCTGTATCCTCTTCATACATGCCTGCGATACTTTCAAAGTTTCACATCCAACGTTTGAGTTGAAAAGTCTTAGCTTTAGTCGAAGGGAGATATATTTAGTTCTCCAAACACTGTTCAAAGATGTAAATCCAGCCTGTGCCTCTCCTATCCGTGAGTTCACCTCTGCTTCCGTGCCTTCATCTGTTCCGAAATGTTCAGCTCGCAGTTTATGTTGCACTCTTTATTCTATCTAGAATAATGCGGTTGAAAACCTTTCCTAGTATAAAGAGAAAAGTCATTCCTCGATAACTATTACAATTACTGAGGTCCCCTTTCTTTGGAAGCTTGACAAGGTAATATCCTTCTATCCAATCCTTTGGGGATATCCCGTCATTCCAGATTCTCTCAAATAGTATGTGAAAGGCCTCAGCTTTTTCTTTAAGCATCAACTTTAAGAGCCTCCGATGGAATCTGGTCTGGTCCAGCAGCTTTCCCCCTTTTCATCTTGTTAATGGTACCCACAATCTCTGCTATCGATGATGGATAACAGCTAATTGGTAGCTCATCCCTTGCAGGCAAAATTTCAGACGGGTTGTTTGGTGGTGTTCTGATCAGAGGCAGTTGAAATGTTTCCTCCATCGCTTAGATGGAGCCTCTTTTCCAAAAATAGTCTCCCTATCTTTGTCTTTGAATGGACGTTTGATAAAGGATCGCCACGTGTCCTACTGTTGCTGCTGCTTCTGCTTTCTCTGCAAGTCTGTTCATGAATGCTTCCTATGCCTTTCTTCACATTCTTCACGTATCTATTGACTTTCGTAGCTCAGGCTCGATACTGCTTTTGAGCATTCAGTCTTGAAGCCCTTGTTCGTCCGTTCCTTGTTCTCCTCTTTTCAATCAGTTCCAAGGTGATTGGACTTATCCATTCTTTTTGTTCCGATTTCTTTAAACCCAATACCTCGTATGGAACACGATAGATTAAGTAGGGAAGACATTCCAAAGCTAGGTAATTTAAGGAACTGTTCGATATCTTCCCTATTCACCCAGGCTTTTGTGTAGTAATTATTATTCGCGTTTTGTGTTAACTTTTGTCTTTGTGGATTCTGTACGCTGTATAGGTTAATTTCTATATTTCATTGCTTTTCATTACATGTTGTCATTATTGTTGTTATTGTTGTCGTTCATATCATTCTTCTTCTTCTTCTTCTTCTTCTTCTTCTTCTTCTTCTTCTTCTTCTTCTTCTTCTTCTTCTTCTTCTTCTTCTTATTATTATTATTATTATTATTATTATTGTCATTATTATTATTATTATTATTATTATTATTATTATTATTATTATTATTATTATTATTATTATTATTATTATTATTATTATTTTTATTATTATTATTATTATTATCATAATCATTATTATTATTATAATTATTATTATTATTATCATTATTATTATTATTATTATTATTATTATTATTATTATCATTATTATTATTATTATTATTATTATTATCATTATTATTATTATTGTTATTATTATTATTATTATTATTATTATTATTATTATTATTATTATTATTATTATTATATTATTATTATTATTATTATTATTATTATTATTATTATTATATTATTGTTATTATTATTATTATTATTATTATTATTATTATTATTATTATTATTATCCGTTATTTCGTTCTTAGACCGGATACAGGATGGCTAAGCTACCTGATTTGCGAAACAAATAACACGCATTGACTATAACAAAGTTAGCTGAGATCGAAATGTCTTCAATATTATTAGTATAGATCTATGAGTTTGGAATTTAGACTTCGTAAAAATAATGGAGATCTTCCTCCTAATCCAGAGATTCTAGCTTTAATCTGAATCATTATTTCATTCATGCTAGGATTGATTCTTGATCTAGAAGAGTGACCAGGAATCTTGTCTTTGTAGAAAAATTTCTTTGGCATCCTTTATTGCCTCTTTTACACTTTCTGCTTTCTTGTTATTTGTGCGTTCAATTGTAGTGCAGATGATTGAGGGGTTTAAAAATGGCTAGAAGTGAAGTGAGTCCTCATTTTGATGACGACCATCATATTTTCGTCATTTATATTTGATAATTTAGTGTTTTTATTCAAATTGTGAAGAACTCATGCATTATTATTTAATCATAGCTACCACTCCCAGGGTTTTGTCATTCCCAATCAACAATCTTGGTTTCTTAGTTTTTAATTCAATAGAGCTACAATGTTTCGGGCTTAGCTCCATTATAATAAGATTATTACCATCATCATCATTATCATCATCATCATCGTCATCGTCGTCGTCAACATCATCATCATCATCATCATCATCATCATCATCATCATCATCAATATCATATTATCACCGTCGTTACTATCGATATCACTCTTGCTTTAAGCCAATGCAGACACTCCGGAAGTTCAACCATCTGAAAAGAATCTGTACCTTGGTGGAGAATACAGTCTCAAGTGCAAAAGTAAATCTCATGCTAACGGAGCTACATTTGCATGGACAAAAGATGGGAAGGCCATCGATGGTGTCAAGTCATTCAAGTATACGGTATGTAAAATATCAGAACCATTAGATCCATTGAATCGAAACTTATCCCGATTTCTATTGTGTGAAACGGACAATACCAATTGCTTTCTACCCTTTAGTAGATAGGACGCTGGTTTATCGCAAAGAACTTCTAGCCAAATCTAACAGACCCGGCTTACCAATCAATTTTGGGTAAACAGGGGGTTCGTTCTCGAACCCTTTGCTTGTGAAGCCAGTGTTTTCCCAACTGAGATATCGGGACACTCCATAATATATGTATGAAAGATAAATATTTTAAGTGTATGTAAGCCATATTTACCTATCAGTTTGATTTTACTCTTTAATTGCTAACAATATGTTTTGATTCTTCCTCTTCTTCTAATTATTACAACTCCCCTTTCCCTGCCGTACTCTGGAAAAACACATATTTTAAAATTTGGCCAAAAAACTCGATTTAAATGACGATTTAAATCGATCGATTTTTACATGACGAGTTTTCTGGCCAAATTTTTAAATACGTGTTTTTCAAGAGTACGACCGATTTCTCCTCTGTTTCTACAAAACTACTCGTCAGATAAACAGATGATATCTGAGCGATTATTGATGCGGTGTGCAAACACATTTTTTCAAAGGGTTTTATTTAATTTCAATGAATATATTTTGTATTCTTTGTGCGACTATATGCTCTAGTGGTATGACACTCGCTTTCGGATTGGAAAGTCCTGGGTTCGAGCCTCGCTCGGCGCATAGTTGAGTCTTGCAAAAGGCTCTTTACTCACATCATCTCACCGTACTCATGTGTAAAATGAGTACCTTGTCATAAAAAAATTGTAATATTGCCCAACATGAGTCATGTCTTGTTCTACATGTTACGTGTTGCTGTTGGTCAGGGACCCTTTGTGAAGCACGTTTAGTGCTTTATAATAAAAACTCAAGTTAAGTTTTTCTTGAATTCTCTTTTATATGAAAACACGGCGTTATAGATGCTATCAAAACTTAGAAACAACCACATTTCACTTCATTCACAAACTAGAATGACCAACATTTTAACTTAATTGCCAGCAGCACATAAATTGTATCAACTAATAGCAATCAGCCGAGCAACAATATCCAAGCGTTACTATAAAGGAAAACCAAAACAAAAACTCTACCATGACTGAAAAACTAACAGAACACAGCCTGTGCCTAGACACTGGTCAAATTGTTGAAAAGGGAAGCTCAGCAACATCATCAGCATATATACACATATCACGTGGACACAAATGAATCTATCTACAAACAAAACAGGAGACACAATCGTGAAACTACAGAGAAAGTTAACCAAAACGGCAGCAGATCAACCAGCAACAATCCCGATGATTATGATGCTGAAGAAAACCCAGTCATAGAAACAACGAAATGGTGTCCAACTCTCTTAGACATTAGTTTACTCGCCCCAGGTGTCTATCTCGGGTTCACTTCCCACTGGAGTCCATTTCCCGTAGTTCCGCTTTTGGTCCACCTCTTAACCCTCTCCTTACCATCCATAGGAAAATCGTCACATTCGTTACGATGCAACCAACAATTTTCTTATTCTGATATCCTTTGTACATCACAAATTATAAAGAAAATACTTTTTGTAGCGATGAAAATTAAACACTCACTGAACAATTCTATGTATAGAATGGACTAGTTCCTTTACTGTTTGAGTAGAAAAAAATCTATTTGATTCTTGGATGGGTTTGAAGTTTAAGGGAAAATTCTGAAAATGGCTGGTAAGGAGAGAGTTAAATCCCGGGTTTAATTAAGCCCAACAGATGTCCACATCCCATAGCCCCGAGTTCACTACCCACTGGTCTCCACCTCACCCACCCCCCCCCCCTCCCTGCATTGTCCTGGGTTCACTCCCAAGAGTGTTTATTTTCATCTACCCAGCTTCACTCCCCACTTGTGACGACCTCTAATAGACCGGGTTTCACCCCCCACGGGTCTAGATCTTCTAGATTCCCGAGTTCAATTATCACTGGAGTCCATATCTCGCGGTTCCGCTTTCACTTCACCTCTCAAATCCCTGGGTGCACTGATGTCCACCTCACATAACCCGAGTTCACTCCCCAACTGGTCTCCACCTCCCATAGTCCTGGCTTCACTCCCAATGGTGTCCACCTTCCATAGACCCACTTTCACTTACCAGTAATAGGTGTCCACCTCTTATATCACTGGGTTCACTCTCCACTGATTTCCACCTCGTATAATCCAGGGTTCTTTCCCCACTGGTGTCCACCTCGCATTGAACGTTTGAGAGGCCCCGTTGTTTTCAATATCTATTGTTGGACTGCGTGGCCGCTTAAATATGTAGCAATCATTATACTTCATGTTTTCTTCCCTGAACTAGGATAAAACTCTGCAACAAAAAATAGGAACAACCTACGAAAACAATAAGACAAGATTGTGTGTTTGTATAGTTTGTCTTTATTCATGTCTCATCATCCCATGTTCTTCTATTTGCCAATTTCTAATTTTCAAATAAAGTTCCGTGGGTACTCATGAATATGCACAACCTTCCACAAAGAAGATCGGTGTCCCACAATTCCTCACTTTTTACCGGTCAACCCATGTTATGCTGCACAACCTTTGTTCTAAGATAAATAAAAATTAAATCTGTTTAATCTTGATATTATTGTTTATTCAGTGGATAATATTCTCAATATTGTGAAGTGTTATCTCTGTTTAATTATTTGAAAACCATACTTCTATTCCACTGCCATTGAATCAGTGACAGAAGCTAATAACGATTGCGATATTATAGAGTAAGTCTTTGTTAAGGCGAATCGCGGTCCTATCTTCTCTCATTCGTCTTTTGATGTAGACTAGGAATGATTACAATAAACGTGATCTGTAAACAATAAAGAACAACTTTAATTTAAATAAAACATTTTGCTTCCTCAAGCCTTCGATTACATAAAATTCCATTATCTTCATTATCTCTTACTAACTTACTAACTAGCAACTCTCTCTCTCTCTCTCTCTCTCTCTCTCTCTCTCTCTCTCTCTCTCTCTCTCTCTCTCCAACTACAAACTCTCGTCACAACTCTCTCTCACCAACTACACACTCTCGTCACGCACCGGACACTCACTAATTTGACCCGATAGGGAATGAGATTAGCGGAAGAGTAGTGTCCCTTGATTGGACGTCATCGGCGGAGAAGTTATTTGTAAACACACCAACTACAAGCCAAGCGCTCCAAATACAAATTTATTATTCATATTTCTGTACAAAAATGCATATCATAATCAACGTTATGCATTTTTGTACAGAAATATAAATAATAAATTTTGTATTTGGAGCGCTTGGCTTGTAGTTGGTTTGTTTACAAATAACTTCTCCACCGGTGACGTCCAATCAAGGGACGCTACTCTTCCGCTAATCTCATTCCCTAAACAACAACGGAGACCATAATAGTGAACAGTTTTCACAATATCTTTAATGTCACATTTATTGTGTTTTGTTGACAAAGGGGAAACCCAAAACGTCTACATCATCTGTCTACATAAATTAAATTGAGAATTCCATTTCAATTCTTATGGTTGCATATTTCTTTGATCTTCAAGCAGCAACAATTTTGAAAATGATTAAAGAGAATTAAATCAGCATAATATCTTTAAAATATGTTTTATTTCAGATCAAAATCCTTACCGCAGGGGACAATGGAGGTTACAAATGTAAGATTACAGTTGGGGGAAAGACTAGCAGTGAATCCTCAGGATATACAGTAACGGCAAAGGGTAAGATTAAAGATACTGGATTTTTCTTCATTTAAGTCATAATATATTCCAGCATCTTTTAAAGCTTAGAACACTCGATGAAGTAATTAAGAAACCAGGGAGCAGGCACATGTATTAGATAGAAATCTGAACAAGTGTGTTGAAAGGCGCCATAGATTAAACGCAAAACCTTGTGAATAATATAGTGAACGAGATTAGCGGGAGAGTAGTGTCCCTTGATTTGACGTCACCCATAGTCTGTGACGTCACCCGCGGAAAAGTTATTAGAGAGAGAACGTCATGTTGGTTGTGCGCATGCGCCTCTCGTCCGCGCTTCCGAGAGAAGCATGCGAACAAACAACATGACGTTCTCTCTCTAACAACTTTTCCGCCGGTGACGTCACAGACTATGGGTG
>NC_088367.1:24421099-24458599 GCF_034508935.2 Berghia stephanieae
AAAATGACGATTATCGATTTAACGGTTTAAGCTTCTAGATCTCTCTGCTGTAAACTTCTAAAATGAATAATGGTATTTCACAAAGGGCATTGACCGTTAACAAGGCAAACCGCAACCTCAGACTCATTTTACTCTTAAGAGAATGTAACAATATTACAATGAATAGAATAAGCACGACTGTTTTTCAATCTAATTATAAAGAATAGCTCCTTAGACGATGAATGTAATGACAAAATTATAAAAGATAATATAATATTCTATTAGAGATAAGTGTATGCGATTAAGAGAAACAGAACTCCCCTTCCGCTCCTCTTGAGAATAAGGTTTTTCTCTTTTGGTTTCTTTTTTACCATCATTTCTGCTGTAGTTTGAAGAAGAAAAATATTTCCAAAAGAATTGCCCAGAAACTTCGTCCTTGAAATTTAGATGGATTAAATTGACAGTCATCTTTCCAAAAACTCTCTGACTTGGAGCTTCAAGGAAGTCTCAGGTTTTAGAGTTTTTGATAAGATGAGAGTCACGATAATCGATGAATAAATGAAGGACAAATACTCTAGCCAACATTTTTAAAAGGTGTTTTTTCAGCATACGGTAGATTTGTTTTAGAATGTTTTCTTTTAAAAATGTTGACTAGATGTTCTTTAATATTCATTTTTACGATAATGATATGATGATTAACTTTAAGGCATGCTATTTTGTATGCATATTTATCACTGTTGATATTTGTCTGACTTATCGTGCTAGAACATCTATCTATCCTGTTTTATCATGCTGAAAAATCCATATTTCCTGATTCATAAATGCCGAAACAGGCTTATATTAATTTTGCTTTATCAATGCTAAATGGCAGGTATAAGTATTATGATTTATCTATGTTGAAACAGACATATATTTTTATGCATCAAAGCTGGTACTGATTATATTGTATGATTATTTGTTCAAACAATATAATGATTGATTAGTTAACGGCATATGTAATATGTCATCTACCTATCCAAACGGTAGTATGTTGCGAAGAACTATCTGCTAAAACATGATTTTACAGCCACAAATAAGAAACTTGGGGTCAACTTCATTTCCTTATGGTGGAGTATACATATATATATATATATATATATATATATATATATATATATATAAATATATATATATATATATATATATATATATATATATTATTGATGGCTGTCTTGTAGTTCTGACAGTGCTCAATAAATTAAAAATTCAGAGTATTATAAATGAGTAAAAGCAACATACTTTTCGTCTGACACTACGGCCGTTTTGACATAGAGGCCTCTCATCAGTTGTTGGTTGTGTGATCTTCTTTGATGGAGAGTAGGTAATAAGAATACACCCACCAACAATCACATATATATATATATATATATATATATATATATATATATATATATATATATATATATATAATTCTTACATTGCAAAAGATCCAGACTTCATGTTCTTATCATTGTAATTCTAAATTTAATTCACTTTCTGGTTCTGATACATCCCGACATAATACCGTTTAGAGACGGTGGGTCGCATGCCTAATGAAGGAAATCCCTGGTCGTTTTGAGTGATTTAGTAATCTGGTGTATAACAATAACAACAAAATCATTTATTTCCCTCAGTTTTTCTACACCTGGCTATATCTTGACAAACATTAATAAATACTTTATCATTTATCAAAATATTCTTACTAAAACTAGAGTTGATTTCAAATGAAAATATCTCACCAAAATAGCTTTGCATCGTTTAGAAGAGATCATATCATTGCTTTTTCGAATTACTGTTATTTTCATAATATAATAAATTTCACTTTTAATCCTGATTATTTTTTTGCTTTACAAAACATCTTTTTAAAGTCAATTTTCATTAACAAATATTTTTTTTGATAATTATGTTTTATTCCAACCTGCTATTGCCATACTATTGTAACGTACAACTGTAATACTTGTAACAATGATTTTCTTAATGTGTAATGACGTAATGTATTTCAAAATAGTCTCTTTTTTTATAAAAAAATATTAGTCTAACCCGACGAGAAAGAAGGAAAATTGTGTCCCATTAGTTTTATTCCTCGTAGATATGTTTGTATATGAAATTTCTATTGCTTGCATGAATTGGTGAACAAAAGCAACGATGCATTTTAAACATTACTTTTATACCGATGTATTCAAGGGCCGTAAATAGCCAAGGCCCAATCGCATGTGGGACTGCGAGCCTTATTTCAGACATTCCTAAAATTTGATGTAACTCATGAAACTACTTATTTAATCATGCAGAGCCTGCTCTTTTTGGGTGATTAGCGCCTTAAGCATATATTTCACGAATAAACAGATTTTATTATCAATTTAATGAATACAGTCATGTGACTTTTACGAGACTTTTTCACTCCTTTTCTATATTTTACTTGTGATAAAACCACATTCATTAATTGTTTGTAATGAATTGTATTTAATCTTTTATATTCTTCAAATTCTTCAAAAATAACTCTGATCTCTCTCTCTCTCTCTCTCTCTCTCTCTCTCTCTCTCTCTCTCTCTCTCTCTCTTTCTTTCTCTCTCTTTCTCTCTCTCTCTCTCTCTCTCTCTCTCTCTCTCTCTCTCTCTCTCCCACTGTCCGGCTCTATCTGGGTACATGACCATCTGCTGTTGCGATGATCTAAACGCGGAGTCACTATTTCGTCCATTCTAAATAGTTATATTATCCTACGATTCCTCCGATGGTTAGTCCCAGAGAAAGGCTTGCCGTAGTAAACTCAATTTGTCGATCTTTTTTCCATTGTATAATTATTAATACCATTAACCTGCACAATGTACAACGTTTTTGCACACGATTCAAGTATTCATGACTTATTTAATTCCTCGCTTTCATATTACTTTACTGGTTCTTGACTGCTAGAAAGTGTCCAATTTTCAACATCCAATAATAATCTTCATGCACAGCAATAGCAAATAAGTTTTTCTCACAGTCCAAACGGATACCCTCTGTGATAGCCATAAATTAGTGGCATAAAAATGGGTTCTACATTCAGGCCGGTTCATGATATTTAATATATCTAGGTTTGTCAAGTAGATTTGACCAGTTCTCTAGATTCAATTTGACTTTGACAGTGTTCATCAGAATAGGGGGGTACCATGACATAAAACATTGGTTTTGTCTCTCAAACTGGAGGCACTGTTCAACTCAAGGTTCAACTCACACTCACTATGTTGTGTGGCCTCTTTTGCAATATATGTTTCCTTCGGTCATGGGGCGCTCTACTTAAAGAGACCAGAGCATACACCTTCAAATAGAGATAAAAAGGCTTACCAAAATTGTCAAGAATTTCAGGATGCAAGGCCTAATGTTCATTTTTTTCAGAAAAATATATAACCTTAAAAATGTAAGGCCTAATGTACATTTTCCAGAAATATATATATAACCTTAAAACATGTAAGGCCTAATGTACATTTTCCAGAAATATATATAACCTTAAAACATGTAAGGCCTAATGTACATTTTCCAGAAATATATATAACCTTAAAACATGTAAGGCCTAATGTACATTTTCCAGAAATATATATAACCTTAAAACATGTAAGGTCTAATATACATTTTCCAGAAAAATATATAACCTTAAAACATGTAAGGCCTAATGTACATTTTCCAGAAATATATATAACCTTATGCAAGGCCTAAAGTACATTTTTCAGAAAAATATATAACCGTTAATACATTCCATCTATTACACAAATTTTACAACTGTGAATATAAATCTCATGAAATATATTTATTTTAAAAAATCATATTAGAAAATGAATTAATTTTTTAAAAAGGATAACAGTTTTTTAATAACGTTTTGATTAAACATTTTTGTTTTCTAACAAAAGTATCATTATTAAAAATATTTAATCAGTTTCCCCGTCCATAATGCAAATTATCTCAATAATTAAAGCAAATATAATCTTCAATTTAATGTACGAAGATCGATGATATGAATGTTTTGGGTTTTTCCCTTTGTCAACAAAACATGATGAATGAGATACTAAAGACGGATGTATGAGATGAGATGATTTTCTTTTCGTTGAAGCTTTTATTCCTTTTCCATTATTCTTATTTATATCACCCTGTCCATATTAAGAGGTAGAGATGTAATCTCGATTTACTAAATGCTTATTCTTTCCTTTCTATTTTTATTGGAATTTTATGATTATGGTAGTCTTTAGATTATTACGATTATCATTATAACGGTAAACTCAGTTCACATCAAAAGTTTTCTGGAATTTATCATTTTAAAAAATCTTCAAATTTCTTTTTTTCAAAATGTTACTTTTTGAGGGTAACCACTGACATTGGTTTAAACTGATGACCAATGTCTTAATTGGAATGCGAAGTCTACCGTTATAATTAGGCCATAAATATTCCGTGATATGAATAAGTCCATACCATATATCCATGTCAATCTATCAAACTTACTGCGAATTCCATCAACATATCTCTTACTTGAGCATCGATATTCAAATTTATGATTAATCAAGTCTTAGGACGTTCAAGACACGAAGAAAGTGATAAGGTAATGAACGTTTATAAAAACTCGACTGCTTATGGCGCTCCATATGAAGAGGTCCGGAATTTGATTCATGAGGAATTCTCTGAAGGAGCGTCTATGAATATCATTTTGCATGACTTTTCTGATATCGTCTAAACGAAAGATAGAGTAGTCATCATGAGAGAAAAGTTTAGCGAAATAATTTGAACTCGGGTAATTTGAAAATGGATGTGGCATACTGTAATATGCATGTTTTTGAGGTGACACACTCCACTCAGACTATAACTTCTTGATGTATGTTTTTGAGGTCATACACTCCAATCAGACTAGATTTCAGCATGTATGTTTTCAGGTCGGACACTTCGTTCAATCTAATCTGTTTATCATGCAATAGCCTTCATAAATACATTGCCACATGGTTGCAGCCCATAATGACCTATTACAGTTGCAGTTCAAGCTAACATTCATTTATTTCTTTACAATCTTCAGTCACTAGACTTATACTGGCATAAACTTAAATCGAAACAAGAGAATCTATTAATTTGATTCAATATTTGACAAGGTTTTTTGACTGCAGGAACCTCATTATAAAGTTATTGTCAATGTTAAATTTCATGTGGTTCTCTGTTCATTACATAAACATTCGTATGAAATTCACTAATCACGCTGTCTATTTTATTGATCAGCATTGAATTCAAACATGATTTCTCTCAAAATCCAAACAGAACGGATTGTGTTGTTTTAAAAATGTTGATTTACATCAATAAAGAATATATTGGATGTCCAACTTTGGAAGAATATTAGAGTCATGTCATGCATGGCAAAGCGCGAATTAGCAATTGGTGAATATCGACACAGTTGACAAACTGCTCACACGACTTGACATTAAAAAGATTAGCATGTTTTAGCACGCAACTTATCAGTCATCCCATAACAAATCTCTTGATGCACAATGGTTTTCATCCTCGATACGGACATCGGATTATCACTTTAACCGTGAAATATATCTTATCCTAGTAGCACTCTGTTGCACTCTGAAAATTTAAACTTTGGTCCAGAAAACTCATCCTTCAAATATCAATCGATTTAAATGACCTTGAATTTGTCAAAAACTCTCTAACCTGGGACCTCCGTCGTCCCAGATTGAAGATATTGATATTTGAAGGACGAGTTTTCTGTCCAAAGTTTTTAATTCTTGTTCAAAGTGACACAGAGCTGAATAAAGTGCAAATGTACTCCATCATGTCGTTATTGAAGTGAAATTTTACAACAATTATGACAATGCGATTTATTGGTGATGTTTCCGAGGTTCAACTCTTGAGGCGTCTCATTTTATACAGCCTTCGTGAATCAGCAGAATATGACTACATAGGTGACCAACCGTCTCAAAACCGTATTACTTACAGGTGTTTTAGATGCTCGACATTGATCTTTAAGACAGACAATATTATAAGACATGTGTTTTATTGAGGACAATAACTGTGGGCTGACGATTAATTAGTTCCATACTTATATTTCTAGAAATTGAGATAAATTGATTTAAAGTTTATTTGCTGTTAACAATTGTATTTATACTTCAGCCACTCTTTTGTACCTTTTAGATAATTTTCCCGATCTGAACAAAAAATTTGCGGGCAATCCATTCAAAAATGGAATCAGAACGAGTGGAACCTCAGCGGACGAGATATAGTTTTTTTTTAAATAACAAAGACTTAAAATCCTCATTTCTTATAAAGTGAATTTTAGAATCACAAGTAAACATCTTTTTCATACAGAGACATCATACCGATTTGAGACGAATGGTCACATATCGATGATCTGTGGATCAAACCTCTGAAAACCTCTGAAGTCCCGATTTTCACGATCAGCGGATCCCGGTCCTAGAGCTGCCTACTTGAAATTTCAAAAGTCACATTAAATAGATTTAGAAATAAATAATGTACACTTAGCATGATCCAAATATCCTCCAAAGTCCTGAATATAGGAAGTAAGCATTCCTTTTCAACAAACCTTTTCTTTTCAATACGATTTATTGAGTCAAAGAAGCGAATGCAGTTCTGTAGCTGCGGTCAAAATTTGTATTTTTACGAATTTTTCGTAGTACTAGGCTGGTCTGCGATCGTGAAAATCGAGATTTCAGAGATTTCATCCGCCGACCATTGACATGCACTTTTACAGTTGACGTGTCATTTCTATATATATGGTATGAGGCTTTTAGTTTTTGTCATATATATATATATATATATATATATATATATATATATATATATATATATATATATATATATATATATATACATCACCATGTATTTTGGATTTTAACGTTGGTGAGTGTTTGCTTGAATGTGTTTTATCTTGCAATCATTTAAGAATTTTATCTAATAAATATTAGACTTTCAACTATGATACTTTCTTTCTTTTTTAAAAATGAAAAACTGATCACCTTCCGAGTTGTTGGATTTGAGCTCCCATTGTAATCTAGATATTGCTTTGTTTGTCTCTTCTTTTTCCAACACGATATTGATATTTTAAAAAAGAAGTAGTCCTTCCGACCCTTTAGGTCCATGGAGCCGGAGCTTATCCCGGTTTCTATAGCTTGAAAAGGACATAAGTAATTGCTTGCTATCCTTTGAATAAGACGCTAGTCTATCGGAAAGTACTTTCTGCCAGATCTAAAAGATCCAGCTACCCAATCACTGCTAGGTGGAGAGGGGTTCAGAAAAAAAAAATCTCGACTGCGCCCGGGACCGATCTTGGCCCCTTTGTATGTGAAGCGAATGCTCTAGCAACTTAGATATCGGGACCCCTATGTTGGAATGAACCTCATGCTTATGATTGAGGTTTTTGAGTTTCACCTACAACTTTGGGGTCAAAGTAAATGTCTTTAATGAAGACAATAAGTTTTGTTTTTTGAATAAAAAAAACGCTTAACTTTCATAACTGATTATATTCACTTTAAAAAAAACTTGAGCTTTTATATAGGGCAACATCCACTAAGCGTCCTCAAAGCGTTGTCTAAAGGGTCCCTGACTAACAGCAACAGGTGACATGTAGAAAGAGACATGACGCCTGTTAGGCGATATTCCAATATTTTTCCCGACAGAGACAACCCAGTTAACGGCCAGGTACTCATTTTACACCTGAGTACGATGAAAGAATGTGAGTAAAGGGCCTTTTCCAAAGTATCAACAATGCGCCGAGAGAGGCTCGTTCACAGGTACCTTCCGATCCGAAAGCGAGTGTCATACCACAAGACCACACAGACGCACAATTTATGTCATCTAGATCATTCCGAAATTATACCATTTTGAGATAGTGAGTCAAACTATTAACAAACTAGACCCAGGGCGTTATTCACAAGAAAAGAAAATATTTCTCTCTCATTATTGATTTGAATTTTTTTCTCTCTCGGAAAAGGATCCCGCCAAGTCCTTTGGTCTAATCCTCGAGAAAATACGAAGAATGGGGGTTGCTCCTTGATTTATCAAAATGTCAAATAAAAGATCCCATAAGATAAAAAGGTAGTGTATTAAACACAAAACGAAAATAAAATATAAGAAAAACTTAATAAAAATTATCAGGGGTCCCGGTAGCTTATTTGGTAGAGGATTCGCTTTATACACAAAGGGACCAAGATCGATCCCGGGTGCAGTCCCAGCAGTGATTGGGATCTGTTGGAAACATTATGCCTCAGAATACCATATTGATAGGTTGCTCCTTGATTTATCAAAATAAAACATAAAGGGCACCATAAAGATCTGTAAAGGTGTATATTATAAAAGAATGCAAATTACAAGAAAGTTTCAACCCAAAGATCAGCTATCCTCAAAAGATGATCGAACATCAGAAACTCTGATTTCCAGTCATATTCTGAGACGAGATTCAAAATTTCCTGCCAATATTGCATTGACCGCGGATTTCAAAACATGTGGAAACCCATTAAGATTAAGGGATACCCCAATAACAAATTTACCCGTCCGGCTGAACCAGGATCTAAGGTCACTGGAAGATCAGCAACTGAATCGCAGCACCATTGAGGATCTTCAGGCACTGCAGACAAATTTCTTCGGATCGACAACGTTGGTTAGACCTAATTCACGGCCTGGTGGAGGCAGCCGATGCGTCCCAGTCCGATGTCAGAGATGCGAAAGGCTCATAAGTCAAGGAAGTCAAGGTCAAACGTGCGAACATTACACCACATAGGTTACCCGAAAGTTTGGACAATTTAATGCATAAGCTTATCATTAATTGCAAGAGCACACCGTTTCTGTTGTGAATAGTCTTCCTCTTCAGCATCATAAATAATCAAACATTGAACAAAATGTAACGATAACGAAACATTAGAATGGCTCAATTTTTATTTTGAAAAGATGTAAGATAAAATTCTTAAAAAGTGTGCATAGAACAAGTGGCAAGCAAAGAGGAAATAAAATAAATACCCACCTCCCGAAATAATAATAAAAATTATTCCAAAAAATCATTCTGCCTCGACTGACAATCGAACTTCAGACTTTCTGATTGCTGACCAGACGAGTAACCTATGTGGTGTAATGGTAGCACTTTTACCATTAATCAGGGCTCTGAGATCCGATCCCTAGTCGAGGCAGGCTGTTTTAGGATTATTTTATCTTGTGTTGTCTACTTGCTTTTTCTGGCACGGTTTCATACAAATCTTATCATATCTTTACTCCAAGATGTATCTACTTTTTTCCTCTTTCCCACCTATCGTGTCTATTTATCTTACTGGTTTTTTGGTGATTGTAAGCGCGGCTAACTTTAGATCAGTGAGTCGCAACCCCCGTTAAAGCTGACTTTGGCCCGATTTATATAAAGTAGCTAGATTAAATGATTTCCTAAAGTCGTAAGAACATTCTATGGAGCCTTGATAGTTCAGTAGATAACTCTCTCACAGAGATGATTTAGTAGCAAATTCTGTTAGAAATGGCGAAAATACCTAAGGACAGTGTCATGTACAAATTGTAGCGAATAATTACTACTGTCCATGAAACACTACAGGAAAGGAGCTACTTTGCAAACAGCCGTCAAGAACTTCATAGTTCAAATGTAAATTATGAAAGTGAGATTAATAAACGAATATTTGTCATCAAAAGTATGTTGGCGAAGTTTCGACCCTCAATATGGCGGACCGGAAGTAACTTTTATAACGGTTATCAAGATGTCTACCAGGAATGTGTGATAACGATGTCAAGATGGCGACGGGAATTTCGTTATTACAATTATCAAAATGACGTACCAGAATGGTCCAACCGGAAGTTCGACCATTTTGAGATAAAAAATGATTCAACCAGGGGTTTTGAATATGGCGACAGGAAGTGATAGAATTAACGGTTTAAAAAACGGTGACCAAAAATAACAAAAGCATTGGGAAGTTTTGGTGCATTAAATGCCCTGTTTTAAGCCTACAAAAAAGGCCTATGGAAAAGATAGAAAAAAAGATCTGCCAAAGAATGGCTAGCAGAGCAAAATACCTGCACACTCTATAAACCAATCGCTCGAAGGCTTCATAGAATTATAGTATCGGTTGAAGGTATTGACCACCAATGGCAAGCGGATTTTGTTGACAAAACAAAGTTATTTGAACAATAGAGTGTAATCAAATACATTTGCACATGCATCGATGCATCAAAACAAAATGCTTCGACAGTTTCTCTGAGAGACATAACTGGGAAAGCAATTGTCACTGCATTTAAACACATAATAACAGAAAGAAAGAAAGTGGTTGACATTTCAGGCAAAGGGGCTGAATTCAAAAGTCGGATCATCATTATAGCTTGTCGCTCCAACACCGAACCCACTCCACAGCATCTGTGGAGCAGACTCTGAGGTCATGGTCAGTGCAACTGGGCCCATCCTGGCATTCTCTAAGGATACTCTCTATCGTCTGCTCTGGGCATCCACATGTACACAGGCTAGTCTCAGTCAGCCCCCACTTTTCCATCTGTTCTCCCAATTTTAAAAAGTCGGATAATGCAGTCTTTTATTATCCCCTCTCCCCCCTCCCCCTCCAACTAACAATGTAGAAATCAAAGTTAGTTTTCACGAACTATTTAACGTGATTCTAAAAAAACGTATGTGACTTAATTTCACTCAATAATACTCTGAGATTTGTCAATATGTTGGGTGACCTTACATAATTTCAAAATAACACTTATCACAGAAGAATATGAGACCCCTCAACTCAAAATGGTATTATAATAAGTATCCGGATGAATGGGACCTTGAAAAATAAATTTAGAATAGAAATGATAAGAAATTGTATTTATTCTCCTCTTTAGAGGATATAAGGTAACCTCACGCATCATATATGTGTCTATAAATTCAATTTCCAGCACCAAATACATTTCGACACAACATTGTTCTTCGGCGGTAGGTGACATGTCTATATACTATGGAGGGAACAAAATTGACGTCACTATGCTCTTTGTAATTGTTTTTAGAAGTCGTTTTAATGATTAGTTCCCACTAAATGATATCAACCGTTGCACATGGTTTTGTGTGTACGTTTTATCCTGCTGGTATATGATGTGATCTTTTACTTTAATGCATAGCAACAATAGGGAAATTATCTGATCCCCTACGAATAGTAGCAAAGTTGTCATGGAAATTGAAAAATTGTAATATCGCCTAATATGCGTCATGTCCCGTCCTACATGTTAAATGTTGCTGTTGACCAGGGACCCCTCGTAAAGCGCTTTAAGCACATTTAGTGGATATTGCGCTATATAAAGCTCAATTTTCAAAAAATTATTTATTAAAAAAAAAATGTTTTTAGATGTGGGGTTTGCGTCCCTCGCAAGAGGAGTAACCGCGTGTCAACCTGGTTGATACATGGTGGTTGACGTTGGTCGGTATAATGCCATATAGATATTTCCAACTTGTGACAAGAAACCAACAATGATAGGGTAGTTACGTTATTTAGATATGGCGAACAATGCTCCGAGATAGACCAGCGTCCTAGCCCAAAGGATAGAAGTAATTTTTACTCTACCTTAAACGGTACAGAAAGTCGGATGAACTCCTATGTTGTATGCATTGAGAATATAAATGACTGTTTTCATTATTTGCCATAATTATAATCATTGTCATAGTCATGATCATCATCATCATCATCATCATCATCATCATCATCATCATCATCATCATCATCATCATCATCATCATCATCATCATCATCATCATCATCATCATCATCATCATCATCATCATCATCACCATCATCACCACTGTCGGTAGTGTCATTTAACAAAATATGAAAGGCTGCTCCTGGGGTTTTATCTATTTAATTTTTAAATCTTTGAATGCAGAAGGAAATTTATAAACCAAAACTATGAGGTCACGAGAAATATTATAAGCAACTCACAAACGTTAATTTATAAGTAGAATTAAACATACTCAACTGTATTTGACACTCGTCCATCTTAAATCACGGCCCACTCGCCTACACCTCCATTTTACCTATACTCAGATTAGTGCTATTTTAAACTGTCTGCCCTTATTTTGCACATCAGCAGTCGAATCTAACTTTTTAATGGGCACACATATTATCGATTCGATTCATACGTTCAAAGACCACAAAAGAGAGGTTGTTTTGACACGGCAAAATACACGCAAAAAAACCCCCAAAAAACAAAAACAAAACAAAAAAAAACGCGATGCGTATTGCCATAGAAGACCATCCGGTAATATTACTTTTTTTTTCTAAGCAAAAATTCGTCGAACGAGCAAGATCTGATTATTCTCAAGGGATACAACCCATACACGATGCCGTATCTTTATTTCTAAACTGAGTTGTCCCCCTTTAAATCATTCACAGAAAGTATTACGAGCTCTTGCTTAATGTGGAAGACTGATATAAAGATATGTAAATTTGCTGTGTCAATCGCCAAAGAAACACTTCTTTACGATTTAACTGTGCAATGGAGCTCACAACATGGATGAGACCGAGTTCTCAAATTTTTCCATTACTTCTTACGTCCCCTGTTCTTGCCTTTTCTCTTTTTCTCATTCTCTGCTTGGCACTCTGCTGCACGTGCTTTAAGCATTTCACGGGTAACGAGGCCTGAAGCGTCCGCTTCAAACTTCTCAAATGACGTCATTGACGGTGTTAAACCGGTGTGGGTCAAATCGACCCGGATAGCGTCTGGAGGAACTCTCTCTTCTTTGAAAAGATCCAACATAATTGGCCTTATTGGACCTATTGGCACTGTATTGTTTTGGACGATATGTATCATCTTTTCCATCTTCTTGAGGACAAAATCCATGTCATTTATCAGATCTCCGTTCACAGTGTTTTCAGAGTCGCCTATTTTGATTGGGCGCAACTTTTCCGCTAGTGCGTCGACAATAAGTAACAAGTTTGACAAGAGTTTGTCTAGCTTTTGGACCCGCGCATCTGTTAGTTCAATATCCCTGGATTTTTCCATCTCAATCTCTATCATGTCTTCATATTGTCTTGAAAGCCTTGCGCCCTTTTTTGCGTCATATTTTAGATGCTGGTTACTGTCATTCAAAAATGACATCTTCTTTCTTAATTCCGCATTTCTTTCCTGGCTGTTCGCCTTTTCCGTTGTTAACAAAGTGACTAAGTCGGATTGATCTTTGAAGCATTCGATAACATTATCAATATCTGAAACCATTGCAGCGTTCTTTAAAGCTGTTATGATGTCGTTAGCGGCGATAGCTTTGTTTCTTTTCTTGAACTGGACTTCGATGATATTAGCAGTCTCTACAAACGATAATTGGTTGGCTTCTCTCTCAGCAAGAAATCTTGCCAGTGACACGCTTTTTCTTCTGTCGTCTAACTCATTTCTTGTCTCTAGAATAAGGTCGTCAAAGTGTTGAGTCACACTCGCCATCTCCATATTGACAGGTTTTAGTGCTTCCCTCTCAACTTCAAGGTATTTCAGTGCTCTGTCTCTTAAATTTGTGAAGTCTTGCAGCTCCACTTTCTTTTCAGCGATCTGCTTCTCCTTCAGCTTTGTTCGAATTGGGATCGCCACAAGGTCCTTGTTTAGTTCGTCCAGTATTTTTTGTAGTCGACGATGTGACAATTTAGCGGCATTTTCTCTGTCCCGGCTGTCTTCAACCATAACTTGGGTATGAAGGAATTTCTCGTGACGTTGTTCGTAGTCCACCCTAGTTGCTTTCGCCTCAGTCCGTGCTCGTTTCAGTTCCAGCTTGCTTTGATCCAACGAGGCTTCGCTTTGTCTTGATTTATAATCTTGTTTAAGAAGACGTTTTCCCCATTTGAACAAATTAGAGTCGTTAACACCAATTGAGACATGAAGAGGAAGCCTCTGCATTCGTAGCTTGTCTTTGTTGTTATGGGCGAAAACAGCCGCATTAAGTGTCATCGGCATCATCAACTGTTTGCTTGTCATGTGAGTGAGACAAGCATTGCCGATTCGAAGCGCGTTTCTCTCATCCTTCATTCTATGTAGAACTGCTTCTGTCTGGTGAATGTAGACCTCTCTATCGAACTTTTTGAGATTTATCTTCTCCTTTAGAGTGGTGAGCTCGTTGGTCATAACGAATTGATTAGACGCCATCTGGTGAGTGGGAAGAGAAAAATAGACTTATCCTTGTGAATTGCTACTGGCAACAACGATGATGGCGATGATGATGATGATGATGATGATGATGATGATGATGATAATAACAATAATGAAGATGATGATGATGGTGATGACGATGATGGTAATGATGATAATAATAATAGTAATAATGAAGAAGAAAAAGAAGAAGAAGAAGAAGAAGAAGAAGAAGAAGAAGAAGAAGAAGAAGAAGAAGAAGAAGAAGAAGAAGAAGAAGAAGAAGAAGAAGAAGAAGAAGAAGAAGATTATGACGATGATGATGATGATGACTTTTTTTTTAAAGTCTCCCCCCTCCCAAACCTCCTACTAGAAGTTCTAAGTGTAGGGGGTTTGGGAGGGGGGAGACTTAAAAAAAAAGTCCCCCCCCCTCCCAAACCCCTTACTAGAACAAGAATACTTGGGATGTAGTAGCTTATGGAAGGTCTCCCAATGATTGTATTGATTTATCAGATATGCTGTTATGTGCACATTAAATGAATAAGGCCTTGTCCTTTTTCAATCTCAATTTTATTTCAGAGATACAGAATATCGAAGAAAGAGAATTGCATCATCTGTGAACAACAAATACATAACAGTGAAACGTAACAATAACTGATATCGTAAGGCTTTTATAATTCTCTATGCCCCCCAAGTCTTTGGATAGTGCTTTCTTGACAAGTAGGGGACAAAGACTGATATTAAATTAGAAAAATGATGATCAGTTGCAATAATATGGTGCTTTCTTCGCAGATAGAGGACAGGGATATAGATTAGATTCGTACTAAATGATTTTCGAGTTTTAAGTAACGTAAAATGAAAGTCATTTAATTCTTGAGCGCCTCTCGGGTAGCTGGTCTGTTTCCTTCAGACCAGGCTTGTTTTATGGCTGGAGGGCCATCAAAGCGCGGGGCAAGCGAGCTGTCCTAGGAGGTGGAGTTCCTTCGGCATCACCGGCTGGAGCAATCGGTTTGTTAGGTTGTTTTGTTGGGACGATAATTTCGTCAGCAGGACCGTTGCTGAGTGGCTCTTCGAGCGGTGGAGCATCGGGCTGTACTGTCTCTGGAGTTGCTTTCTGGCCTGCTGAGTTGGAGACCATCTTGGGTGTTGCAGGCGTTGAATTATTGCTCTTTGCCACTGTTGTGGTGGGTGTAGGCAGTGTGGCTAGAGGGGCCCTGGCAATTACTGGGTGGTAGAGGCGCAGGAATTTTCTGTTTCTTAGTGTTATTCTGCCCGATCCATCAACTCTGACGACATACTGGTCGAACTGACGGACTTCAATAACGATTCCTGTTTTGTCCCATTTCGTGGGAAATGGCCCTGTCTGATTTTGTATCCTGACGCAGTCTCCAACAGTAAGGGGGGGGGGGTAGAATGCGAGTATGGGCAGATAGTCTTTCTGCATCCTTCATGTGCCTGTTTCTTAAGGCATCTTCCCTGTTGGCCAAGGTCTCTTGCCAGGTTTTATGGGGGATATATTTTCCTGGGTGTATCGGAATAAAGTCCCTGATTGGCCTTCCAAATATGCACATCGCAGGGGATAGCCGAGTGTCCCTGTCTGGCGTGTTACGATACTGAAGGATGGCGCATTGGAAGGAGTCTGTGTCAAAGTTCCCGTCACGACCGGTGTTGTCCATGATCATTCGTTTGATGGTCTTGACGCCAATCTCTGCCCTGCTGTTGCTGTGGGGGTATGCCACTGAGGAGAGACGGTGTTGGACCCCCCAGTTGCGCAGGAACGTTGTTGTGGTTGTAGAGGTGAATTCTGGGCCACCGTCAGATGAGAGTTCATCACTGATGCCGTAAGTAGTGAAAGTGCGTCTTAGGCTGGTAATGAGGCCTGTGGATCCACCATGTGCTCTTTCCACGATGGGCCAATTGCTATATCTGTCGACAATTACTAAGTAGTTATGTCTTGCATATTGGAAAAAGTCTGCACAGATACACTGGAAGGGGTATTGGGGTTGCATTGGCGGGGTAGGGGGAGCACTTGGTTGAGTTGGGGCTATGCGGTTGCAAGACTGGCACTTCGTTCGCATTTCACTTATTGCAGCGGTCATCCCAGGCCAGAAAAATGAGGCGTCAGCGCGGGAGCACATTTGGGACACACCTTGATGAGCTGAGTGGAGGGCTCGAAGGGCTTTGTCGCGCAGACTAGGAGGAATAATTATGCGGTCGAAACTTGTAAGTTTGTCTCTGAATTGAAAGTAAGGTCTAAGTTCTGTTGGCAAATTTTCTTTTGCACCAGGGAACCCATTTTCTATCAGGTCAATTAATGCAACCATTGAGTGGTCACTGCTGGTGGCAACACGAACATCGTTCCAAGTTATTGAGCTGATACCTCCAAGGGGTATTTCTTCATCTGCGTGTAAATTGGGGTTAGCAGGTTGTGCTCTGATGGCCATGAGGAAGTAATGAGGCAGAGTAGGGAGGCTGAGGTCAGTGGAGATGGGGCTTGCATCGTCGGGTAGATGGAGGTGTTTGGCTTCGCCCACTGGTTTGCGTGAGATGGTGTCTGCAGCAACATGATGGACACCAGGGATATGAGTAATCTGGAACCGATATTTCAGTGTCTTTTCTTTTAAGTTCCTGAGTCGTGGGTTTGGGATGGCATCCAAGTTCCTGTCACTGAACACCTTAAGGAGGGGTTTGTGATCAACTGCGATAATCAGGTTGGGACAGCCTAGCACGAAATGACGAGTTTTGTTGAGGGCATCTACCACAGCCAGGGCCTCTCCTTCAATCGGGGCGTATCTTGCCTCTGCTGGTGATGTAAAGCGGCTGCCCACTAATGTCACTTTCCAGCCTGTTCGGCAGCAGAATGGTTTGTTTGATGCGCATGTGCAATGCTTTTGTAGTAGCCAGAATCCAATGCCATCTTTGCTGAAATCAGTGGCCAGACATGTCGGTTTGTTTTTGTCAAATATTTCCACGCCTCTCTGAATTTCTTGGACGATGATGGACTTAGTTTCTTCAAACAGATTGTCTAGATCTTCAGTCCACATGAATGGTGTCTTGGGTTGAAGCAGTGTGCGGAATGGTTGCATTCTTTCTGCTGACGCAAAGGCATATGCGACCTGGTTTACAAGGCCAAACCGGCTTCTCACGTCGGTGATTGTGCAGGGTTTGGGAAATTTTTGAATTGCTTCTAAGACTTGTGGGCATGGACGAACAGTTGTTGGCGTAATTTCAAACCCTGCGAACTGGACTGTTTCTTTAGCAAAGGAGAACTTTGATAGGTTAAGAATGACCCCATTCCTGCCACATGTATCCAGGAACTTGGCTGTTTGGAAGAAACTGTCTTCTATGGATTGGGACCACATGATAGTGTCATCAATTACTTTTGTCTTGTTGCCGATGTCACTTATAATCTCGTCGAATCGTCTTGTGTAGGCATCGCCAGATGAAATGTACCCTTGAGGGCACACGCGATATCTGTATCGGCCCCAAGGGGTTATGAAGGTAGGCAGGTGTCTGTCCTCGGGGTCTAGTGCTATGCTGTGATAGCCATTCCAGGCATCGAAAGTACTCTTTCTCGTGTTGTGTGGAACCATGCGGGCCTGGTGGAATGGCGACTGAGTGTGGTGCGTCTCTCTAGTGGCATAGCGATTAAGGGCTTGGAAGTCCACGGTTCGGCAAGGTTTTCCCGATTTCTTAGCGCAGACAACCATCCGATGACACCATGACACTGGGGTCCCGATTGGAACTGGTTCCAGTACGCCAAGTTGATTGTCCTGATCAAGGCCAGCCTTAACCTGTTCCTGCCAGTAGATGGGTACTGGGATAGGGGTGTGGTGTGCAACAGGCGTGGCCTCATCGTCGATAAGGAGTCTCATTGGGGGTCCAGACATCATTGGTAGCCCTTGGTGCGCGCAGACATTGAAAGTGCTACTTCTGTAGTAGTCTAAGAGCCATTGTTCAAGCTTTTCTCTGTTTTCTTCTATGCCTGGGAAGGGCAGGATTGTTGGGAGGGGTGGTGGTTTCTGGCGAAGGGGACAATCGCAAGGGTCTTTGTCAGCAGTATTATTAGATTCACTATTTAGGACAGATTGGATGGTCTTCATAGAGTCTGTTATTATGGCTGATTCTATTGAAGGGACTGAGTGGTGTATGATACCAAGGTCTTTGCAGGCTTCCATGGATAAGAAAAATTTGTCAGTTGCTTGCGAGATGTAAACAATTTGACGCGTTGTTTTCCGTTGCATGGAATGTGTGAAGCCTGTTATTCGAAGGGCTAGGGCACCCACGATCTCGACGGGGTTTTGATTGCAGCTCTCATCTTCATTGAAGTAGGAGTGAGGTCGGCAGTGGTTAAACCTAGCTGTGTAAGGAGTGAGGTTCCAGCAAGACATGATTGGCAGCCGGTGTCTGCAATGGCCAGGGCTTTTACCGTATTGGTTGGGTTGCACAGGGTGGAATCGATTCCAAGGTCGTTAGCATCTGACGGGAGGGCTTGGATCTCAATTTGGACTGTCGGCTGTTGTGCAGATGGGCGCTTTTCCCATGACTCGCGTGCAGAATTGTACACATGATGGTCAAGACAATCAATCGAGCATAGTGCTTCAAACACAGCTGTTGCAGAGTTGCCTTGCCTTTTCTGTTTTGGTTTTCTGCAGACATTTTCAAATTGGTGGGGAATGTCGCAATTGGTGCATATATGACCGTATGCAGGGCAATGGTTGACTCTGTCTTGTTTCTTAGTGCCATGTCCATCTCTACCACAATAGCCGCATTTCCTTTTAGGGGGTCGGTTTTGCCCAGTAAGACGTTTTCTTTCCATTTGTCTATACGTGCTACTTGCTGCGTTGACTGATGTAGGGGTGAGCGTTAGAGGAAGGGAGTTAATCCTGCCAGCCGAGCGCTTCCCGCTTTCCTTAGCCTCGATAAAACGGATGGTGTTGTCGAGTGACATGTCTTGGTCAGCCTGCCCCAGCACATCGAGGCGAATGTCGTCGTCTGCTAAGCCGATTATCAAAGTGTCCCGAATCATCTGATCACTGTATGAGACGTTGACTCCACATGTGCACTTCAAATCGTACTGACAGACACTAGCTTGACCTTTGATGCGTGCGGCAAAGGTCCGAGCTGGTTCATCTCTGTCTTGTCGCATCTGCTGGAGTTGTAACCTAGCCACCATGACGTTTTCTTGGCGAATTGCGAGTTTTTTAAATATTATCAAGGAGAGTATTTTCATCACATGACGTGAGGTTAGTGAAACTCCTTGATAAGTCTCTACGGAGGGCCTCGTCGCAGCATTCAAGAGTTGAAAAATGATGTCCTGGCCGCTAAGTCGCGTGGCGAGCTTATATTCCGACCACCTCTGCTTGAAGTATGTCCATTCCTCGCTTGTTCCTGACACAGAGATGATCGGTCGCTTGACTTTTTCAGCTTTAACCCCTGTGGCCGTGGGCTCTGTTGCAGGGGATGTAGTCGGATGAGCAGTCCTCTCGTGGATGTCGAGGAGTCTGAGCAGGACGTCTGAAGGGATGTTTGATGTCCATGATTCTAGACAGCCTGGGGCAGGACATCTTATTGGGGTGATCTCCGCGAGATCTCTAGCGTCCGTCATACTTTTAGTTTCTTCGATATAAATGAATAAGGCATTGTCCTTTTTCAATCTCAATTTTATTTCAGAGATACAGAATATCGAAGAAAGACAATTGCATCATCTGTGAACAAATACATAACAGTGAAACCTAACAATAACTGATATCGTAAGGTTTTTATAATTCTCTACACGTCGGGTAAAGTAGATTTGAATATGCAGTGGGAGTTCCTATGCCATCAAAAATGAGTGGTAAAAAAATGGACCAATATCCTAATGGCAATATTTACGACACGCGTCAAGTCAACCAAGTTTTAGATTATCATCTCACGTCTGTGTCAGATCATCAGATCATTCTCATTGCAATTTTCGTCATTAAACGGAGTTAAAGAAAAAAAAATTGATTTATGGAGTTTTAGGGAGGTCTTCCGAAAGCTTTCCTGCAAAGGGAAACAACCCAAATATTCCCTCAAAAACTAACTTTAAGTTAAGAAAAAATCCTAGTACCTTTAATTAATCCTTATAAGAAAAGCAAACATCCTAGCACTTTTACTAAGGGAGGCCTTCCTAACTAACTACATCACACAGGCCAAATACGAAAATATACAGACTTACTTTTGACATTTTATGTGAGAATAAAATAAAAAAGAAAATAAACACGAATGCTTGGGCTTGTGTATATGAATCTGTCTATGAAGGTGACTTGAGAGAATACAGGAAGTTTGTGATACGACGGTATCCACGCAACGATTTTGTAAAATCATTTCGCATTCGAGAGTATTGGGACGTGCGCACATGCACATTAATGATTTATTCATAATAATATGAAATGACGTGGCCAAGGATAGCGTGCCTTAACAGTCGGGTCCTGCGTTCAAACCTTAATCACCTCTCTACTCACTTCATCTCTTGTTATTATCTACATATGTGCCTGCTCCACTCATTTTTTTCTGAATTCATATTCACCCAATATCGGATCTTACATAATGTCTCAATCGTTTCTGTACAAGTTTGTGTTGAGATAGAATGAAGTCGACGTCACTCAAGTCTTTGTTATTTTTTTTCTTTGCCATCTATTTTTATGAGTAATTCTCACTAATCTGTATTAACTATACTGTAAAAGTTTACGGTTACACATACATTTGTGTACTGGTCCGTTCTACTTCCGAATGGCAATGTTGTGAGTTTCTTAGCCAAGCGCACACAATCTATTGACCTCATGATCTCAAGAAATTGCAAGAGGGGCTCAAATTAGATACAGTGAAGTCCGCTTGAGCAGTAAAAAAAGAAGGCTTATCTTAAGCAAGGTTTATCTTTTCTAGTTTCAAGCCGAAACACCGTGGTTTAGCAACATTGCCAACGATGATGAGTAGTAGTTTGTAAAGTTTATACCAGTCATTTTGCACCCGGCAAAAAAAAAACAATCTTTGAATCATTGCACAATTTTCATTTGAACACACATGTCGTGTCAGGCAGGAATTCGTAGAAGGTGACTATTTCATCACCCTCACGTGCGTGTGCATGCTACAGATACCTTGAGTTTTCATATAGAGCACGTTTTCACTAAACGTGCTCAAAGCGCTTTACAAGGGTTCCCCAGCCAACAGTAACACTTAACACGTAAGACGAGACATGGCGCCTTTTAGGCAATATTACAAGTTATTTTTTCAGACAAAGGCAACACTGTTCACAGCCAGGTACTTATTTTACATCTTAGTACGATGAGAGAATGAGAGTAAAGAGCCTTTTTTCCTAAGGACTCAACTAATAACTATGTACCGCTCAGAGTGGGACTCGAACCCTGGACCTTCCGACCGGAAGGCGAGTTTTATACCACAAGTCCACATTTTAGTAAAACAATCATAACTAACTGCAAAAGATAACCCTTATTATTTGCAATCATTTCTCTTTTCTGTTGCAGTTTGAATTTATTTTTTTAAATCATTGTTATTATAGTATTTTTAAAATGTGTTGCACTGATACTTTGATGTTTAGAAAATTAAATTTTGGGAGCGATCAATGTATAGGAAAAGATGGACAAATACCATGGTCAGTTCGGTCACTCGTGATCCTTCTGGGCCATTAGACCCATGGCCCTGGAGTTTATTTCAGTGCGAATCACATTGATATAAAGTCATATGTAACTCCTCTTTTCATTTCAGGACAGTACAAGAAGCATGTTTAGGAATCCTTTTCATACTGGCAGTCTTAGAACATTCGTCACTAACAATTGCTAGGTATTCAGTCCCTCCTCATTGATATTGGTGTTGTTTATATAGTAATTTTTCCGAGGTCATAAAATTTGAGAAATATTTTGCAATACTTGTCACCATCCAGTCAACTGTAGTGCTCAGCATCGATTGATTTCTACAAGACAGGATAAAGACAACGACACATACTACTAGCCGTTATAATAAAGCAGCAAGTCTAATCATCCAGCGGCATTAACACACGAAAACATGGAAGACGGTGACTGATGCATGGAACGCGTTCTCTTAAGAAACTGACAGACACCTCACGACTTTCAGCACACTATTCGGTCGATAGAGGTACACACATGCGCCCAAAGGCTTTTTATCATCTAGCGATGGCTACAATCGGCGATCCGATGCAATATTGACCGACTTTCCGAGAAAAGAATAATGCATGGATGACACCATCCATTACGCTGATGACCTAGAAACTCATTGGTGGAGACCATTAATATCGTCTGGTGGAGACCTATAGACTTCTTGAACATGATGGGCGTTGCCGGACAAATAACAATTTGCCGAGCGCAATGCAAATTTCGTTGGATTCCACATTACCTAGACAAGCATCGAATCACTTCCCAAGTACATAGATTCTATCAAAACATTCCTTACCCCAAAGTGCAGAAAAGACAATCGGAGCTGGTTCGGGCTTGTCAACCATGAGTCAAACTACGCCCAGCTTACGGATTTTATTACGATCTTCTGCCCTTTCCTGAGTCCGAAGTACACATTTTTCTAGAGTCCGGTCGTTGACAAAGCATTTGAGGAGTCTAAAGAATTTATAATCCACTCTATTCGAGAAGGAGTTGAGAGTTTTGACATGACAAAACGACAAGCCTTCGCCCGGATTGGTCTTCACGCGGTATAGGAGATTCCTTTCTACAAAAGTACTGCTCCTCTACTACGGTTCTACCCGATTGCTGCCCAATAAATGGAGAGCTACTCTAGCGGGACCTCATTTCTTGTCAGTTGCTGAAAAACGATAGGCTGCACTTAAGGGTGAGGCACTGGCCTTGGGGCTAGAATAAACTCGGTTTTTCATACAGGGCTGCCAGGGCCTTCTTGTAGTCACGGACCACCAACCTTTTTCCTAAAATTTGAGGCAATCGTACCCTTGATGATCCAAGACTTTTCCGCCGAAAACAACGTACCCTTCCTTGGTACCTTCGCTTTGAACACTTACCGGGAAAGACCAATCTCGCAGCAGACGCTACATCCCGGTACCCTACATCGGACACGGACGTGTCACCACTGACCGTTGCTGATCTGTCAGAATTCCTCATCGCCGCTGCGATAAGAAAAAAATGCAGAAGAGATGACCACAATATCTTGGTCCCTCTTGACAGAGGAGACAAAGAAAGATCACGTCCTATGATAGCTCATGATAGCTATTGATGATGGGATAAGGGAGTATAATGACTCATATAAAATATACAACTCGAAGCAAACGAAGTTTCGGCCTTTAACATTCTTCATGTAAACATAGACACGAAAAGGATCTACGTTACACTTGCGTAAATGAGTAAAATTGGGAAAGAAAAGAGAACATTTTAGGGGAAAAGTTGTCTCTGTGTGTTATGGTCTGTGTCTGTGTATGTATGTGTGTGCAATGGAAGGAGAGAGATAGGGGGACAGAGAGAGAGAGAGAGAGAGAGAGAGAGAGAGAGAGAGGGGGGGGGGGGGGGGGAGAGGACGAAATAAAGAGACAAGGAGATGAAGTGATGAGATAAAATGTAAACTGAAATTGAAACGATGTAAATCAAGCTGAGATAGGGGGGGGGGGGCGAGGGAGGGAGGGAGGGATTATTTATGAATTCCAAACAGCTATTATGTATTTATTGACCCCTCCCTCTCTTTTAGAAATATAGGGAGGGAGAGGTGAAAGCAGAGGGACATAGAGAGAGAGAGAGAGAGAGAGAGAGAGAGAGAGAGAGAGAGAAGGGGGGGAGGAGCGAAAGCGAGAGAGGCATAGTGCGTTTCAAAGTTGCTGGAGATATTTAAAATAATAGAAGAAAGAGATAAACAAAAACAAAAAACATCACAAAGTTGACCCAAATGAGCAAAAGAGATAGGTTAATATAGAATCATTTTATCAACGGCCGGCATAGCAACAACGGGTCTATCTTAAATTACCAATATTATAATCATCAAATGAGATAAATGTCAAGGACAAGTGGCTGAAAAAAAGAAAGTTTTTTTTTATTGCTAAATATCTTGAACGAATAATACCATCATTAACTCTCCTGTCAAATCTCAATAACTCGATATTATCATAACATCATTGTCGCCATTATGGCGCTAGGCCAAGCGGCAAATTAACAATACATTATGCATAAATGTCGTGTATTGTAGGATTGATCTGATGCCGTTGGCATCAGTCGATGGAGCGGAAGCGGCCATTCTGTGTGTTTGGTAATAATGGAATTTATTTATTATTTACAACTTGTTTGTAAGACGTAAATGACAAGAGTAGCATGTTAATGTCACGTTGTAAATTGTATGCTTTTTGAAAGAAATGAGCGTGTTGGATCTATTTTATGTTTTTCTGTATATTTCATGCAGGTCTCTGACTGTCCTTGATACATTATATTTCTATTTTATGTTTTGTTTTTGTATTTGTTATCATCTTTTTAGGGGTTTTTTCTGAGTGATATGGGGTTGAAATGCGTAACGTAAATTACGCATCAAATCAATTCTGGGAATCCATAAAGTCTTTCCCTGCAGTGATAGGGTAGCCGGGTTGGTTAGATCTGGCGGAAAGTTTTCTTTGCGATAAACTATCGTCCTGTCCAAAGAATAGCAAACAACTGCTATTGTCTATTTTACGCTCTAGAAACCGGGATAAACTTCACATTCTAGGCTCTGAAGGACTACTTTATGTTTGATCTAAGTTTTAGTAGTATGTCATATTTCTTGGGTTTTTTTTTCAAGCAAAACGATTTGATAAACGTACTAACACATTGAGGGATACCTTTGGGAATGGTCGGATCTTTTAAACGATGAAAATTATGATTTTCACAACTTTAGCAACAAAAACAACAATGATGAGTTTGACTTTGGGAACGAAATCCTTTTCTCCAAATATTTACTTGACCATGAAAAATGCATCGCATGTCGTTTAAACAATTAACTCACTCGACCCTAACACCGACTATATCCGTAGTTTACCCGGGTTTCTTTTACCCCATGCCTATTTATTACATTTTTATGAGACAAGTTATAGGCGTAGTATCAAAGCTAATGTTTTTAGTTTTGGCATGTAAATGGTAGTTAAATAAAACTATCTATGTACATGCTCATTTTTAATACATTTTTTTTCAAATTTTTGAAAAGTATCAATCATCTCTAGGATTGAGTGAGTTAATCTAAACCCATTTAAGGAAAAGTATTGTATTTGTACCTAGAATAGTCATTTACACACATAGCATTCTCAATAACAGCAAAATAGAAATAAGCTTTAAAGACCTCCTCATTTTTGCTTTGTTATATCAGGAGTAGGGGTTGTTTTCTCATGTCAATAGAAATCCCTCAGGGTGAATGAAGTTGTTTTACTTACGAATCCGACAACTTGTAATTATCATTATAATAATGCTAGTAATGACGATAATAATAATAATAATAATAATAATAATAATAATAATAATAATAATAATGATAATAATAATAATAATAATAATGATAATGATAATAATAATAATAATAATAATAATAATAATAATAATAATAATAATAATAATAATAATAATAATAATAATATTAATAATAATGATGATGATGATAATAATAATAATAATAATAATAATAATAATAATAATAATAATAATAATAATAATAATAATAATAATAATAATAATGATGATGATGATGATGATGATGATGATGATGATGATGATGATGATGATGATGATGATGATGATGATGATGATGATGATGATGATAATAATAATTTAATAATTAAAAAAAAAACATTCTTCTTCTTCTTCTTTTTCTTCTTCTTCTTGGTTATAATTGTATTATCGCCAAACAGACGATATGTTTCGTCCTACATGTTAAGTGTCCTGCTGGACAGGGATCCCTTGTAAAGCACTTTGAGCACTTTCAGTGGATATTGCTCTATTTAAAAAGCTCACGTTATATAAAATGCGAAAGTTTATTAATACTATATTAGTCTTTATCAACTTCTAAGAAATATCACAATTTCAGTCCACAGAACGTATTTCACTTGTAATGATAATGTAAACAGAAGAGAAGATAACCTACGTTACGTGAATTTTCAAGCTCAAACAGAGCTCAGCCCCTATTATTACTATTACGTAATGTTTACGGCTATGTTGTCTTGTGGTATGAGACTCGCTTTTGGATCGGAAGGTCCTGGGTTCGATCCTCGCTCGGCGCAGAGTTGAGTCCTTGGAAAAGACTCTTTGCTCACATTCTCTCACCGTATTCAGGTGTAAAATGAGTACCTGGCCGTCAACAGCGTTGTCTCTGTCGGAAAAATTGTAACATCGCCTAACAGGCGTCATGTCTCGTTCTATATGTTACTTGTTGCTATTGGTCAGGGATCCCTTGTAAAGCGCTTTGAGCACATTTAGTGGATATTGCTCTATATAAAAGCTCTATTTTTTTTAAATATTGCGACTGGCACTGTTAATTATTATAGAAGACATAAGGCGCAATCCTCAAAATGTAAATTCCAAGGATTGAGAAATAGACTAATACAACATTGCACAGGAGGCAAATTAAAATTAGTGGCATAGCAAAGGATATTGGTCTCTAATTTATTTTAATGAGCTTTTGTATAGATAGTATGCGCTTGGCTAAAAAAACTCATAACATTGCCACCCGGAAGTATAACGGACCAACACTCATCACTATGTGCAGCCATGAACTTTTATAGTCTGGTTAATACCGTTTGGTGAGAATTACTCATAAACAAACGCGTATGGCAAAAAACAATAACAAAGACCCAAGTGACGTCAACTGCATACTATCTATAGCTCAATATCCACTAAACGTTCTCATAGTGCTTTACAAAAAAAAAACTTTTAAAAAAACCTCTCAAATCTGGGACTTTAACGAAGACTTCGCAAAGTCCCAGGTTTGAGAGATTTTGCCAAAATGCGGGGGTCATTTAAATCGATCGAAATTTGAAGGACGACTTTTCTGGACAATTTTTTAAACTCATGTTTGTTATTTTTCCAGATTATTGCAGTTAACGAGTTACCACTTTAATTATTATCTTTCACAGCTGAGCTGCCAACTCCCGTTCTGTCCTGAAAATTTCTTGTGTGTTGATTGTCTTTTCAAATTTTCCAGCTTAGAATAAATTATTGATGATTATTTATTGATGGTTACAAAATTGTTTACCATTTAGAGAGTCTGTTCATGTTTTATGTTATACTTTATTGATATTTACAAAATTGTTTTACCAGTTTGAGAGTCTTTTAGTGATTTATGTTATAATTTATTGGATTTTGTTACGAAGAATATTAATCTTGATGTCTCTTAAAATTTAAGCATCAAGATTGATGATGATTCAAAAAGAATGTGTAAAAACAGTGTTAGGTCCCAGCATTGTTGATAGGACGTAACCCAATCTAGTCCCAGAATTGACCTACAACACTCTGTCTGCTAGTTTCTACGACCTCCTCTTGGCCACCCAATCAAGGATTGGAACCCTAGAATTCTCGAACGAACTCCTTCTACAATTGGATTCAATAGTCTGATGTCATGTCATCCAGCAACGGCGGCCATCGTGGTTCTAAACAAAGAAAATCGGTACTGTTTATTCTTTATGCTGGATAGAACATTTCAAATGTCATGTGATCAGAATGTTTAAAAGTCAAAACATGATCGTATTTATAATGTTTTTCTCCTCTGGATACACTTTTATGCTCGTCGGAGAAATATTTCATAATGGCGTCCGCCATTGTTCCGATAGTTTAGAGCCAGTTACTAAGTTATCATGCGTCATTACGAAGGAAGTGACGTCTTGACTGTTGAAGTGTATTATTCTTCCTCGCTCATTTATCATTCCAGTGCTCAGAAATACACAACAGAATAATGACGAATCCCGGGTAGAAAAATCACTCAAATTACTCATTTCCGTCTTATACTGGTGCCATCCCCCCCCCCCTCCCGCACACACACATACACAAACAAACAAACAAACAAACAAACAAACAAACAAACAAACAAAAATGATTTAAAAGATTATCAGTCATAAGAACTTATAAAGTTTTTAGAGGTCTACCTTTAAAACAAAAACAAAACAACCCCCCCCCCCCCCCCCCCCCCCCCCCCCCCCCCCCCCCACCCCCCAAAAAAAAAGCCCCAATAATCTCGTCTCGCGTTTACACGACTTTAACAAATTTACACAAAATAAATGTATGATAGCTCAGCTTTCAATTAGAACTGTTTATTTACAGCGCATTTTTATGACTAGATCTTGTCATTGCGCTACGCGATGTGCCATTTATTGCCATCAACAGTCTATATAGAATCAATACTTTATTTAATACAATACTTTTGCAATCTGAAATAAATCCACACATTACAAAAAAAAGGCCAGGAAACTCGTCCTCCAAATGTCAATCGATTAAAATTACCCTAAACTAGTCAAACACGAACAAACCTGGGACGGGACTTCGAAGCGAGGCTTTATAACTAATCACTTCAAAATGTGCTTTTTCATAGTACGATTAGAATATAAGTCACGTGTCAATTGCCTTTTTATAATATCATGTTGACAATGGTTATCGGTTGGTCTCAGGGACCGGAAAACACAAACAGAAAACAACGTTTTTAAAATTGTCGAGTTAAAAATGGAAGGATTGAAATGTTTATTGGACTAGTTTCGACATATCATGCGATAACTAACGTAATTTCAATGTTATAAGCGGATGTTTATTGATTAAACAGCCCGGGACTCGTCCTATGAGATTATAGCAATACATAACACTCAATGGGGTAAGGGATGTTTGTATGCTACAGGAAGAAGTACAGAGTCTAAACAGAAGACATGCCCTTCCCTTACATACATAAGGGCTAACTACAATGAAGGGTGAATTGAAAATTGTCATATCCAAAGAGTATGAAATAATTACGACTGCTACTGTTTCTGCTACCACCACCCCCCCCCCCCCCCCCCCCCCCAAATAAAAAAAAAAACCAACAAAAAACAAAATCCGGAATCAACTGCGGCTCTATGATTTTCATGGCTCTACTAGGATTCAATAGTCTGAATTCACGTCCGCCCAGCGACGAGCAGCTTGATTCTAAACAAAGAAAATCGGTACTGTTTATTCTTTATGCTAGCTAGAACTGCTTTTTCACGTGTCATTTGATCATAATGTATAAAAGTCAAAACATGATCAGGTTTATAATGTTTTTCTCCTCTGGAGATACTTTTATGCTCATCGGAGAAGCATTTCATAAAGGCGTCCACCATTGTGTCGATAATTTAGAGCCAGTTACTATGCGTCATTACAAGGGAAGTGACGTCTAGACTGTTGTATCCTATTGAGAGCCATGAGAATCATAGAGCCTAAATGAGTCTAAAGGTCTACTCTTAAATGAACATCAGAAAACGGTAAAAATAATTTTTAAAATATCATTTATTTTATGTTAATCTGTTCTTTTAAAGGAGTAAATGGAAGAGAGCAGCAATCAAGATCTGTTTGTATGGTGTGAAAATGTTTAGAAGTCCAACTATTTGCTTTGTTGAATCTTTTTTTTTTCAAGAAAAAATAATGGAGAATGTCGGGCGGAAGCATTCGCATTTTTAACTCAGCTGATTACTACGAAACACAAACTGTTGATTACAAAGAGGCGTAGACATCTCCTTAATAAATAGTTCCTTTAGCCACGCTGTCACGTCAAGAAGGAGGATAGAACCAAATACACACTGTGTTTTGTCATATAATAAAAACACAGTGTAAAAAGGTGTGTCCAAGAAACAAAATAAAACAAAAATCTTGTCCAAGAAATAAGACAAAACTCAAGACTTTTCCACCTTAGATCAGGAGATGGCAATTTCGGAAATATAAAGAATAAGATATTATTTGAATTACAAAAGAAAATAGTAATAGTATTTTTAAAGTATTAAAATTTTTTAATGAAATGGAGAAAGAATTATACAAGAAAAAGGAGAGGGGGAGGAGGAGGAGGAGGAGGAGGAGGAGGAGGAGGAGGAGGAGGAGGAGGAGGAGGAGAAGGAAGAGCAAGAGAAGGAGGAGGAAGAGGAAGAAGAGAAGTCATTCCTTGTATTGCATTTCCACATAGGTTACGTTGAAGTTTGTAATTTTCTGCAGCACAATAATGTATTGTAAAAATTTGCAATAACTCTCAATTTTAGAGATACGTCATTGTAAAAAAAGTGATCCCAAATGGCAAAAGGCGCAATGCAAGTTATATAATTATTGCACCCCATATGGTGAACAATTATATTACATCAATTTTTAAATATTTTGTTGGAATTCCATGCACCCATTAACTTCGGATGACGAAATTCTAATTTCAAAAAGATTGACAGATTTTTGTTACAATAATGAATAGCTATGGTATTTACTTGAATGTGTTGTCTTACTTTTGATTATTTTTATTGTGCGGCTATGTGGTCTAGTGGTGTATGACACTCGCTTTCGGATCGGAAGGTCCTGGGTTCGAGCCTCGCGCTCGGCGCATAGTTGAGTCCTTGGAAAAGGCTCTGAACTCACATTCTCTCACCGTACTCAGGTGTAAAATGAGTACCTGGCCGTTAACAGTGTTGTCTTTGTCTGAAAAATTGAAATATCGCCAAACAGGCGTCATGTCCCGTCCTATATAGTTATTGTAAACACGCCTAACAGGCAAGACGTGTCGTTGTGTGCTCTGGTGTATTTTAATTGTTTTGTGATTTCTACATATTGATACCTGGACATTTTTACTTCGTTGTACTCGTTAAAACATACTGTTTCTTATTGTATAGTTTTTATTAATTCTTAAGAAAGGACTACTGTATAATTCTGTATTTTATCATGGAAACTGTAAGTTTTAAAAGATTTTTACACAGTCACTAAATGGCCGCCGCACTCTTACGAATATTGTTCACCTTATTTTTAGCAGTGATTTACCACCATCATTATTTTAATAATTGTGAACACTTTTATTCAACATCTGATTTTTACAACAGGCCTCGAGGCGGTAAACGTAAACAACGTCACATTCCAGCTGTGATTTTTAACTCAAGTGACCCGATTTTTTACAATAATATTAATAAGAACAGGCCTCGGGGAGGCAAACGGAAACAACATAACATCTCAATGGTAACAACTCGTCGTCCACCCCGCCCCCCCACAAACCCCCCTCCCCCACCAACACTTGTAACTGTACCGACCACAAACAGTTTCACAAACGACAACAATAACATTGTTATTGGTCTTCTGAATGCAAAGTCCTGCCGTAACAAAACCGAAGAATTAAACGATTTATTAACGGAGAAGAACTTCGACATATTATTTATAGTAGAGACATGGCTCTCACAGTCTGGAGACGACCCAGTTGAAAAAGCTATGACACCCCCTGGTACCAATTTAGATCGTATCCAAGGAAAGATCAGCGAGGGGGTGGCATTGGCGTATTTTATAAAACAAAATTATCTAAACATGTGGAAATCCTCGAAATGCGCTGCAAAACAATGGAGGCCATTGATCTTAGATTATCCCTCCAGAATACAAGATACAACTTCAACTGCATCTACCGACCGCCAGCAAACAAGAAAAACAAAATAAAATTACCTGATGTTAGGATGGAAATCAAAGAGATGCTAACTTTGCAACACACGCGTCCTGGCCATTCAATAATACTCGGCGACTTTAATTTTCACTTCGACAACGTCACAGACACCGCTAAATTGCACGAGTCATTATCGGAGAACAACATGTGCCAGATCGTAACAACGCCAACCCACTCTGCTGGTCATATTTTAGATTGGGTAATTTTAGAAAATTCAGAGTTCCAAAAAACCAACGCCACCGTCGATTATCTCCCCTTTTCGGACCACTCCCTCATTTCTTTCAATCTTGACGTTTCAAAACCATGCCAAGAAACCACCACCACATCAACCAGAAACATTAAAGGCATTAATTTGGACAATTTCAGAGGCGATTTAGAAACAAAACTTACTAAAACTTCAATGATTTCTCCAGACCAGTGGAATAGTTGTCTCATAGAAACGCTTGACAAACATGCGCCATTCCAAACAAGGACCGTCACCAACAGCAAGTATGCTCCGTGGTATACGTCGGACGTTAAAGAAGCTAAAACGAAGTGTCGGAGAGCAGAAAGACTGCTAAAAACATCAGGCCTTACGATTCATCGTGAAATATTCAAGTACGCAATTCGTGCCTGGAAGACAACAATAAAAAAGGCAAAGACCACGTATTTTCTTTCAAAGTTCGAAACTTCTAAATCTTGTAAACAATTATTTAACATCTGCAATGATCTACTTGGACGTAAAAGATGCACTTCATTACCATCTACAACAAATCAAAGAGACTTGCCAAACACATTTGTCAACTTTTTTAAGGACAAAATCCATAACATTCGTTCAAAACTAGATCGGCATGAACCATTTATTGATACAAATACATTCTGTGGTACCCCTTTAGACAAGTTCCAACCAGTTTCACCTAGTTTCATAAACGAGTTGATAAAAAAGCCCCCATTAAATCCTGCGACCTTGATCCCCTACCAGCACAGCTTTTGGCCAGCTCCATCGATACATTATTACCATCCATTACATCAATCATAAATACATCCATACTGACTGGCGAAGTCCCATCGTGCTTTAAAAGTGCCCTCGTCAAACCACTTCTGAAGAAACCATCACTGGACCACAATATATTAAACAATTATTGTCCTGTATCAAATTTACCTTTTTTGTCAAAACTTTTGGAGAAGGTAGTTCTTACACAATTAACATCTCATCTTAAGAACAACAGTTTGGAACAACCCTTTCAGTCAGCCTACAAACATCAACACAGTACTAAAACGGCGCTTCTTAAAATCTTTAATGACTTGTTATGTAATGCTGATGCTAACAATATCAATGTATTATGCCTTTTAGATCTTTCAGCTGCCTTTGACACCATTGACCATGACATTTTGTTAAGAAGACTAGAAAATGCGTTCGGCATAAAAGGAATTGCCCTTAAATGGTTTACATCATATTTACAGGATCGATGGCAGACTGTCGTGGTGAATGGTGTTCAGTCAGAACAAGTTTTACTAAATTTTGGAGTGCCACAAGGCTCTGTTCTTGTCCCTGTCCTTTTTACTGTATATATGCAGCCCCGTTCTAGTGTGATATCCAGATTCAATCTGAGTTATCATTTTTATGCAGATGATACGCAAATATATGATTCAGCACCCCTTAGTAATTTACAGTTCTTAATACAACGAATTACGAGCTGTTTTAATGAGATTAAATCTTGGATGTACCACAATAAGTTAAAATTAAATGATAGTAAAACTGAGATTTTAATGTGTGGAAGGCCGAGTATCCTTAAACAGGCAAATAAATCACCTATTACTCTCGGAAATAGCACAATATAATTTTCAAATAAAGCAAAAAACCTTGGCGTCATCATTGATAAAGATCTTTCCATGACAAGCCACGTGAATAACACCATACAATCTATGTACATAGAAATGAAAAAAAATAAGCAAAATTCGTAATTTAATACCGAAGCATATAACAGAACTTTTAATTCATTCCCTGGTTTTATCTAAATTGGACTATTGTAACTCCCTTTGGGCGAATTTAGCTAAAGACAAAATTAGCAAACTTCAGGTTGCTCAAAATAACGCAGCCAGGCTCATTGTACGCAATAACAAAAAATACCCGTCAGCAACTCTTCTTCTCCGTGAGTTACATTGGCTTCCTGTTGAAAAAAGAGTTGCCTATAAGATTTGTACTGTTGTCTACAAATCCCTGAGCACGAACAGTCCGTCCTATATTAAAGACCTTCTAAACATATATGTCCCCAATAGAAACTTGAGGTCAAGCAGTGACCAATCAATCCTTGTCAAACCTAAGCCATTGCGTAAAATAGGTGAACAGTCTTTTCAATTTTCGGCCCCCCCCATTTTTGGAACTCTCTCCCGTCAAACGTGAGATGCTCGGATTCGTTGACAACGTTCAAATCTCGCTTAAAGTTTTATCATTTTACGTCATAATGTTGCAATATTATTTTCATATTTTGTTGTTGTTATATTGAATTCGTATCACGTTTCCTTCACACTTGTCTCACTGTAATATGTCTTGTTTTATATCACTGTAAAGCGCTTAGAGCCTGTGACAACGGGGTAAAGCTCTATATAAATGCCATTTATTGTTATTATTATTATTATTATTATTATTATTATTATTATTATTATTATTATTATTATTATTATTATTATTATTATTATTATTATTGTTATTATTATTATTATTATTATTATTATTATTATTATTAGTATTATTATTATTATTATTATTATTATTATTATTATTACATGTTAAATGTTGCCGTTGACCATGGACCCCTTTTCTAGACACTCTCTTCCTTTTATAATTTCAAAAGCATATGTATTGAGCTTATTATGTTATATTTTATTATTTTTCAATACATATTGCTGTGTTTTAAAATGCTTATGTTTATCCTTGGGGAGGCGGGTGGGGGGGGGGGGTTATCACTGATCATTCGAATTTGTCGCAAGTGTAACAAACAGCCAATCCCAACAACTTGATTTAACAAACACGTTCCCGAGACCAGGTGACGGATTGTTCAATTATAAATCTGTGAAGGCAAACTCACTTCCTGTGCGTGGCAAATTCATTGCGTTAAACCCCAGTGGGCACCCACTCAACAACATATTAAAAACAAAACAAAAACAAAAGACTTTATGTCATTAATTTTCGTTACAAAACCGTAACGCAAAGAGCAAATTTCAAGTTGAATTCTTAATGAAAAAATATTTCTTAGCTAATAATTCCTAATGTTATGAAACCCATTGTCTTAAAACGGTATTATGTCGAGATGAATTGGACCCCTTGAAAATTGAAATTTAGCTTATAGATAGAATGCACTTGCCCAAGGAGTTCACAACATTGCCATCCGGAAGTATAACGGGCTAACACACAAACTCTGTGTATCCATGAACTTTTATAGTCTGATTAATACAGTTCAGTGAGAACAACTCACAAACGCGGATGGCAAAAACAATAAAAAAGGCATGAGTGACGTCATCTTCGAACTATCTATAGATCGCTGATTAGTTTACTCTCTCCTTACCAACCATTTTCAGAATTTTCCCCAAAACTTCACACTCAACTAACACATAAATAGATTTTTTATCACTCAAACACAATAGCAGTTAAGTTCTTGCGATAAAGAATTTCTTTAGCAAAACATGCTCTACAACGCACTGTTCATTTTCTTTAAATGTTATGATGTACAAGAGAAATTTGAATAAGAAAAATGTTGGTTGTATCGTAACGAATGTGACGATTTTCCTATAGTCGGCAAGGAGAATGTTAATTGTCTTTTGGTGGATGCGGGGGTAGAGACAAGTCAAACATTTCATAATCCATCCATCAAAGGGGCAGCAAAAATAATAAAGCATCCTCTTGAGGGCGTAGACAGAAAAAAATATTTATGAAAAAGCAATTAATTTAAAAAGAGCATTTATTGCAATCATAAACAATTTTAATAAAACATATATTATACCATGTATCAGTATTTTACCATCTGGAAGTAGGGTTTTTAGATTAAATGCACTCAAAATCAACGTCAACAGATATAACATAGTTGAACAGTTCATTTATTACAACAAAATCAAAGAATAACTGCTTGGTTTATCTATTGATATAATAATGACAATAATAATTATAATAATAATAATAATAATAATAATAATAATAATAATAATAATAATAATAATAATAATAATAATAATAATAATAATAATAATAATAATAATAATAATGATGAGATGATGATATGATGATGATGATGATGATGATGATGATGATGATGATGATGATGATGATGATGATGATGATGATGATGATATGATAATAATATAATAATAATAATAATAATAATAATAATAATATTAATAATAATAACAATAATATATAATAATGAATGATGATAATAATAATGATAATAATATATAATAATAATATAATAATAATAATAATAATAATAATAATAATAATAATAATAATAATAACAATAATAATAATAATAATAATAATAATAATAATAATAATAATAATAATAATTATAATAATAATAATAATAATAATAATAATAATAATAATAATAATAATAATAATAATGATAATAATAATAATAATAATAATAATAATAATAATAATAATAATAATAATAATAATAATAATAATAATAATAATAATAATAATAATAATAATAATAATTTATGGGAAGTAGTCAGCAGTGGGGGGGTGAAACAGAGACTCAGGGAAGTGCATATATATACTAGTGGGGAGTAAACCTGGGACTATAGGAGGAGGAGGGTGTTTCTTTTTACAAAGCCCGCCTAAACATGACGTAGCTCGGCAATATCCGACAACGTTATGGGAAGTAGGCAGCAGTGGCGAGTGAACCTGGAAACTATGGGAAGAGGATATCAGAAGGAAATGAACCTTGGACTATGGGAGATGGATACCAGTTGGAATTGAAGCCGACTATGGGAGTTGGGTACCAGAGGAGCATAAACCTGAAACTATATAGGGAGGTGAGCACCAATGGGGATTGAACCTGAGACTACGAGAGGTATAATATATCAGTGAAGAGTGAGCTCAGAAGGGTACTTCTCTTTTCCGAAACCTCCGAAATCGTCGAAAGTTATGGGAAGTGGGTATCAATGGGAAATGAACCTGGGACTAAGGAAAGTGCCGACCAGTGGTATCCTATTCCCATAGTCTCTGGTTCACTCCCCACTGGTGTGCTCTTCCCTGAGTCCCAGGTTCACTCCCCATTGATATCCATGTCTTATAGTCTCAAGTTCAATCTCCTCTAGTACCCAATTCCCATAGGTGGCTTCAATTCCAACTGGTATCCATCTCCCACAGTCCAAGGTTCCTACTGGTGGGCACTTTCCTAAGTACCAGGTTCATTCCCCATTGATGCCCACTTCCCATAACTCTCGACTATTTCGGTAGGTTTTGAATAAGAGAAGTACCAGCCTGAACTCACTCTCCACTCACACTCTACCTCTCGTAGTCCCAGGTTCAATCCCCAATGGTTGTCACCTCCTTTAGTCTCAGGTTCATTCACCTCTTGTTCCCAACTTCCATAGTCGGGCTTTAATTCCCACTCCATCTCCCATAGTCACAGGTTCATTTCCTTCTGATATCCTCTTCCCTTAGTCCCAGGTTCACTCCCCACTGGTGTGCTCTTCCTTGAGTCCCAGGTACATTTTCCATTGCTGTCTACCTCTTATAGTCTCGAGTTCATTCTCTTCTGGTACCCATCTTCCATACATTCCCACTGGTATTGGTATCCATCTCCCACAGTCCCAGGT
>NC_088367.1:24463599-24466099 GCF_034508935.2 Berghia stephanieae
TTTTTCAATTCATATTTTCTATTGTTAAAGTCCTTACGCCAATTGCTATAAAGTACAATAATTATAAATGTAAAAGGGTTGATTTTAGTGGTTACCCCCTCATTCCCCCTTAATCAATTAACTGTTGTACTCTGGAAAGACACAAACGTAATTAATGTATATATATAATATTATGTTACTTTTCTTTGTGTGTCATGATTGGAGTCTTGATGAAGGAATGTTTTTAAGGGAAAATGTATTCCTATGTAAAATTATGCCCTATGTGTTAAAACCTATGTTGGTCAAAGGCTTCTATTAGCCTGACTATATTATCTACGAAACATTTTTAAAATGCCGACAATAAATAAATATTTGAATTAAATTGAATTGCAAAATTTAAAAAAGAAATAGCCTGAAAACTCGTCCTTCAAATATCCATAGATTTTAATGACCATCACCTTGGCAAAAACTCTCAAACCTGGGACTTTAAAGTAGACCTCACGAGGTCCCAGGTTTGCGAGTTTTTGACATGATGAGGGTCATTTAAATCGATCGATATTTGAAGGGCGCGTGTTCTGGACAAATTTTTATATTCGCATCTGATCCAAAGTACGGCTGTTGTCTTGTGGTATAATACACGCCTTCGGATCGGAAGGTCCTGGGTTCGATTTCCGCTCTAATCAAGTTCTTGGTAAATACTGAGGTGTAAAATTATTATTATTATTATTATGATTATTATTAATATTAATAATAATAATAATAATAATAATAATAATACACATTTATATAGCGCTCATTCTCGTGTAAAACACAAGCTCTGGGCACTTTACAATATAAATATCAATTTTAAGTGAAAAAAAAAAAAAAAAAAAAAAAAAAAAAAAAAAAAAAAAAAAACAACAATAATAATTCATAGCCAAATCAAGGATTCATATAGAGTCAAGAAAAACAAATACAGTAAAAATGTGTCTTGAGATTCTTTTTAAAAGTAGGTAAAGACTTGCACTCCCTCAGACCACGTGGCAGTTCATTCCAAATCTTGGGGCCGAAACAAGCAAACGATCTATCACCAAATTTTGTTCTTGATCTTTTTTCCGAAATTTTCGTTTGGTCATTACATGATCTTAAAGTGTAGTTTTCAAATTTACACATGACCACGTGATCTGTGAGATATGCCGGTCCTATACCAACCAAACACTTATAAACAAGACACGCTGCTTTGTAATATGTGCGCTTTTCAATGGGCAACCAATGGAGAGATGCCAACAAAGGGGTTGCATGATCAAATTTTTTTTTGCCAAAAACTAATCTTGCTGCACTGTTTTGCAGCAGTTGTAATTGTTTAATAGAAGCCTGAGGCAAGTTGACAAGCAGCGAGTTACAATAATCTAGTTTCGAAAAAATGAGGGAAACAACCAATGTTTTACATGTTCCAATTGCAATATACTGACGGATCGAACTGATTTTCTTCAATTGAAAGTATAAAGATTTACAGAGAGCAGAAATGTGAGCTGACATTTTCATTTCTGAATCAAAATAGACACCCACATTTTTCACAGTATTTGAAACTTTGATCTTTTCACCCCCAATCAACACCTCAAGACCATCATTCACCTTCAACTGCCCTCTATTTCCCACAATCATCACTTCTGTTTTTGACTCATTCATTTCAACTTGTTTGCATCCATCCACTCTTTCACATCCGTCACACATTCTTCCACACGTTTCACAATATTTTCGAGATTTTTAGTTTTATCAGTAGCATAAAGTTGCGTATCATCTGCATAGAGATGATAGCGCAGCCCATGACCAGTGATGACATTAGATAATGGAGAAGTATACAAAACAAAAAGAATTGGACCCAAAACAGAGCCTTGAGGAACACCAAAAGACAATGTTTGTTGACGAGAAAGTTTATCTAAAATCATAATCTGTTGCTTTCTGCCATCTAAATAAGATTCAAACCACTGCAAGACAGTCCCAGACAAGCCAAAAGTTATATTAAGTCGTTTAATGAGAATACCGTGATCAATAGTATCAAACGCCGCCGAAAGGTCTAACAATGTCAGAAGAGAAACAGAACCTTTATCTAAAACATCAAGCAAATCACTCGCAACACAGCACAGAGCAGTTTCTGTGCTGTGGTAAGAACGATAAGCTGACTGAAATTTTTCCCATAGATTGTTTTCATGGAGATGTTGTGAAAGACGTCTGAGTACAACTTTTTCAAGGATTTTAGAAAGAAATGGCAGATTTGAGACGGGACGGTAGTTACTAAGGTCATTTACATCGAGATTTTGCTTTTTTATGAGAGGCTTTACAATTGCATGTTTATAGATATCTGGGACTTGTCCTGAGATAAGTGACTGATTTATAATATAAGTTATGCAAGGTATCAATTCAGGAAGACATAATTTCAAAATATTAGTTGGTAAAGGATCTAAATCACATGACTTCGAGGAAGATGAAAAAATTATTTTAGAAATCTCTTCTCAGTTGTTTCTTTAAAACAAGAGAATCC
>NC_088367.1:24471099-24483599 GCF_034508935.2 Berghia stephanieae
CTTTTGTGGCAAAAGACTAGCAATTTGGCGTCATTTTTTGGTCAGTATCAGGCCATAACTTTACGAAGGCCACGGTCAAAGACGAAAATACAGGAACAAGAAATCTGAATAACGCTGCTAAATATAAACTGTCAACGTCATTGCAAAGACAAAAGAGTTCCTGTGAAGACTGAATGAAGAAAGGCATCGAATATTTACAAATATTATAGAAAAAAAAATAGACGTGCACTAATTTGCACGTCCGATAACCCAATTCATTATGGGGTCATTGTTGTAATAAAAATCTCAAAACATAACGTAAGACATTGTCCATTACAACAAGGCTAAACTAGGCCCATTATTGCGTTCATGGTGTCAGACCTGCATGTAGCCTACTCGTTAAATTAAATAAATCACTATCGAAAACCACTTCTCACCAACAGACACAACGTTGATAGCTCATAGCTTCGATCAGTACAAAACATTATCTTGATTACCGGCTTGCAGACTCGCTCGTCACTTGAAAATCACTGATTCAATGAATGAATGAATTTATGAATGAATACATTATAATTTATTGTTGGTAAAAATACATATTATGCATATATCTTTTATACAAAACAACGATTAGCAATGACAACAAAATATAAAAATAATAATTTGAAAAACGTAGTGATGTATATTTCTTTAATAAAATCTGATTTTAAATCAGTAAGCCCTTTAAGGCTTTTTCACCCACATAAGAATAACATTTGTAAAAATCCGCTAGGTTTTTTTTAAAAGGTTTTATGTGAATATAATCCTTAAAATTGAATATATAACCCCTCGTCCAAAAATGGTTTAATGTCGGGATAAACTTGGTGCTAGAAATTGCATTTGTGGCCACAGATATGAAACGTGGGTCTAAATTATATTGATTATGGTGGTTACGGCTATGTGGTCTTGTCGTATGACACTCGCTTTCGGATCGGAAAGTCCTGGGTTCTAACCTTGCTCGCCGCATAGTTGAGTCCTTGGGAAAAGCTCTTTACTCGCATTCTCTCACCGTACTCAGGTGCAAAATGAGTACCTAGCCCGTTTACAGCGTTGTCTATGTCAGAATAAAATGTAATATCGCATAACAGGCGCCACGTCTCGTTCTACACGTTACGTGTTGGTGTTAGTCTGGGACCCCCGTGTAAAGCGATTTGAGCACGTTTAGTGGATATTGCGCTATATAAAAGCTCGATTAAAAAACAAAACAAATACAATAGGGAACAATAGTGAGATGTCAAAATACTGGTTCCAATCTCGTTGGAAGAATTAAACCAGTCATCCAGAGGACCGGATACATACGTACCTTGTACAACTGGTCTTCTGGTTTCAGAGTGATGGTATTTTGGATTCTATCATAATAAAAAATGAGCTTTTATATAGCGCAATATCCACTAAACGCGCTCAAAGCGCTTTACAAGGATTCCCTAGCCAGCAGTGATACATATCATGTAAGACGAGACATGACGAATATTAGGCGATATTGCATTTTTCTCCGACAGAGACAAAACTGTTAGCGACCAGGTACTCATTTTACACCTGAGTATGGTGAGGGACTATAAAAAGAGAGCCTTTTCCAAGGACCTAATAATCCACCGCTCAGAGCGGGACTCGAAACCTGGATTTTCCGATCCGCGGGCAATTGTCATACCAGGAGACAAGAGAGAGAGAGAGAGAGAGAGAGAGAGAGAGAGAGAGAAAGAGAGAGAGAAGATAGAGAGAGATAGATAGAGAGAGAGAGAAGAGAGAGAGATAGAGAGAGAGAGAGAGTGAGAGAGAGAGAGAGTATTTATTCTCCATATCAAAGATCATGTTAAGCTTACGTCTCCAGCTTTGCGTTACTCTAATATGTTCAGGACTCCCCCCCCCCCCCCTCATACCCCAACCATCCTCTGCTATCATTCTTGTAAATTTGATTGGATGATCCTAGCGGTATTATTGTCAAGTGATTTAATACTTACTTTCATACGTCATAAACAATGATTAATGCTAGTTCCAACGCCAGCAGAGTCGACTGTTAAAAATAGTTGCTCATTCAATCCAGACAATTTATTGGATCTCTTGTCTTGTAAGCGGTTTTGAGAAAAACCAGACGTCATCAAAAACAAAAATAAAGAAAACCAAAATCAACAAGCTGTGATCTGAATTCTACCATCTTTACGTTCGGACACTGGTTACAAATTTATTTGATAAGTTCCAGAGACTTGTCTGAAAGATAAACGACCATTACCTCGCGGGACTAACTTTGTTAACGGCGTTTATTACTTTAGTGTTCGACCAGTAAATTTTGGCACTCTGGATTGACACGTATTTGGCCAGAAAATGAGCCCTTCAAATATTGATCAGTTAAAATGACCCTCATATTACCAAAACATGTATTGAGATTTTGAGATTTGAGGTTCCGTGTTTGCGAGTTTTTTTTGCCAAGACGAGGGTCCTTTAAATTGATCGATATTCGAAGGACGAGTTTTCTGGCCAAATTTTTAGATACGTGTTTTTCCAGAGTACGGCGGTTAATTGGTCAAAACGTGACATTAATTCTGTCGACGTGGGTGTTAATTTGATTAAAATGACGTTCGACAGTTATCTTTGGGTCTTGGGACATCAGGAGATAGACTGTCGCGATGCAATTGTTGTTACAGTCATATAGCGTGAACAGTGGTCAGTGATCATCGTCACTACTATTACTGAGGGGCTAAAGGGGTTTTTAAAATGTAACTAATTACATAGATATGAACACTTATATGGGGCATTTCCAATGAACTTCATGCTCAAGGCGCTTCACAATATTTTATTTCTTCCCCAGCAGGCCTTATGAAACAATACTTCATATTCTAACAGACAGCGATTAGGGATTCTTTATTACTAACATAATTACAATATATGTCACTGTCTTTAGCCAGATACTCACCCACACCGCCTTAGTCGAATGCCTTACCAAAGGAACCATTCGGGACTAGATTCTCTACGATTATTGCCACCCATCCGACCAATAACCACTAATAACCAATAATCATTAACATCGCTTGACTTGTGACAAGACGAGACACCGTACCGCTGAGCCACCGAGCCAAATGGGATCGGAAGGTCCTGAGTTCGAGCCTCGCTCGGCGCATAGTTGAGTCCTTGGAAAAGACCCTTTACTCACAATCTCTCACCATGTAAAATGAATACCTGGCCGTTAATAGCGTCGTCTCCGACGGAAAAATGGTATTATCGTCATGTCTCTGTGATTTTGTTTGACGAGCTTCAGGGTTTAGCTTTTTTGAGGGTTTGCCATGTATGACGACTGCAGTGACTGAGGTCAAAGTTTTCAACACTTTCTCAAGCAGAAGTGAACTAGGTAAGAAGCCCGATCAGTAACAATAAGAGCAAATTTGTATCCTGACCATTAAGTTCTGACATGTTACGTAAATTACATTCCTAATCTTGAGGTGTTTGAGTACCTATTTAGTTCTTGACATAAATAAATATCACAGCTTAAAAAAAAACAACCAAAACACGGAATGTTTCGGGGGCAAAACCCTGCTTAAGCCAACAACAACAAAAAACAATGTAAACATAAATTCATCACTAAAAATATAAATTGGACTCATAAAAATAAAAATATATTATATAGAGCTACAATATATATATATATATATATATATATATATATATATATATATATATATATATATATATATATATATATGTAAAAAAATTATACTCATATTGAGCGCACATGAATCATAATTAGTGTACTTCTATGATATCAAAAGCCGTAAACATGACCTAATTGCCTGCTGGAGAAATAAAATAATATGTATTTTGCAGGGATGTAAATCTTTCAGAATTTTTCTGAATTAAGATTAATTCAATTTAGAAGGTGGAGGGGGGCGGGGGGAGGGGGAGGGGGGGGGAACAGAATAAAAATATAAAAAATTAATAAAATAATTTATTTTGTGAAAACTGTCTTATTAAATATTCAAAGTTGTGTAAAGCTGTATATGAACGATACATGCAATGCAAGATATATGAGATTCTGTAATTATAAACTATTGCACAAGTCATTAAAAAGATAATTCCTATTAACCGTTTAGTAAGATAAGATAAGATAAGATAAGATAAATACTACAACAATATAGTATGGTCCATATAGGCCCAGACATGGCAAGCACTTTCTGTATACACAGAAACACTCCACTAACTGTTTTGAACGGAAGTGGTTATTTCCACTACAAACGCAAGTCTTCGTTATTCATAGGCCATGAATTCAGACAGCAAATTTCTGAAATGATTCTGAACTACATAGCAGTTATAGAGGTCCCTCAGAATTTTTTTTTCTGAAATTTGGTTCTGTAAATAGCCATCGTGGCTACATAACGAACTCAGTGTAAAAACATCATCACAACAATCAATAGATTCTTATTAGAGTGTAGCGGACTTTGTGAATTTCTTCTTGGTTTAAACCCGAATCTAAGTTGATAATTTTAGAACTTTGTTTTATCTTTTAAATGTTGCATGTGTTTGTTTTTATTTGATGTTGCATTGGTTTCTCCTGTTTTGACTTAAATTTCTCAGTCCTCTCAAGTTCTCATTTTCCTATTCCTGACTTAACTAAGTTAGATGAGTAACTGTGGTCATCGTAGGGGCAGACAAGTCATGAGATTATTTTGCTGTAGTAATGACCCTTCATCCAGGTCAGATGTCCTTAGCTTTATTCATTAGTGCTGGGCTACCCATCCTTCTCCATTCCTTTACATTGTTACTTTTGCATATGTTTGTTTAATTTTATGTTGCATCATTGATTTGAGATTCTCATTATTAGAATAGATTTTGGCCATCCCATCACGTTATTAGTAGAGTTAGGCTTAGGAGACTGAGCTTACAATATAATCAATCGGATATCAGGTGATTTTTTAAACTGAGATTTAATCACCTTAGTTATATTATGTTCATCAGTTTTCTTCGCTTCCACTGTGTAGTTATAAATAGACTATAACAAAAATACTCGTACATACACAACTATTTCCTTTTATTTCAACCTTCAATTTTGTACAAAGGCAGCATGCGAGTTGGTTTCAGTATTTTTTGTCATTTGCCATTTACATCCCTAATGTTGTGAATAAATCGTGGCGTGATATGCACTATATAATTTCAATTCAAGGTGTCAAAAACTTACTAAGGTATGATAATACAACGATTGATTTGTTTTTAACTGTGAGAAAAAAAACTAAGTCTATTTTTCGTATTAATTTAAATATTTGTAGGGAATGTCATCAATCATGTGACCCAAATAATATAGGGTGTTCAGGAAGTCTTCTACTCAATGCATCTTAATATTATTGCCATGGCAACCACATGCAAATTCAATCTATTTTCGATTTCTTTTCATGTTATTTGTAGCCAATGTGGCATGGCGGATTCAATAAACAAACCCTCTCCCATGATAACAACAATTGAGGAAACTGATCGGAGGCCGAAGACTACAATATAGCGCAATATCCACTAAATGTGCGCTTTACAAGGTGTCCTTGACCAACAGCAACACATAACATGTAGAACGAGACATGACGCCTGTCAGGCGGTATTACAATTTTGTTCCGGACAGGGACAACACAGGTACTCATTTTACACCTGAGTACGGTGAGAGAATGTGAGTAAAGGGCCTTTACCAAGGACTCAACTATACGCCGAGCGAGGCTCGAACTCAGGACCTTCCGATCCGAAAGCGAGCGTCATACTACTTGACCACATAGCCGCACAAAACGAACTTATTAACGCTGGCCATATTAATATAAGATCATGCCGGGACAAAACTCATCGCATTAACATACGCATTATAACAGAGACATGGCTTAACCACCAATGTGACGAACTTATTATTATGAAGGCCATGACGCCAACGGTTTACAAAATAAAATCTTTTCCCCTTTCAAACAGACGAGGTGGATAAGATAAGATATACTTTATTCATAAAAAAAATGAAAATTCGTTTACAGACGTGGCATGCATGAAAATGTATAAATGTATGAACACAAAGTTGAGAATCTATGGCAACAATGTATATATATAATAAATGCAAATGCACAAAAATGTAAAAATATACAACCAAGAACCAATAGCAACACTTTATATATTAATTTGATAAATTGAGATAGGCCATACCTCTGGCCTTTAGTCCGAACTTGTGTGTGTATATTTAAAAGATAGTATTTCATTTAAATCACAGTTGCGCGTTAAAAATTCGAACACCATGTGGAAAAATGAATTAAGGTGACGTGTTGTCTTTGTTTTTATAGACATAAGGCGACGGCTCCTTATGGAGGAATAGTCATTGTTTATTCATCATTCCTTCATGACAAAATATCATTTTTAAACAATCTATTCGACTCTTTTGAATATGCTGGATTTTTAATACGTTTACAAAATTATAAACAAATTATATTTCATTGCATTTATAGACCACCGCAAAGTGAATAGAATAATTCGTCATGCAACGATTTTATCATGGCATTTAGAGATTTTAGTTTTAACCCGTCAATTAATAACAAAAATATTTACTTTGGTGATTTTAACATTGATTTTAATGGAAACAAAAACGAATCATAAACTTTTCGTGACTTATTAACAGATTGTGAAAAGTTCAGCACGTGACCGGACCAACGAATGACCATGGTCGCACGATCGATCATGTCATTACAGATGAAGCTTTTCAATTTTTATCTCATGTCAACAATATAAATAGATTCGTGTCTGACCATAATCTATTACTCATCTCCATCGACATAACAACAACCCGCCCCGTAAAGAAACAGATTACCTCACGTGCTTTTAAGAACATGGACATGGAACTACTAAGGAAATATCTAACTCATTAGATAAAGAAACAACACACCATGGACGCCGACATACTCAACACCGCAATACTCGACGCCGTGAATCAACATGCCCCTGAAAGAACGAGGACGGTTAAAATAAAAACTCAAGCCCCATGGTAAAACACAAACATTAATAAAGCAAAACAACAATATAGGGAACTGAAGATTTTGGAACGAGAACAAATTTTAAGTTTGGAGAGGTGTCAATAGATATTGTTGAAAGGGTCAAAAATCTTGAAGCAATGTTGGATTCGAAACTGTCGATGGACCATCAAATTAACACAATGATCCAATCATTGATGTGTCATTTGAAAAAAAAAATTTGGATCTATTCGACAGTTGCTTTCTGAGAAAAAACCAAGAAACGTGTCGTTTCTCTTTTATTTTAAAAACTGAATTTCTGTAATGCTCTGTTATTTGGTGTCTCGGAAAATAAGCTCAGGCGGCTGCAGACGGTCCAAAATAATGCTGCCAGATTGGTCTTTCGAAGGCGGAGTTTTGACTCTGCCACACCTCTCCTTCGAAGATTATACTGGCTGCCTTTTAAGAAAAGGGTCAAATTCAAAGTATGTGTCCTAGTTTATCGTTGTCTGAAAAACACTGCCTCCCCCTACGTCACAGAACTCCTAAAGAAATATTTGACAACCCGACTGTTACGTTCCTCTAATGACACCACCCGTTTGGCTGTCCCACGCATTCGCACAAAGGCGGGAAGAAGGTCCTTTTCTCATTTTGGTCCGAATGTATGAAACACCAATCCGCAGGTCATTCGAGAATCCAAATCATTGTCTGTCTGTATTCAAGAAATCTTTTTTATATCTATGTCATGTACTTTCCATATTGTTTTGGGTTGATGTAATTTAAAGCGTCAAGATGCTCATTGTTGAGGATACCGTACGGAAAGTGTTCCAATAATATCTGGTGCGAGAGCTAAATGAAGAATGTCTCTGACGTGGGCCTCATGGCAAGTAACACGGAGATATGCACGATGACCCTGGCAGTTAGCTCATCTGTCCGAATCCATCTGCCTGGTAGCGTGTCGAGAAGTCTCGTCTTATTGAAAAATAAAATATCCATGGCTGTATTCTCAAAGTTAGGATGCAGCATAAAACTCTCGATAAAGGAAGATGAGCCGATAACCTACTAACGCATTGGTCGCAATCTAATAATCCATTCTTTAAATTACAAATTTATTTGTCTTAACCCTCTCCTTGTCACCTACAGCAAAATCGTCACATTTGTTACGTCAAAATATACATTTTTCTTGTTCAGATTTATTTTGTACATCATAAACTTTGAAGAATGGTCTTTGTTAAATTGATAAGAACATAAAGTTGTTTTGTAGATAAATTGTTTGAGTTTTAAAAATCTATTTTTATGTCGGGTAAGGTTGCCATTATTGGAAAATACTGAAAATGGTCGGTGAGGAGAGAGTTAATGGGTTGACGCAATTAGATCCAATCGATTGAACTTTTAAACATTTAAGCGGTTTTGACTTTATAATAGCGGACTTCTCTATAGTGGGGGACCCGATAGCTCAGTTGGGAGAGCACTGGCCTCACAAGTAAAGGGACTAAGATCAATCCCAGGCGCAGTCGATAATATTTCCCGACCCCCTTGTCGACCGAGCAATAAATGGGTAGCTGGGTCTGTTAGATCTGGCGGAAAGTACTTTGCGATATTCTAGCGTCCTATCCAAAGGACAGTGTCCGTTTCACGCTGAGGAAACCGGGATACATTTAACTCCATTGGTCTTAAGACTCTGAAGGACTCCTTTCTGTATTATTCCTACACATAATTAAATGGTTTCTTCTATGAAAGACGATGACATGGATAATTGTATTTAGCATTTAGCCCTTTTTTGTTCCTTTTATTATTCAAACCCCTTATCTTTACCTGTTAGATAAATTTTCAATTTTGCACAATACATGCATCTTTGTACCCATAAATTGGCGATACGGGTCAAAAGCAACTTGCACTTATTTACAGTTCTGATAACGAACCCAATAATGGGCCCGATTTAACATTGTTGTCGTGGACAATATTTTGAATCGGTTTAAGTCCATTTTAGGCAGCGAAACTCGGCGGTCTTTGCTTCTTACTCGAAAGGTATCTCCTAGTAGTCTGTGGAATACCCACTGCGCTGAGTGGCATTGAGCAAGTCATCTCCCCCTAGCTCGGTTTTCGGCACCGTACTGTGGCTGACGCCTGTTTGTTTCATTCTTCTCTAAAAACTAATTTTCCCTATGGGATGAATAAAGGGAATTCTATCTTATTTTTATTTAGTTATTTGATTACAAAAAATGAGCCTATAACAATTAGGGTTATCAGACCTGCAATAAAGTACACGTCGGTCAGTGCCATGGCCGCCTTCGTACAGACTTGGTTATCACCCGAATAATGTATTTTGAGGACATTATCTCTATTTCATTACAATGACTATAAGGTCAATGGCTGAACCCAGCAGCATTGCGTGACTAAGCAAAAATCAATGTAATGTTTTTCATACTAATTAGAAGAACCGGAAACATATAAGTAACTAACTTCACAAGGATTATAGCATACTTACTGTTGACTTTTCAAAGAATGTTTAATTCACAAGAGAACAAAAACAGAACAATATACCACTCTTGATATATTAACTTACCTAAGACCCCTGTAGAGCAAAATGCCGTATTCTGAAAAACACGTATTAACCCTCTCCTTACCAACTATAGGAAAATCGTTACATTCGTTACGATCCAACCAACATTTTTCTTATTCAAATTTATCTTTTACATCATAACATTTAAAGAAAATGAACAGGGCATGTTTTGCTAAATAAATTATGTATCTCAAGAACTTACGGCTATTGTGTTTGAGTGATAAAAATATATTTTTGTGTTAGTTGGGTGTGAAATTTTGGGGAAAATCCTGAAAATGGCTGGTAAGGAGAGAGTTAAAAATTTGGTCAGAGAACTTTTCCTTAAAATATCGATAGAGTAATGTAAGCCTCATCTTGTCAAAAGCTGTCAAACCTGGAAATTTACGGCATTTGACAAAATAAAAGTCATTTTAATCGATTGAAAAGACGAGTTGTGTGGTCAAAAATCATAATAGGCTACGTATTTTCAAAGAGCACGTGAGCGTAGGCGTTCTCCGTCCAACTCTCTCTTGGACCGTTCTATCCAGATATCTCCATGTGGTTTGTAATGTAGCCATCGATTTCCGCCAGAATTAAACAACTAAAACTATTTCGCCTTCTCCTCTTTCCTTGAGGAGTCCATGTCAAAGCTTTTCTATTTATATTGTCCCGTTGGCTTCTAAAAGGCGTGTCCAATCGTAGCCAACGTTATGTTATAGCCTGACACTGAAATCCAAAAGGACTGGTATTTTGACGTCATTATTTGGTTTTTGCTTCGCCTATTGAGTTGCCGTTAGTAGAGCTCATGGAAACAAGCTATTTCATTGGTTGAACTATTGAATACAACTCACGATGTTTTCTTTTGTGGCAAAATACTGGCATTTTGACGTCATTTTTTGGTCAGTGTCAGGCCATAACTTTACGAAGGCTACGGTCCAATCCACCATACCCACTTCTTTTTCTTGATTGAAGACAGGAAAAAAAAACTAACAAAAACAAAAAAAAAGAGAAAAAAAAAGAAAAGAATTTTAAAAACGTGAGCGCAACATCGTCCTGAAAGAACTTTACGAATAATATCAAGCCAATAGAAACACTTAACATGTAGACGAGACATGACGCCTGTTAGGTGTTAATACACATGTTGCCGACAATGACAACGATGGTTAACGGCAAGGTACTACTTACTTTACCATTGAATTCAGTTTGAGACTGTGAAAAAATACCTTTTTCCATGAACTCAATTATGCGCCGCTCAGGGCAGGACCTGAACTCTGGTCCTTCCGGTACAAAAGCGAGTGTCATTTCACTGGACCACTAAATAAGCAAGACTTAATTACAGTGAGTCTGTCCTCTATTCAAATGTACGTCCATATTATCATATAAGGCAAAGTCATTCACAGAATAACCATTTTGATGACAATATTACAGACCTTTCGCTTTATAGTCGAATATTATTATACAACTAGTATCATGGATATGTGTCATTACTACAAATGCTATCATTATTTTTAAGCAAAACAAATCTAGAAGATATAATATGGCCTCTCAGAATGAAGGACATGAAGCACAAACTCGGATTAGAAGAGATTTAAAAGTAATACAAATGATGGTAGTTGTCTTCCTGCTTATTAAATTTTTTCATTTGCCAATGTCAATTCCAAAAAGTTATATTAATTTCGGAATCATAACTTATGATTAGTTGGTAACAATAAACGCTATAGCTAACATTTTTATTTATTACTCAATGAGCTCGAATTACAATACAGAATTAAAGGCAATGATTTGCTAGTGTCGATAAAATACAGATCTGAAAGCACTGCCTGGCAAAGCAAGAAAGGTTAACCTACATTTATCATATGTATAGTGAAAACAAAGCCTATTCTTAATACAAATAATGCATTTTTAGGGGGGGGGGGGGGGGGGGGGAAGGGGGGGGTGGAGCGACACTAAAGGGTCATTTTTTTTATTTGATGAAATATCCTAAACGTCTATGCACAGTCATAATGTATATGTTTTGGAAGGATGATTGCATATAATTTTTTTTCGAAAAAAGTTGTCCGTTGCTATGGAAACGACGCCATATTGGAAAATAAACAACAAATCTTAAAAAGTCAAGGACTTTTTTGTTTATCAACCGATTGCCATAATATTTTGGCCAGAGGTAGAAAAAAAGGAAAAGGAAGAGGCTCTAGGAGCCCGATTTTTAATTATTTAATTAGAAACTTTAAAAATTAAGTTCAAATAATTACTCGATTACTCCCCTTGAAAAAGGTTACATAATTTCAAATTACTCATAATTTTTTTTTTTTTTAAATCCGGCTCCTAGAGGACCTGTGTATTTGTATAACACTCATTTGTAGAAAGTTTGAAGAAGATTGGTTGAAAACTGAGGGAGGAAATAGGTTTGTAGTGACGAAAATTGCAGTTTTGAGAAAAACGCAATTAAAAGTCAAAGTAAACGAGTTTACTTAGTTATAAAGACTATTTGATATTCTTTTATGAAATCAGTCTACTGAAACTAAAAATCGGCAGGATTTAATCATACTATGGGTCACAAAATACGTTATTTTGAGTCGAAAAAAACTGAAGATGAAGTTCTCATGCATTTTTTTTATGCAGACAAATGGTCACATGACATCCCACCTAAATCTAATTTTAGCAAACTGGGTCAAAATTCATCATTTTTAATGTCGCCCCCCCCCCCCCCCCCCCCCTTAAAAACAAGTTTAATATCATGGTAGAAAGGGAGTTGACTTCTCTGAGATATACTTATAATTATTTTAAAAAATAATTATTAACTGTTAAATGTGTACAATCAATTATAATTTATTTATTTATATCACGTGCCATTTTCAATACATGCAAAGGTCGACTATTATCTTTTTTTTTTAAACTTTATATTGCTAAATTGATATATTGTTTCTTTTCCATTACATTTTACAGATTGCAAAACTGATGAGCAATTGTTGACAAGATAAAATCCAGGTATTCTAAAATCAATT
>NC_088367.1:24488599-24493599 GCF_034508935.2 Berghia stephanieae
CTCTTAAAAGTACAGAGACGCTAGAATGACAGATAATGGATTTGCATCAGAAAAGAGACCTCGTGATCTCTATATTCCAATCCACGGGTAACAAAAAGTGCAGAAGCATTAACATTTCAAAGGTGCTGTCAAATTAAGTTGCTGCAAGGATTAATAGCTTATTTGTCACTCAATGAAGTCTATTAACTCACTCAATCCTAGAGATTTTTGCTACTTTTCAAAATTGGAAAAAATGCATTTAAACTGAGTACGTACATAGCTACGTTTATTCAACTACCATTAATATGCAAAAACAAAAAACATTAGCTTTGATACTGCGCCTAAAAGTTGTCTCAGAAAAATGTAATAAATAGGCATGGGGTAAAAGTAACCCGGGGAAACTACGGACATAGTCGGTGTTAGGGTTGAGTGAGTTAAATTTGACATCGGTAGACTAGCAAGAGGAAATTTACAGTATGCTAAATGTAATTTAAAAAGTGGGAGGGTGGGGGGGGGGAGAATTCATAAGATTTTAAAGGTTGTAATGGAACTGTTGCATAATGACACACACCAAAATTTAGAAGTTGTCAGAAAAATATCCCAAAATACTTATGACACGCGATTTTATAATAGAAAGGCGAACTTTATCTTGATAGATTTCTAATCTGAAACTTTTTCGTTGAATACATTTCGGAATTCATTTTGTTCATAACTTGTCTGAGAGAGAGAGAGAGAGAGAGAGAGAGAGAGAGAGATAGAGAGAGAGAGAGAGAGAGAGAGAGAGAGAGAGAGAGAGAGAAAGCGAGAGATTGGCAGAGAATGTTTTTGTATGGATAACTGACTTTGTATAATGCCATGCAATGGAACCAAGCATGAATTGCCATTCCTTGACAAAGGTCATAGTATTATTATTATTATTATTATTATTATTATTATTATTATTATTATTATTATTATTATTATTATCATTATCATCATTATTATCATTATCATTATCATTATTATTATTATTATTATTATTATTTATTATTATTATTATTATTATTATTATTATTATTATTATTATTATTATTATTATTATTATTATTATTATTATTTATGATAATTTAGTTAGAGAGATATTATAGCTTTTGGTCAATGGCCTAAAACAAACTCTTGAGCTTGACCATATAGGTCCATGTTGTTGTAGGCATGGATGATATTATTCTTGTAAGTTGCGGTTTGTAAATCTGACCGAGTTGTCAATTAGAAATCAACTTTGAAAGCGCGCACTTAGCCTAACAAACTAGGAAACCTAAATATCTAAATTTTAAATATGTATATACACGACTTTTAGTCCATCTTTATTTATTATATATATTATGTCGTTTTTGCGACGACATCATAAGATATCGTTCAGAATGTATAAAAGTCAAAACATGATCAGATTTATTATATTATGTTATGAGATATTTCACCTCTGCTCGTCGTAGAAGTATTTCATAAGGGCATCCATTGTTCCGGTAGTTTAGAACTAGTTACTAAGTTGCTATGCGTCTTTACGAGGGAAGTGACGTAACGACTGCTGAAGCTAACTTTTTAACTAAATTGAGTAACTACATTAAGGATCAAGACAAAGTCATGGTAAGAGGGACGTAACCTGGAAATAGGTAAAACTTTAGAACCAATACTTTCAATTTCTGTCTGTAAACACAGACACATAGTACAATTAATTGGTTTCCTTGCAGTGAAATTTCAGCACCACGAACAAACGGAATATGAAACGGTGATGTTTGTAAGATGGCAATTCCAAAGTTGGGCGTCAAAGCTGTTGTATACATTTTGTTTGCAAGAGGAAGAAAACCTAAAATTTATCATAAAATACCCAAATCATAAGCAAGCGAGGGTTCACAGCGTAAAAAGAAACGCGTACCCTTGTGAAGAATATAGGTATTAAAATTGTCCCAATTATCAGGAGCTTCTGTTGTGTAATGGTAGCACGTCTGACCGGTAATCAAAAGATCTGAGGTTCGACCCCCAGCCAAGGTCGACTTATTTTTTGGGGTGTTTTGTTTTATTTTCTTGTATATATTCCTTCTTGCTTTATCTGGCCCTTTCATAGACACTTGTTCAGTTCTTTAGAAAAAAATGAATAATGATATCGATGCTTATTCGTGTCCAATTCCCCAGCTCACCCCTCTCAACACCCCTTCCACCTCACAGACCCTAATAATTGACATCTTTCTACGATTTGTTTTTGACACTGCTGACTAACAAGAATACGATTCAATAGTCTGATGTCACGCCGCCTCGCAACGGCGGGCATCTTGGTTCTAAACAAAGAAAATCATTACTTTTTATTTTCCATGCTGGCTAGAACTTTTCATATTCCTTTTGATCAGAATGTGTAAAAGTCAAACCATGATCAAATTTATGGTTTTTTTTTTTCCTCTGGATACGCTTTATGCTCGCCGGAGAAATATTTCATACGGGCGTCCGCCATTGTTCCGATAGTTTAGAGCCAGTGTTGCTAAGTTACCATGCGTCATTAGGAAGGAAGTGACGTTACGACTATTGAATCCTATTGCCAGACCAAGAAGCAAGCTCATCTGGCACCTCTGTCAGTCAGCATCTAGTTCCTTTCATCCAGCTACAAAATTAGATTTTAATGTTATGTGATGCAGACGGACAGCGAACCGTGTTTTCCACCTCTCCATTGTTTAAATCCCCAGCGGCGGTTTTTAATTGAATTCATTTGTACATTCACAGACTTAGAACCATATTATAGACTTGATAATAACGGAAAGCCTTTTTCACATTTTGGCATGGGTAGTGTCTTTTGACATCCCATGGTGGGAGGGGAGGTCACTTTAATGTGTCTGCTATCCCCCTGTTTTGCCTTTTTCGTGGTGTTGTCTCTATCTTGGAATGAGATTGTATGTAGACCATTTGTGACGCTTCGCCTCAAAACGGTATTAAGTCGGGATTGTTAAGATGTTGAAAATTGTATTTATAGCCAGAAATATCAGGCTTGTATTGAGTTTGTTTGTTTTATTGAATAGAATGGATACCATATTTTAGGGTGCTAATGCCCCTACAATTATATTTTTCACCAGTTTAACATTTAATTCGGCTTTTAAGCATATGGTTCGTTCCGACATAATACCGTTTTGAGACGATGGGTCACATTTGCAAAGGAAAATCCTGAAGCAACTATTGCCTTTGATGGCTGTGAATGTCGTACCACCACAAAAGTCACATCTGCGATTAGGAGAGGTCTTGAGGCAAGCACTGGCATTCATAATATAACCTCACAAGCAATACTTGTTATCAGAAATTTAAAAAAAAAACGTTATCCACCTTCTTGAATCACACTTAGAACGATCCGGCTGCACAATAAAGCATGCAAAATGTGATGCCGATACACTGATCATAAAAACAGTCTTTGAGGCCGCGGATACATGTCATACAGTTTTGGTAGCAGAGGGCACATATCTTTTGATGCTGCTGCTACACCATGTGAACGAGAAACATGGAACTTTAACATTTACCTCCAGTTGTTCAAATCGCACAATAGTATGAAACATTAAGAGAGAGAGAGAGAGAGAGAGAGAGAGAGAGAGATAGATAGAGAGAGAGAGTGTGTGTGTGTGTGTGAGAGAGAGAGAGAGAGTGAGAGAAAATAAGTAGGAATGAAATATCTGTTCAATGTTATAGTTATCATATAACGTTATAACACGTGTTACTAAATGACAAATTGCCATATTAATGGACAATAAAGATCTATTATTATTATTATTATTATTATTATTATTATTATTATTATTATTATTATTATTATTATTATTATTATTATTATTATTATTATTATTATTATTATTATTAAGAAAAACACGCAGAAGAGCCTGGGAAATATTATTTTTGTGAACATGCTCTCATTATCTATGCCTTTACTGGATGTGACACATTATCTAGCCACCCCATATTCCATTGGAAAATCCTCTGTTGTAAAGAAGTTTCAAACAAACACAATGTTCAAATCATCTGCGAAAGACTTTATAAAAGCATCCGACATCGGGGACATCTTATTGGCCGGAAAACAAGCAATGGTAGCTTTGTATGGAGAAAATGGGGGAAAATTAGATAAATTGCGATACATCAAATAAGTCCAAAAATTTCCCTCAAATAAATGTACCATTGAGCCACATCACTTACTTCCAACTTCAGCTGCTACAAAGTTTCACTCGATGCGAGTTCACTAAATTGAAGTTTGGAAGCAACTGCTCGACTCCACTGAGAAGGACCTGCTACGAAGTTTCACTCGATGCGAGTTCACTAAATTGAAGTTTGGAAGCAACTGCTCGACTCCACTGAGAAGGACCTGCTACAAAGTTTCACTCGATGCGAGTTCACTAAATTGAAGTTTGGTAGCAACTGCTCGACTCCACTGAGAAGGACCTGCTACAAAGTTTCACTCGATGCGAGTTCACTAAATTGAAGTTTGGAAGCAACTGCTCGACTCCACTGAGAAGGACCTGCTACAAAGTTTCACTCGATGCGAGTTCACTAAATTGAAGTTTGGAAGCAACTGCTCGACTCCACTAAGAAGGACCTGCTACAAAGTTTCACTCGATGCGAGTTCACTAAATTGAAGTTTGGAAGCAACTGCTCGACTCCACTGAGAAGGACCTGCTACGAAGTTTCACTCGATGCGAGTTCACTAAATTGAAGTTTGGAAGCAACTGCTCGACTCCACTGAGAAGGACCTGCTACAAAGTTTCACTCGATGCGAGTTCACTAAATTGAAGTTTGGAAGCAACTGCTCGACTCCACTGAGAAGGACCTGCTACAAAGTTTCACTCGATGCGAGTTCACTAAATTGAAGTTTGGAAGCAACTGCTCGACTCCACTGAGAAGGACCTGCTACGAAGTTTCACTCGATGCGAGTTCACTAAATTGAAGTTTGGAAGCAACTGCTCGACTCCACTGAGAAGGACCTGCTACAAAGTTTCACTCGATGCGAGTTCACTAAATTGAAGTTT
>NC_088367.1:24498599-24508599 GCF_034508935.2 Berghia stephanieae
CCAACAACAAAGATATTATACTGTAAAACAAAATCAATGACAGGGAAAAAAGACTGATTGCGTTTTCCCTAAACTATCCCAGAAAAAGATCTTCCAAATGAATTTGGTTCCTATTTCCAAATCAAAGTGTCCAATATAAGACATCACCTTGACCAAAGTTCCGCGTCTCCGCCAAAATTTGAATCATACAATGGCAAGGATTCGTTTAACAAATTTACCTCAGTGACTGAAGAAGAAAACAGGAAAATCATAATATCTTCTCCCCCTAAAACATGTTGCCTCGACCCAATCCCCACCTCACTATTACTTGAATATATGGATACGCTCATCCCCACTATCACTAAAATAATCAACAACTTTTTACAATCGGGAACAGTCCCTGATCCTTTCAAGCACGCCATCGTTACTCCTCTTCTGAAAAAGGCGAATCTGTCACCAGAGAATCTTAAAAACGTCAAACCAGTTTCCAATTTACCGTTTTATTTCGAAAATCTTGGAAAAGGCTGTCGCAGCCCAACTGAACGATCATTTGGCAAACTACAACTTATATGAAAAAAAATCAATCAACTTATGGGCAACATCACAGCACTGAAACTGCCTTACTAAAAATTCAAAACGACCTTTTGTGTGAGGCTGACATGGGTAAAGTTTCGGTTCTGGCCCTCCTAGATCTAAGTGCGGCGTTCGACACGATAGACCATTCGATTATAGTCGAGCGTCTCTCCAACACGTTTGTATTGTCTGGAATAGTGTTAAAATGGTTCGAGTCATACCTTATCGGCCGCACGAAAACAATTCAAGTAAAAGGAATAAAATCAGATATTTTTAAGGTTGACTTTGGTGTGCCTCAGGGATCTGTTCTGGGTCCCATTCTCTACACTTTATACACACAACCATTGGGAGGTGTTATAAGTCATCACAGTGTCACGTACCATATGTACGCTAATGACACCCAACTCTACCAATCCGCAAAACCAAGCGAAATTAAAGGGTTACTGAAATCGATGGAGAACTGCATTAAAGATGTGAAGAACTGGATGGTAGCTAATAAACTGAAAATGAACGATGAGAAAACAGAACTCCTATTATGTAATCCTAAAAATAACATTTGTGAACAAGACCTTTCGATTTGTATCGATGTTGTGAAAATAATGTTTTCTGACAACGCCAGAAACCTGGGAATTTATTTCAGCAGTGACCTGTCCATGGAATATCATGCGACACAACTTTGCAAAGTACTGTATTGTGAAATTCGCCGTATTGGCCAACTTTCGGCATTTTTAAATCAAAATTCCTTAAAGACTCTAGTGTCTGCTTTTGTTTTTACTCGTTTAGACTTTTGTAATTCACTCCTAATTCCCCATGTTTCTTACTTGATAAATTGCAGCGGTTTCAAAATCAAGCCGCTAGAATAGTTTTAAGAAGAAATAAGAGAGAACACACGACTCCAATGCTTTTGACTTTACACTGGCTTCCCATTAGGGCCAGGGTACTCTTTAAGGTTGGAGTCATGTGTTTTAAATGTTTTCACGAAAGCGCCCCTGCTTATCTCTATGATCTTGTTGAACCATACGTTCCGCCCCGTGCATTGAGATCAGGTGATCATCGTCTACTTAAAGTGCCAAAAAAGGGTAAAAAACTCTCTGACAGATCCTTTAGTCGATTTGCACCGACTGTCTGGAACAATCTCCCCTTATCTCTTTGTGACGTCCCTACTGAATTCGCTTTCAGGAAACACTTAAAAACTTATTTATTTCGAGAATTCTTAATTTATTAGTTATTTTATTTGAGCAGACGATGATCACAGGATATATATATATATATATATATATATATATATATATATATATATATATATATATTACTTTATTTTTAAAATATGTAAAATAGTTGGATGGTGGAAGGTTTGTGTGTGTGTGTTTGTGTCTGTGTGTGTGAGAGAGAGAGACAGAGAGAGAGAGAGAGAGAGAGAGAGAGAGAGAGAGTTAGAGAGCGAGAAAGACTGGGAGTGAGATAGATAGATAGACAGAGTTAGTGAGAGAGAGAGAGAGAGAGAGAGAGAGAGAGAGAAAGAGAGAGAGAGAGAGAGAGAGAGAGAGAGATTTGAATGGATTGAAGTTATTGTTATGCGCCTAGAGCTTTATTGTATAGAGGAGTGGGCGCAATATAAATAAATTTCATTACTATTATTATTATTATTAATCGTCCTAAATAAAACCGTTTTGATGGTGAGTCACAAATGAAAGAAAGATGTGTTTCTTCATTGTTTTCCTCATTGTCCAACACAACTAAGGAATCAGCAAGCCCTAAAATAGAAGGCGACAACAATAATGAAAGCCTAACTAATGACTCAGACTCAAGGGCATCGTTTCTTCTTTGATGTTCTTTCTCGGCTCATTAGTATAATAATATTATCGGAGACCTTTTTAACAATCTTCTCATGGTCATAGAATCTGTTCACATCCGGTACGGTTAGAAACCAAAGGATAGCCAGATCTCTGAACAAGGGACAGCATAATTATTGTTGATGATTAGACGCGGCGACGTCAATCAATGAGCGAGCTTGCGTTACTTGATAACATCTCCCAAGACAGTTACACAATGTTAAATGTTGTTAGTGACCGGTTACAGCCAATGATCCTAATACCTTGGTCCCGGCGTTGTGTCATTGGGGTAAGGTATTTTACACACAAGTTTTGAACAAGTTTAATTTTGAAAAGAGATGATGATGATGATGATGATGATGATGATGATGATGATGATGATGATGATGATGATGATGATGATGATGGTGATGATGATGATGATGGTGATGATGAAGATGATGATGATGATGATGATGATGATGATGATGATGATGATGATGATGATGATGATGATAATGATACTGATGATGATAATGATACTGATGATGATGATGATGATGATGATGATGATGATGATGATGATGATGATGATGATGATGATGATGATGATGATCAAGATGATGATGATGATGAGGATGATAATGATACGGATGATGATAATGATACTGATGATGATGATGATGATGATGATGATGATGATGATGATGATGATAATGATACTGATGATGATAATGATACTGATGATGATGATGATGATGATGATGATGATGATGATGATGATGATGATGATGATGATGATGATGATGATGATGATGATGATCAAGATGATGATGATGATGATGAGGATGATAATGATACGGATGATGATAGTGATACTGATGATGATGATGATGATGATGATGATGATGATGATGATGATGATGATGATGATGATGATGATGATGATGATGGCATAGTGGTCTTGACTTGCATGTAAACGTGTACTTGGCTATTGGTCGTGATGGATTGTGTAAGAGTACGTATACAAAAAAAATTTAAAAATTCAAACGTGTCTTGCACTGAGTGGAATGGGAATTTGAGTTTATATTTCTGGTTGGGATGATAAATCATGATTATGAAATGTATTGAAATAAATAACAAAAATCAACTGGCATCTTCAATTTACCTCACGAAAACAGATGGTCTGGGCCTTTTGGGTTTCCCTTTGTCAACAAAACACGATGAACGAAATACTAAAAACGAATGATTCATAATGTTCTCTCACTCGTCTTCTCATGTAGTTCCATATCTGAAGCAGACGTCGGAGGTCATCTTCCGCCAAGCTGATCTATCTCTTGCCAATTCTATTAAAGCAGCGTCACCTTTCTCAGCTTCATCTGTCCAAGTTCTTATCCCTTTCAAATACGTTATTCTTTGTCTTCCTCTTATTCTTTTTCCATTCATCTTTCCAGTCAAGGCGAGTATTTCCAAACCAGGGTGGCGGATAATGTGTCCTAAAAATTCCATTTGGCGTTTGATGATTTTTGTTATCAGTGATCTTTTTCTGTTTGCCATTTCTAAAATTTCTTCATTTCTTTTCCTTTCCATCCATGACACCCTCATCATTCTTCTGTAAAACCACATTTCCACTGCCTCCAGTCTTTTAACCATGGTCTTGTTTATGGTCCAGCTCTCACAACCATATAGCAGCACAGACAGTACATAGCAATCCAGGACTTTGATTTTTGTTTTCAAGCTAATATTCCTGTTTTTCATAATTGTATGCAGCTGGTTGAATGCATTCTTCGCCATACCTATTCTTTTCTTTATTTCACAATCTGATTTTCCATTGGATGTTACATTGAAGCCTAAATATTTGAAACATTCAACTTGTTGTATTGTTTGTCCTCTGCTTGTTATTACACAGGCTGGTGGGTTATTATTTTTAGATACCGTCATACATTCTGTTTTAGATATATTCAGTTCCAGTCCCATATTTTCACTACTCCTGACTACAACATCCAGTAATTCTTGTAGTTCATGTTCAGATTCTGCCAGTAGAACCGTATCATCTGCATACCTCAGATTTGTTACATTCTTTCCTCCAATACACACCCCCTTCTTATGTTCGATATCTCTTAATATCATTTCACTATAGAGTTTGAATAAATCTGGAGACAAAACACACCCCTGCCTAACTCCTCTTCTAATAGGTGTAAAACTGCTTAGTTCGTTGTCAACACGCATTGCTGCTTCTTGTTCCCAGTACAAATTCCGTAATATTCTTAAATCTTTACCATCAATGTCCAAGGATGATAGAATTTTGAATAGTTTTTCGTGTTGTACTTTATCAAAGGCTTTTGAATAGTCGATGAAACACATATACAGATCTTTATTTACTTCAATACATCTTTCCATCAGCATTGATAATGTGAATATTCCATTTCTGGTACCCTTGTCCTCAACAAAACCAAATTGCATCTCCCCAATTTCAGGTCGTATTTTATTTCTTATTCTTAGTAAAATTATCTTCAAAAGAATTTTTGTGAGGTGGCTCATTAGGCTAATAGTTCTGTGTTGTTCACAATCAACTGCCCCTGGCTTTTTTGGTAGTGCTATAAAAATGGATCGTTTCATATCAGTTGGCATTTTTCCTGTGTCATACACTTGATTTAGAAGGTTTGTGATGAATTCAATCCCCCATTCACCCAGGCCAGTCAAGGCTTCAATTGTTATGGCATCAGGTCCTCACTCGTCTTAGATGTTTCATTTATCGTCTTTTGTTGACAAAGGGGAAACCCGAAACGCCATCTTCCTCTTGTCTTCGTTATCTAAATTGAATCTTCCATTTCGAGCGTCGAGCAGCAATATCTGCTTGAAATGCATTGGGCACATTGAAAATGTGGAAACTGTAGAAAATAGTATACCCCACCTTTTGATAAAAGGTGCTGTTACTATGATTTTTATTATCATTATTGTTCTTCTTCTTCTTCTTCTTCTTATTATTATTATTATTATTATTATTATTATTATTATTATTATTATTATTATTATTATTATTATTATTATTATTATTATTATTATTTGTAGCATCTACTTTACTGGAAACAACAAACAATGAAAGCAATGTGTAGTGAATTTTATAAATTTAATGAGTTCTCTCGTGTTTACGTTTTGTCTGATCTGACGTGTAGAGTAGTCTTGCAGTCAGCAGTATGTGGTAAGTCTTCGTAGTTCGTAGGAAACGGGGATCGCCACACATGCCCCCCCCCCCCCAAACACGGACTAGTCATCTTTGTAGTACCGAGGTCGTTTAATGGTACGTCCTGAGCGAGATAGCTTCTTAGTAGGCACTACGTTAGTATCATCAGAAGCAGTACGGGAGTTTTGTATGTTTCTGTTCGATAACTTTCTGTTCGTATTCGGTGGGCGTCCACGACGAGGTGGGGTGGCAAGGGAAACTGGTTGCGTAGAATCGACAAATGCAGCTTTAAGTCGGTCGATCGAAATCCGTTCTGCTTTGCCACCAACATTGATCAGGAATTGTTTATCTCCAGGGGTTATGACAACATAGGGACCTGTATACGGCTTCTGAAGGGGTCCTCGGTGGGTGTCAACACGGATGTAAACATATTTCGCTGACATCAAGTTCTTGGGTAAATTTGTTTGATGATAGCCGTGATGATGTGTTGGCCGTGGTGAATGAAGGGACACGTTTTGCCGAAAGGTTGCCAAAAAGTCTTTAGCGTGGAAGTCTGAAGGATGGTCAGGTATAAACTCTCCAGGGATTGTTAAAGGTTCTCCGTATACTAATTCAGCTGAAGAATGACCGATATCATCCTTAGGTGCAGTTCTTAAACCAAGCAGAACCCAAGGTAGCTCATCCACCCAATTTGGAGTTATTAGACGAGCTTTGAGGGATGATTTCAAGGACCGATGAAATCGTTCAATCATGCCGTTGTACTGAGGGTGATACGCAGTTGTGTGATGAATCTGCACACCAAGTTGACTGGCCATCTATTTCCATAGCGTGGATGTAAATTGTTAGCCCCTGTCAGAAGTTATATCAACAGGAATACCAAACCGCGAGATCCAATTGGAGATCAGGGCTTTTGCACATTCTTCTGTTGTTGTGGTTTGTAACGGTATTGCCTCAGGCCATCGGGTGTTCCTGTCAATTATAGTAAGGAGATGGGTGAACCCCCTTGACTGAGGTAATGGTCCAACGAGGTCAATGTTTATATGTGAGAATCGCTTTCCTGGGACATGGAATGTTTCTAACGGTGCTCGTATATGTTTTTGAATTTTCGAAGATTGGCAGTTGTGACATTGCTTAACCCATGCTGACACTTCTTTCTTAAGACCATGCCAGATAAACTTCTTGCTGATAAGTCTGACCGTGGCCTTAACTCCAGGATGACTCATATTGTGAATAATTTCGAAAACCGGTCTTCTGAAGTCGGTTGAGATGTCACAAATTAACTCTGGACCCGAGTCAACGGATGTTTTGACGATTTTGAGGCTTGTTAATGCAGTTTTGTAAGCCTGTATGTCAATGCTATTTTCTTGGGATTCCGCCATAGCTTGATAGTCGATGCCAATTGAGACTGAGTTTGTAACTGCTCTTGAGAGACAATCTGCGACAGTGTTGTTTTTTCCAGAAATGTGTCGGATGTCAGTTGTGAACTCGGATGTGGCAGATAAGTGCCTTTGTTGACGAGCTGACCATGGTTCAGTTGATTTGGACATGGCATGGATTAATGGTTTATGGTCAGTAAAAATAGCGAATTGTCTCCCTTCAATGATGAAACGGAAATGACGGATGGCTAAGTGAATGCCAAGCAACTCCCTATCAAAGGTACTGTATTTCTGTTCAGGTTTACGTAACTGCCTGCTGAAAAATGCCAATGGTTCCCAATTACCTTGATGATTAAGTTGTTCAAGGACAGCGCCCACAGCTTGGTCGGAGGCGTCAGACGTTAAAGCGAGGGGTGAGTTCAAGCAAGGATGGGCTAATATTGTAGCGTTACTTAGTGCATTTTTACCGTCAGTAAAGGCTTTCAACATTTCTTGCGTCCACGTAAGTGCTTGGCGTTGTTTTTTGACTTTCAAAGCACTATATAGGGGTCGAAGTATTTCAGCTAGTCTCGGAATGAAACGATGGTAAAAATTCAACATCCGAGGAACTCTTGAAGTGACTTGATGGTTTTTGGTTGTGGAAATTGTTTAACAGCCTCAATTTTTGTCGCCATTGGGACAGATCCAGAATGCGAGATGTGATGGCCAAGGAAGTTAAGAGATCTCACACCGAAAAGACATTTCTCAAGACGGATAACGAGGCCTTGGTTTCTAAGTCTTTCGAATACGATTTTGAGATGTTCCATGTGTTCTGCCTCAGTTGAACTTGCAACCAGAATGTCGTCTAAATAACAAAATACGTAGTCTAAATCTTGTAAAATGGAGTCCATTAAACGTTGGAATGCTTGTGCTGCATTTTTTAATCCAAATGGCATTCTTAAGAACTCCCAAAGGCCGAAAGGGGTTATCACTGCCGTTTTTGGGACGTCTTCTGGAGCGACTGGAATTTGGTGGTATCCTCTGACAAGGTCGATCTTCGAGAAGATGATCTTACCGTCTAAGTTTGCTGTAAAATCATGAATGTGTGGGACAGGATATCGATCTGGTATAGTAGCATCGTTAAGTCGACGAAAATCTCCGCAGGGACGCATTGTGCCATCAGCCTTGGGGACCATGTGTAATGGGGAAGCCCAAGGGCTCTTTGATTTTTGAATTATGCCCATTTTCTCCATTTCCAAAAATTCCTTTTTTGTACACAAGAGTTTTTCTGGAGCCAGGCGACGAGCACGTGCGAATACTGGGCGACCTTTGGTTGTGATGAAATGTTGCACGCCATGTTTCACAGTTGCCGTTGAAAATGTTGGTTGAAGTAGTTCTGGATAGTTATTCAATAATTTTCTGAATGTATTGCAGTTCGGCTCGAGTGGTGAGAGTTCGGCGTTTGCGCAAACTGAACTTACTGAACAAGGTACGTGCGAAAACGTTTCAGCGTCGATAAGGCGTCGACCACGAATATCCACAAGCAGATTATGATGACGTAGAAAATCTGCTCCAAGTAGGGGACGCTTGACATCAGCTTTGATAAGTCGTGCATTGAATGAACGCGATCCAATACGTATGTTAGTTTCAAAGCATCCGTATGTTTTTATTGTAGAACCATTAGCAGCTTGTAATGCGAGATCAGAGGAACCCAAGCTTTTGTCTGATGCAGAGGCGGGTGTGACAGATACTTGAGCTCCAGTATCTACTAAAAAACGTCGGTTTGAATTTTCATCGACGACGATGAGTTGGAGATTTTTTGATGTGGGCGCGTTGGCTGAGTAAGAATCCGGGTCGACAGCAGAATTAACTGTTGACCGGCTTGGCGTTTCCCTGGTTCTTCTTGTTTTTCTTGAATGAATTGAAGAGTTTGCATGTTTGTGCACATCGACGGGCATTTGAACCAAACCGTTGATGGTACCAGCAGAGGGAATCTATTTCACTGGTCATGGTTGGTGTGTCAACTTCACAAGTAGTATGAGAAATTGAAAAGGAGTTAGAGTTTGAGTGAGCAGCGTAGAAAAAATTGTCAGCTTCTCTGGCAAGTGCCCTGTAATCATCTAGGTTGGACGAGTTTGCTAATGGAAGTCTGATGTTTGCTGGAAGTTGTCTTAAGAATAACTGTCTGAAGAGCAGACAGAGCTTGTGTTTGCCGAGGAGCACTAACATCCTGTCCATTAACTCGGATGGCTTTAAGTCGCCCAAACCATTCATGTTGAGTAGAGATTCCGCTCTCTCTGTTTCCGAAAGGCCGAACGCAGACAGCAGGAAGTTTTTCAGTATTTCATATTTACCTTCCTTGGGTGGTGATGATAGAATAGCAAGGGCTCTAGTTGCTGTGTCTGAGTCGAAGGCAGCCACTACATAGTAGTACTTTGTTTCATCGCTTGTTATATCGCGTAAGGCAAATTGTGCCTCGCTTTGTGCAAACCACGCTGAAGGACAAGTGGACCAGAATGTGGGCAATTTCAATGCTACGGCGTCGATAGACATGTTTATTATTATTATGTTCTTGTGAAGAGTTGAACTGGTAAATAGTAATAATAATAATATATACCTACCTCTTAAGTTGTTTTACGTCGGGGTCACCAATGTAGCATCTACTTTACTGGAAACAACAAACAATGAAAGCAATGTGTAGTGAATTTTATAAATTTAATGAGTTCTCTCGTGTTTACGTTTTGTCTGATCTGACGTGTAGAGTAGTCTTGCAGTCAGCAGTATGTGGTAAGTCTTCGTAGTTCGTAGGAAACGGAGATCGCCACATATTATTATTATTATTATTATTATTATTATTATTATTATTATTGTATTATTATTATTATTATTATTATTATTATTATTATTATTATTATTATTATTATTATTATTATTATTATTGTTATTATTATTATTATTATTATTATTATTATTATTATTATTATTATTATTATATTATTATTATTATTATTATTATTTTTATTATTATTATTATTATTATTATTTTTACCATTTTTATTACTATTACATTCTCTCACTGTACTAAGTGTAAAATGAAG
>NC_088367.1:24513599-24566099 GCF_034508935.2 Berghia stephanieae
AAATCAACAATCTCCATTTCATGTCTACATAATTCATAATCACCATTATAATAATCAAAATAAGTATATTTTTTTCTTACAACAAACATGTGTGTGTAAAGTAATTGAGATAAAAAGTGGATCATGGTCACTTTTACCGATTGGCGGAATGTGGTCAATATTATCAATCCAATTATTATCGTTAACAAGAAGTAAGTCTAAAACATTACTTGTCTGATTATGTCTGTGTCTTGTTGGTCTTCTTACCATTTGTTCAAGAAATGCATCTCGGGTTGCATCGACAAATTAATAATTTTTCAGGAAATGCATGACAAGATTCAACCCAATTAATTAGTGGAAAATTATAATCACCAGTAATCAAAATACAGTTATATGAGTTGCGAGGAATAGATAACAAATTTGCCTTAGACCAATTAATAAAATTAAGCTTATCTGCACAATGCTGTCTATAAGTATTTCCAATAAGAAACGATAATTTATTCTATCTGAACTGACATCAAACACTCTCTTTAGTCATTTCATCAAAATAAATTTGTTCAGAATCTATAGTAGAAGAAATATAGATCAAAACGTCTCTTTTGGGGTAACTATTAGTATATAAGGATAGCCATTAAGATTAAATTCAGATTCATTAGAATTTTTAAAGATTTTGCAAAATAATACAAGCTAGTGAAGGGCAATCCATAAACTCGTGAAGTTACTGTCGAATATAGTTTTTGCCAAGAACAAATCTCGCTGCATAGTTGTGAACTCGTAATTCTTTTTCAAATTTCGCGTCATTGAGTCCCGGAATAAGGGAGGTTTTGAAGTCAGGTCTAGAAATAATTAATTAGAGTTATTGCAAGTGTTCTAATGAAATAATTAGATAATAAATATTTCATGTAATAAATCCTTCGGAGCTCCATTTACATAAGTTTGACAGTGTGATCTATCTGTAACTGTCCGTGTACATACCATCTGTAAATGACAAGTTGGTGTCAGATAGAGTAATATTGAAGCTTAAGAACTTTTAATTTTGAATTTCTAGAACAGCGAATTGTTTCTGAGGGGGGGGGGGGGGTTGTTGTCTTTTCTTTCTTTGTAGTAAAGGGCTGTTTTCATCTATGAATTGTCAAAGTGACCAAACTCCCCAATTACGTTTTTAAAAGTATCAATAATTTTGTAACATCAATTGCTTTGGCATATTCTACCTGACAAATAAAGAAAAAGAAGCCAAGAGCTATCATTAAAAATTGTTAGACGCTTGGACAGTGATATTATCTCCAAAAACAAAAGTAAATAACAGGGATCGAGTTCTTTGTGAAAAAATAGCTGGTATAAGAATGAGCATCCCCAGGGCCACCTTTTTTTTTTACAAAATGCTTGATCATCCAACGGTATGTGGTTAGTTGAGACACTCTGAGTCTCTCTCTCTCTCTCTCTCTCTCTCTCTCTCTCTCTCTCTCTCTCTCTCTCTCTCTCTCTCTCTCTCACCGAATTTTTCTTTATGTATGTATGTGGGTGTTGTGTCGGGTATATATATATATATATATATATATATATATATATATATATATATATATATATTTATAGTCATATAGACTTCCGGCTGAGGAACATTATACTGCCATCTATGCTGTTAATGGAAAGTGTCTCGCACCTGTGACTTCAGCGCACGACATAACACAGCCAGACCTAATTAACCAGGCTAATACAAAGTAGTCAAGAGCAGTTCCCGTCTTATTTTGCACGTAATGTCTACATGGTATTCATTATTCTGTTATTATCAAAATAACCCTCCTTTTTTGACACATCGTTATGACAGATTTTTAATATTATAAAAATAGATCAAAGATCTAAATTAGACAAGATCTGACAACTTAAATACTTATTGTTCTATTCTAGGCTACTACAACACAAACGATTAGCTTAAGCCTCTTTTAGATGCAATGTCTAAAATAGAAAACCAAATATTTACTAAAGTAAAATAGTAACTAAAATCAAATGAACCAAAAAGTAATCATATAAAATTAGCAAACGGTTTTCTCAAGGAATGAACATACATTTTGGTGAGGCGTCTTTATCGATATTCCAAGTTGAAAAATTGCCATTCAATTTTTGTTCTATTACTTTTATTTAAAAATCTAAATGTAACATCTTAAGCTTGTACCAAAGAAGTGTACATGTATTTTGCGGAATAACACGGTAATAATTAGTAAATCATATCAAACTAGATGCATCAATTTAAAATGCAAATAAAATTCTTCAAAGATTATATTCATGATCCAAATGTTATTGTTTCAAATTTTATTGTCGTTATGACACGGCATTTAACAAACATTTAAAAAGTCTCCACCCTCTTAAAAAGAAGAAGTAAAAAAATTGGGTTTTTATATTGCGCAATGTCCACTGAACGTGCTCAAGTAAAAATCTGAAAAGGTGTGTCTGCTCACTTATTTGTCATTTAAATAGAAACGTAGCAATAGACAATTACGATCTACTAATGCATCATAATTCTTTCTACTTTCGAGAGAGGAAGATACTAAGACTACGTTAACTTTCTCATGCTTTCAACACATTTGTCATGGTCTCAAGTGAGTAAAGAGCTACTCGACTATGCATAAAACACATAATATATGAAGAATAAGGCCCTAGAATTTACTAGTTACTTTAAAATGAAGAACAATTAACGATTTGTTTAAGATGAAATAAAAAGAAAGATGAAATTTAAGTAAATGAGATGAATAATGATTATGGCAGTTACAAATAGAAGTTAGCAGATATTACATATCTAATGACAATATAATATCAGACGGGTACGTTTGATGAGAATCCACTTCCAATTGAGAAGGGTTGTATTCTTTCTCCGACGGCGGGCTCAGGCTTGATCCTTGATACGTCAATGACTGCACTGTCAAAGTCAAAAGCTCCGGCGTCTTGATGGTGGAGTTAAAAATATCCACAAAGTCCCAAAAGATAAAAATCTTCAAATATATATATATATATATATATATATATATATATATATATATATATATATATATATATTATATATATATATACATAATGTGAGGAATGGAGCGGCTGGCCGTCCGGCTACGTAACAGAATGTAGAACGAAAAGTATTCACTAATTTGCAATAAATTCGAGGGAAGGCTATTAAACAAAAGATGATCTAATATTAGAAGGTAAAGTTTTTCTAAGCCTACTGAAATATAACTGGAGTGAGATGAATTCAGTTCTTACTAAAATAAAACTTTAATAAAAATAAATGTGAATAATCTTTACTGTGACATCATGGTTGCTAACGCTTCAACCCAAAAACTTTACACACACCCGATGCAACGAAGCCAAGAGTCACCGTTTACAAAACACAACACAACGCTCTATTAAGAGTCAAAATTTTGTCACGAAGAATCTGCTGACAACATTCCAATGAAGGCTGGACATAGCAACCGACGAAATTGGCATTAACATCCGAACAACGATAACATTCGAAATGCAGAACAACATCAACTGAATACAACAACAGCAGAGTTCCATGTAATAACAAAAATGCATGCTTTATGACCCGAGAGTGGCAAGAGATAGAACACCAAAGCAATTTAGAATTTGTCGTCAAAATATTATTTTTAAAATCCCTAATCATACACGAATTCAATGAAATTACATAAATTCTACCGATAAATTACAATAGTCAAATTTAACGGAAGCTTAAATATGATCATCGAATACAAAATAAATGTGGACGCTTCGGATTTCCCCTTTGTAAAAAAAAAACATGATGGATGAAACTCATTAGTCTAAAGTGTCTCACCCAGCATGTTTTGTTGAGAAAGGGGAAACTCTACAAGTCCACATTATTTGTCTTCGTTAATTAAATCAAAGCTTCCATTCCATTTGTCTATTGTTATTTATTTCTTCAAACTTCAAGAATCAGCATTTGCCTCAGATAATGTAATGACTATGTGGTCTAGTGTGGAATGACTCTAGCCTTCGGATCTGAAGGTCCAGAGTTCGAGACCCGCTCTGAGCGGCGTATAGTTGAGACCTTGGAAAAGGCTCTTTACTTACATTCTGCCACCGTACGCAGATGTGTTAACAGCAAAGCTAGAGGTGCCTAAATGAGCCAATAAAATGGAGATAAAAAAAAAATAAAGTGAGTAGCAGATGTGACTCATATATAAGGGAACAACACAAAACAAACAACGTTTTGGCAGTAAACAAAAACAGTAAACGTTTCGGCAGTAAACAAAAACACAAACAAATATGTAAATCCCTTTCCTCACATTAACTTTATTTCCACATTTGACAAAATGTGATATTTTGTAAATTTACATATTTGTTTGTGTTTTTGTTAACTGTCTCCTGACGAAGGCCAAGGGCTGAAACGTTGTTTGTTTTGTGTTGTTCCCTTATATATGAGTCACATCTACTCACTTTATTTTTTTATCTCCATGTGTTAACAGCGTTGTCTCTATCGCAACATATTGTAATATCGCCGAACAAACTAAATGTTTAGTGGAACCGATGGTTCGAATCCCCTTTTTTAAGCGCTTTGAGCTCGTTTAGTGGACACTTCTCTATATAAATGCTAAAAGATAATCTAATCAACCCTCTAGAAACTTCAAAGGGGAAAACTTACACTTACTGAAACATGCTATTTGAAATAGACGGGCACAAGCTGATGCGTCAAGACAAGAACAGCATTGAGGAGGAATTGCTAAACAGATTTACTCAGATCTTGTAATACGCCAATTGCACGAGTTTGAACGTTAATATATCTGCAAACCATAGTTTATAACATTGCGTTGGGAAACTCCAAATCGGATAATATTATCTGTATGCAGACCTCGTCCTCGATGGCGCAAAAGCACTTCAGTAAACATTTTTCAACAATACTGTCTGGACAGAGGAACAACACGCCGTGAAATAAAAAAATAAATAAAAAATAAAATTCCTTTTATTCATCCCCAAGGGGAAATTTGTCTTTAGGGTCTATTCCAAGGGAAGGCTGGAATGACCCAGGCGTCAGCCGCAGAGCAGCGCCGCAATGTGAGCTAGGGCGATGTGACTTGCTCAAGGCCATACAGCGCAGCGGCGGCTGATTGAACTCGGTACCTTTCGGGTAGGAAGCAAAGACCGTACCACTGAGCCACGCTGCCCCTAAGAAAATTTGACTGTGATGTTTTTTTTTTGTGTGAATAATATGGTTACCAGAGATACATGTTTTAAAAATGTTAAGAACAATTTCGCGCGTTGGCATAACAATTACAAAGTAACAAAATCTTTGTGAAAAACCATTATTGTTACCTTTTTTTTTACTATCATAACCTCATTTCAACCAATATAGCCTTGAACTCACTCCCCACTGGTGCCCACGTCCTATAGTCCCGGGTTCGTTCTCCATTGGTGTCCAGCTCTCAAGGCCCCGGGTTCTCTCCTCATTTAGTGTCCATATCCAGTGCTCCTGTATTCCCACTGGTATCAGCCTCCCAAAGTCCCGGGTTCACTCCCTATTAGTGTCGACCTTCTATAGTCCCGTGCTCACTCCTCGCTGGTGTCCATATCCCATATCCTCAGGTTCACTCAACACTGGTGTCCACGTCCCATAGCCCTGAAATCACTTTCCACTGGTGTCCACCTCCAGACTCCCAGGTTCACTCCCCACTGGTGTCCTTTTACCGAAGTCCCGTGTTCATTCCCCTGTGGTGTCCATCTCTCATACCTCCGGGCTCACTTCCTATCGGTGTTTACCTCCCATAGTCCTAGTTTCATTCCCTACTAGTGTCCACTTCCTTAAGCCCCGGGTTCACTCCCCACTGCTGCCCATATTTAGCGGTCCCTTTTTCACTCCCCAGTGGTGTCCACCTCTCATAGCCCCGGGCTCAGTTCCCACTGGGGTCCATATACAGTGGTTCTGCGTTTATTCACTAGCGGTTGCACCTCTAATACCCCCGGATTCACTCCCTGCTGGTGTTCATATCCCGTGGTACCATATTCACTTCCAGTGGTGTACACCTCCTATAGTCCCAGGTTCACTCCTCACTGGTGTCCACCTCTCACAGTCTTGGGTCCACTCCCCACTGGTGTCCATCTCATAAATTAGGTACCTACATTCCTCTCTTGTGTACATAATCTATAGTCCCTGGTTGACTCCCCACTTGTTTCTACATCTTACAGCCTCCAGTTCATTCGCCATCGGTGCCGCAGGTTTGCTCCCCATTGGTTTTCACATCTAAAAGTCCTGGTTTACTCTCCACTTGTTATAGTATCTCTTAATCTCTGGTTCACTTCCCACTTGTGTCTCCATTCCGTATTCTCGAGTTTATTCCCCACTTTACTGTTCACATCCCCGGGTCTCTCGGTCTCCTCCCCTCTAATAATGACACCCCATTATCCTTGGTGTGATCTCAACAGGTGTCCATCTTAAATGGTCCCTGGTTCACCAATCAGAGCCCCATGATCAATCCGCACATTAACTTTGATGTTGTCGTAGTGAAACAACATGAGGGCCACGCCTTTTTATACTCTGATCAGAAAATGAGCAATCTATTGGAGTATAGCAGTTGGAAACAGCATTGCGGGTATAGAACTTTTTTCGATAAAAACATTACTGTGAAATGATGCGCAAATGTTTCATTTGTTACCGTGAAAAAATTGCCTTCCAAAAAAGAGATATACAACAGCTGTCCGCATGAACGGAAACATCTACAAGTCAATCTTGAATCCCCGGAACCACTTCAACAGTCAGCGACAACCACATTACTTCGACTCATGTCCCACACAATCCCGATGATGGTCACACAGGCCTGAAACATCAATGTAAATTTCAATACCGTGGTAAATCTCTGAATAACAATTTACTTCATTGTAGCTATCAACATGTCGAGCACTCTATGTACCATAATATTTGTATCAATACACGATTTAAATTCTATCTATCTATCTATCTATCTATCTATCTATCTATCTATCTATCTATCTATCTATCTATCTATCTATCTATCTATCTATCTATCTATCTATATCTATCCATCTATCCATTTATCTATCTATCCATGTATATATCTATAGAGGTATAAAACAATTATATAATATATATATATATATATATATATATATATATATTCACAATGGCTATCACTTTTCACTCCTAAGCGCTGCTCATGCTTAATGTAATCTATCTAGCTAGCTATCTTTCTATCTCGCTTTCTATCTGTCTATTTATCTATCTATCTATCTATCTATTATTTATCTATATATCTATCTTTCTATTCATATATCTGAAGAGAGAGAATATATATATATATATATATATATATATATATATATATATATATATATAAATGTATATGTCATTATATTATCTTATTTTCAGATTTTGAAGGCTCTTCTCAATTAACAGTTATTCAACAGTTGTTATCGAAATATATTTATTTCTAGATTTTTTTTTTTCGGCTTTACTTTCATCTCTCTTGTTTGTCGCTGTAATTAATCGCCAGAACTCAATTTCTGTTAACTGAAGAATGAAAGGTAACCCTCCTCGTTGCGTATAATCAAAATGCATTGATCCATCCAAATAAGGTAATTATTTAATTACAGTTTTCATTCACCGCCATGTAATTACCAGTTGCGAGATATTATTTTCCTTGTGTTGTTCGTCATTTTGAAAGCATTGTACTGCTGTGAACCAAAGGACACATTATATTGCCAGAGGATGAGGATAGTATATTGATTGAACCCATCCTTACAAACTATACTTTCGTAATCAATAAAAAAAACAACACATTTTTCAAATGTTTGCCAGAAAACTAGTTCTTTATATTAAAATATCAATCGATTAAAATGGCCTTCATTTTGACAAAGAAATACCCCTCAACCCTGAGACTGGGGCCAATTGTAAAAAATAATGCTTCTCTTTCAGAGAAATCTGAACTTTTCTGTCTTTTATTTAGTGAGCTAAGGATGAACATACCTGTCTTTTTCGCCCTCTTGGTGAATACATCGTGTTTTAAAAGATCGGCTTTTCCCCGATGATTCCAGGGTCTCCAAGGTTGGAGAAGTATTTCATAAGGGCGTCTGCCATTGTTCCAATAGTTTAGAACCAGTTACTAAGTTACCATGCGTCTTAACGAGGGAAGTGACGTCACGACTGTTGAACCCTATTATTGTTATAACTCATATTAAATATAGTCGTGTTCATTGTATCTTGTGATCAGCGGAATCATGTCTTTCTTGATTGGGAGGTTTGAATCATAAGTCTATTTTAGTTCTTTTCCAACCACAGTTTTTAAAAAATGTAGTTGCCAGTAGTTGAAGGAACTGTTTGAAGGTAAATGGCATCTATAGACTATTCTAAGATGAAGGCAATGATGATGAACAGAAGTGTTTGAAATAGTGTTGATATTGGCTTTGTTTGAAACAGAGGTGGTGTTGATGTGCTAGCTGTTGCATTGCCTCATATGACAGGTCGGGTGTTTTTACCATAAACAGTGAGATGAATTGATTGTTTGTCAATTATTACTTTTTCTATTTGGAGCCGAAGTTAAGACATGTATATTGCCCTACACTCATAATCAAATTTTACCTTATACTCCTCATCCATGTCCACGCCCAAAACTTTTCTCCAAAGAGAATGACCTTAATCAACACATAGTATATATCTTCATCCAAATATTTATGCTAACTAAATTAATGCAGCTAACTCAATCGGGAAAGATTTTTATTATCGAAAATGTGAGTCTTGTGGTGTTTCTTAAAGCTCCAGATGTTAAAGCATACTTAAGGGAGAGTCTTCTAAACAATGGGACATGGAGTGATGAAGGTCCTGTACTATATGGACTTTGGTACGAGAAAAAAGGTCGTTATCTGTCGATCTCAAGAGAGAAATAGAACGATAAGGGGTTGAATTTAACTCAACATTGTACGATGGAGAGCGAGAGTTCAAAGCGTTGAAAGTCAGAAGAGATATCTTATAGTCGATGCGGCCTTGAATGGTAACCTGTGAAGACCCGTAGCATGTCTGCCGAACGCGGCCTATCAGAACATCAAGATTGCTGACCAGTTCTGAAGTTATTGCAGTATGTTGATAGTGTTATCTGGAAGGCCGACCAACAATTAGTTGCAGCAGTTGAGGCAGGACATTACAATTGCACACAAAATGGCTTGTAACATGTCCTGACTCAAGTTTTGTTTAATGCATCAAACCCTATTGATGTCTAAGTTGATTACCCTGAATACTAAATTTATGCGACCTTTCATTAAAAGAGAACTGTTTCAAGATAACACTAAGGTTATTGACCTTTGTTGCGACCGAGACCATCTTTTTCCCAATTTGGATGGAGGAGGTTCAGAGTCACTTATAAGACTACTTCTGTTTTATAGTCAGTGACCTTAAGATTGTCGCTCATCATATATTTTGTGACAGTATCTTTCAGTTTCTTGGATGAGATAAGATATTTGCCCAGATGGAAGTCTTAAGCTATTGGGTGTCTGTCGTCTGCATACATGTGGTATGGTATACTGTGATCCCTTATTACTTGTCCGAAGGGCATTGCGTAAAGGTTGTAAATCAGTGGACCCGACACCGAGCCTTTGGGGAACACGGTCGTTTTGGGGAACGCTGCAGGCATGCAATCCCATGAATGGAAACAGTCTCTAATCTACCTGCAAGATAGGACGAAAACCATTTAAAGAGAGTCCCACGAATTCTGAAATGGTCCGAAACAGCTGGGCACAATGTGTCATGGTCGGTCGATCGTATCAAATCGGTTGACAGGTCAGGCAACGTTAAGACGGATATTTTTCCTTAATCGCACGTGCAGTTACAATGCTGTTCCATCTACTACAAGCCGGTTGAAGTTGTTTTTTTTGGTCATCTGAGTTGTATTCAAGTGTCCCTGTAGCTGTTTAATACGACTATGCTATTTCGAGAAATTGGGAGAAGAATGTGAGATTAGAGACAAGATGGTAGTCATATAGATTTTTATGACCAAGTTTGGGCTTCTTCAAAAGTGGGGTGATCATTGTTGTTATGAGACATAGGTATCGTTCCTGAAAGTAGTGAATTGTCGATTACTTGTGTTAAAAGGTCTGATGTGGATTTCAAACAATTGGAAAGTAATTTGGTGGAAATTGAGCCATATTGTAGGCATCATTCCGTCTCAAGAGACGATGTTTTGCGCCCTGTATGACTTTGGTCTCATCAGTCTTGTTGAGAGCAGCGACGGGTGTGACTCAGCAGACCGATCCTCTCATAGCGGTCTCCACCGCAGTTGCTGCACACGTAGTTTGACTATGTGTTTGGTGTTTGATTCTGCTGCCTCTCTTTTCTCCTTGCTCTCCTCTCCTCAAACTTCTTCTTTCTTCTTTTCTCACCTCTCTTCACTCCCTCCCTCACCGCATATCTCCAGCCGCTGCGGTCGTCAGCAAGCGATTCCTACGTGTTTGAGCTGATGCCTGTCAGTTTCATGTCTCGTTTGTAGACATCATAGAAAAGCAGAGCTAGACGGCCGATTAGTCGCCGTCCAGAAGCTAGTTCAAGTGCACCACAATGGCATACAGGCTACAATAATTAAAAACCTTTATTGTATGCGTGCTTAGACGCTTCAATGGTACACGGGTAATATATGTTGGACCCTCAATGGTATTAAGGCAACTTGAATTGAAAAATAGTCCCTGGAACGTAAGCATAGTCTCCTACATCAAAAATGTAATTATCAGGATAAACACAACAAACTAACATCAGTATGAATACACATTTGTTGTGAAAATGATATCCGTCTGCAGGAAAAACGTGGGTGATGCGTGAGTGAGTATGTTTATGTGTGTGTGTGGGGGGGGTGGATGTGTGTGTGTGTGTTAAGCGGCACTAAGAAGCATTTAAAAAATTGGATTTTTTTTATCTTTGTAAACAGATATATTGTAGCATATATTCAAGATGCATGAAAATTGTGGTTGTTAAGGGAAACGAAATCTTAACTCCACTGAAATCCAAGGTTTCAGAGTCTTTGACTAGATAAGGGTCAATTTAATCATTTGGTATTTGAAGGACGAGTTTTCTGGTCAGAATCTTTAAAAGGTGCCCTTTTTAGAGTTGGAAGACTCGATAAAAATAAAGATAAAGATCACTTTCCATGGACTCAACACCGCCCATGACCTACAGAATATCAGGCGAATGTTATTCCAGTATGCCACAAATATTCATTTCATAACCTAGTGACAAATTAGACAGCAGATACTGGTGTAAGATAAAGATCTGAAAAAGAATTATGAAACAGTTCCAGTTGCAAACTGATTTTTTGAGATGATCTCTTTCCTTGTATTTTTCTCTCTGCTTTGCCTTGGGAGTTTTATTAACAATTTTTCATATTTGTTTCATATTTCTATTGTGTTGTCTGACTGAACAGGTGAATATGTGAATGTTTAACTGAAAACAAATAATATCGATTATTCTCTGAACATAAATGATATGTCATGAGTCAACCCAACCACATTGTTTTTGTTCCTTGTTTCCTTATTCTATCGAATATTTATCACACGTTGCATCTTTTTCTACCTGTCTACATAAATATCCGTTTTTATATTTCCTACGTCTTCCAAAACTAGATAAAAATTTGGTTTTGCCACCATTACTATCTAACCACATATCTTGGTCTAATTTATCTAATTAACAGTTAGGGCAATCTAAGTTTCCTGCAATTTATCACTTTCTAAGGAGAAATAACAAGAAATGAAGCGAGAAGGAAAGTGCCAGAAGACAACAGAGAATTAAAAAATGTCGCTGTGGCGATGGGGGCTCGAACCCGCGCCCTTACTGGTACGACAACTCCGTCTTTTCTAAAGAAAAGATATTAACAACTAATTCTGTTTAATAATATTGAATAGAAACTTTGCTAAAGGTAATGTAGGATGAACAATATTTTGTATCGGTTTGGGGATATTCCCATTACAACAATCAGCCCACAACAAACATAATAATCATGTAAAATGACATGTAATTCATGTCGACGGTAGATTATACCCAATGGAGAGAAAAGGTTGTTTTCAGAGATTATGTTTTAACCGGTCTTTGAGGAAAACAATGAAATGAACACCATGAAACACGTTATTTTGATCGTTGGGAGGTGGTAAATCGCTCTAATTGCTAGAAAAAATGGCTAGGGCATCTGCAATGAAACCAGTGTACGTCTGTTTTCCTTTCCATGGTGCTTTATGGATTTGTTGAGGACTGCTATTATTTAGCTTTGCCTTAGCCCTATCTGGGATGATTTAGCGAGAGAGAACAGTGAAATTTGTTACTCTTTTCTTTTTATAATTAGCAACATTGGTCGATAGTTGAATTCCCTTGCCTATTTGGTATAATATTTGTTTTCGTCGAAGCCAAGTTGCAGGAAGAAATTGGGGAATCTCTCGAGGCTGCTGATGTTTTGGGATGATTTTTTAAATTGTATTTTTCAATCTACTTTTACAGGCCCTGTTTCATACACACCTTTTAGGTGTTTTTTAAAAAGAATACTTTCCCCTTTTAAATCGTTTCTCTGTATGTTATTATGGTATCGACATATTATATATACCAAGAAATAATAGTGATCGATTTAAATCTTAAAGGAGTGGTAAGTACATAAATAGAATCTGTATGAGTGAATAACTACCAGTTGTACATGCTATTTGTGTATGTATGTATGTATATATATATATATATATATATATATATATATATATATATATATATATATATACATATATAATATATATATATATAAATATACATATATATATATATATATATATATATATATATATATATATATTAACATATTTACCACGATATTGAAGTCCACATTAATGTTTCAGGCATGCATTGCCATCTTCAGGACAGTGTGGGACGTGAGTCGAAGTTGTTGTTGTTGTTGTCGTGTTTCTTGTTGTTGTTGTTGTTGTTTTTGTTGTTGACCTTTGAAGTGATTCAGGACGTTCAAAGTTGATCCATATGTGGACAGCTCTTCTATATTTCCTTTTTTCCATTGAGTGAGGCCTCAAGCGTATTTTTCTTCTAGGCATAAACTACATTGTTTTGATAATGGTGCGTATCCTGATGTTTTTGATAAGATTTTCCATGAAATACTTACCAAAGAAAAAAGAATTTGGTCACCCTGAACTCCCTTCATCGCAAACAATTGAGACGAGTTATTGGGGTAATTTGGCCAGACGGATCAGTAATGAGGAAGTATAGACAGGACGAAGATGACATCACACAGGTCTTTGTTATTGTTTCTTGCCATCCGCGTTTATGAGTAATTCTCACTAAACTGTATTAACTAGACTATATACGTTTAAGGTTACACAAAGTGTTGTGTGTTGGTCCGTTATACATCCGGATGGGAATGTTGTGAGCTTCTTAGCCAAGCGCATACTATCTCTATGACAGATGCAGAGTACAACCAATAAGTACGCGAATAAAGCAGCAAGGATGGAAACCGTTCGGACACGTGCTCCGACGAGATGAAATATTCCAGCACAAACCTCGATGGATGATAACTTCAAACAAGGGGCCAAATATGGAGGGTGTACATCAACTTCAATTCCAACAACAAGATCTCAAAAAATATCAAATATTATTTAGAAACAACAACTGAAGAATTTATTTCAACAACACAATGAAACATCAAATTGCCTCAGCACCTTAACACACACGATGACCAAAAAAAGCTCAGAACACTTGAACTGGATAGAGATATTATGGAAACAAATTACTAACTGGATACTAAAAACAGACTGACACACTCGAAGTAACAAAAACATTGTTTACGGCAAGCCTCCATAGAAGAGCGCAGCCATATTAATCTTCATTTTTTATTTAGTTGTTTAATTTTTTATTGTTCTTTTTTGTTGTTGTTGTTTTTTTTTTTTGTTCACTTAATAATGGAGTTTTATTTTAAGTGAACCACCTCCCGTTTCCATCGCATAATATGCACACATTTAATAAGAATCTGAACAATGTGTTATAAGAAGACATCTTGCAACGGGGGTAGTGTGGCTCAGTGGTACAGTCTTTGCTTCGTACCCGAAAGGTGCCGTGTTAGATCACCCGCCGCTGCGCTGTGTGACCTTGAGCAAGTCATCTCGCCCTAGCTTAATTTGCGGCCCTGCACCCTTGGAATAGACCCTAGAGACAAATTTCCCATTTTCGATGAATAAAAGGAATTAAAATAAAATAAATAACAAAACGGACAGGATCTTGGTTTCCAAAAACATAAGTTACACATCCATCCACTCCCCATGCATTCATACCTGGCCTCCAGTTTTCTATTCTCACAATAGGTACCAAGGCGTGATACACAATCAGCAATAAACAGTATTAATGCAGCTCTGGAATCGTTTACCACAAATCAAAAACAGGGCATGGCAGAGAAGTTAAAATTTTCTAGAAAAGGAATGCTCATATCCACTCGTATAATATATATATAAATATATATATATATATATATATATATATATATATATATATATATATATATATATATATATATACTGAGCAAAATATTTTTTAAACGGCCTAAAGCCGCAATAATTGATGGTAGTGCTTAATGGTCACGCGACCTCTTGTTGCTATGCGTGGCAGGCTATTGGCATGGCTGCCCTTTTTACCATAATCTCGCAGTACGAATGCTTCAGTTATCGTATAATTTGACGAAACTAGTCTAATAAACATTTCAATCGACTCGATAATATAAAAAAACATTGGGGTTTTTGGTGTGTTTTTCCTTCTCTCTGTAACCCCTCGAGAACCATGAACCAACGCTCGATTATAAGAGTGAATAAGAAGAAATAATTTTGAACATCCAGCTTATTTTTTTTAATGAATTAATTAGACAAATAGATGTGTCATTGAGTTATTTATTTCTTGAATTCCTTTTTTATCTTCATGTTTTGTATGACATGTCGCAATCGGTGTGATAATCTTATAGAGGCGTATGAGTACAATGATCAGTGACAGACCCAGACGCGTCTGTGTATAAATCAATAATAATAATAATAATAATAATAATAATAATAATAATAATAATAATAATAATAATAACAATAATAATAATAATAATAATAATGATAATAATAATAATAATAATAATAATAATAATAATAATAATAATAATAATAATAATAATAATAATAATAATAATAATAATAATAATAATAATAATAACCTGAAATCGAAACATCGTATTTCCAAGAAATTCGAAAATTTACGGATTGGTGTGGGAAAAAAACAACAAACTCTGAACGTAAAAATAACCAAAGAAGAAATATTTGACTTAGGGAATTAAAACTAGATCATCTCCCAATACGCTTCAACAGTCGTAACGTCACTTCCCTCGTAAAGACGCATGGTAACTTAGTAACTGGCTCTAAACTATCGAAACAATGGCGGACGCCCTTATGAAATATTTCTCCGACGAACATAAAAGCGTAGCCAGGAAAAAAAAAAACATTATAAATCTGATCATGTTTTGACTTTTACATTCTGACATTCTGATCACAAGACATATCAAAAGTTCTAGCCAGCATGAAGTGTTTAGAACCACGATGGTCGCCGTTGCTGGGCGACGTGACATCAGACTATTGAATCCAATTGAAATGAATAATGAAAAAGTGGAAGTGGTGACAGGATATAAGGATTTGGGAATAACAATCGATGAAAAGTTGAAATTCAAGACTCATACATACAACATATGTAAAAAGATCAACCACAGACTTCACAAACTAAAACAACTTCGTAAATTTGAAGTGAGTAAGAAACCAATGAAACTTGGCCACAGCAGTTTAGTCAAAAGATGTATAGCCTTTGGCCTTATTGTTTGGTATCGGTGCCTTCCAACGTCAGAAAAAGCCAAAATACGGACAATAAGGGAAAAAGCAGGAAAGACAGCTTACATCACTCAAGACGCTCTTACGAAATATGTGAGCAACGGGTTGTGGACAAGATAATAAAAATAATAGCTAGCTGACAAGAAACAACCACTACTAAATAAAATGAAATTTGTAAAGATTTTAACAATAGAGGAATAAGTTATTGAACAAACAATGAATCCAAGTATTAAAAACGTAAGTTTGAGTTTGATGCACTTATTTATAAGTTGCATGGAAATATAATGGGAAGTAGAAGATTAATCCAAACCACAATACTGCCGTTCTCTGGTAAAAACACATTAAAATGACCCTCATGATCTTGGCAAAAACTCTCAAACCTCGGACTTCACATGTCCCATATTTGAGAGTTTTTGCGAAGACGAATGTCGATATTTAAAGGACGAGTTTTCTGGCCAAAATTCCAAACTCGCGATATTTTTTTTTTCAGAGTACGGTAGAATATAAAATGCCATGATGAAAGGTTTTAACAGACTTACATCAACTTTTTCGTGACACAATTTTACAGGACCAAGCCCATGGCATGGTTAAAAGGGATGATGACAATTGAAATGATCCCCACACCTACCTAAAAAAAACAATCGTGCATAAATGAATAAATAAATAAAATACAATAAAATTCACTTTATTCATCCCGTAGGGGAAATGTGTCTCTTTGATCTATTCCAAGGGAAGACTGGAATAACCCTGGCGTTGGCCGTAGTTCAGCGCCGCATATTGAGCTAAGGCGAGGTGGCTTGCTCAAGACCACACAGCGCAGCGGCGGGTGATCGAACTCGATACCGTTCGAATACGAAGCAAAGACCGTAACGCTGAGCCACGCTGCCCCCAGACCGTCATCATATTTTTATGATCACATCTTGCTTCAATTACACAGTGAATTATATTCTGTATCAATCATATGACATTTATAATGATTGTTTTAGGAATATTCTTCCACTCTGAGAGAATTTGTCCAAACTAACTCCTTCCTTACCAGCCATTTTCAGAATTTTTCCTGCACCTCCAGGCCATCACCATGGGTGCCAGCAGGAAGAAGTGCTGAAACCTGAAACTAAAATCTTGACACTTTGCCAAACCTGAAAATGTTCCTATTGAAAATGCGGCCTAAATTTTACTCTTATTTCCTCACTGTTTTTATACCATTATTAAATGATTACACAGCAAACATATTGACACAATAAGGAAATTAATTTGATTTTTAAACGGTTTCACGGATCTACCTCCATTCACTGAAAAGGTGGCTGAATCACGTTTTCGAATTTTTACCGATGCTAAAATCAAGGTCCTGGATTACTATGTACTGTCTGTGCTGCTATATGGTTGTGAGAGCTGGACCATAAACAAGACCATGGTTAAAAGACTGGAGGCAGCGGAAATGTGGTTTTACAGAAGAATGATGAGGGTGTCATGGGTGGAAAGGAAAAGAAATGAAGAAATTTTAGAAATGGCAAACAGAAAAAGATCACTGATAACAAAAATCATCAAACGCCAAATGGAATTTTTAGGACACATTATCCGCCACCCTGGTTTGGAAGTACTCGCCTTGACTGGAGAGATGAATGGAAAAAGAATAAGAGGAAGACAAAGAATAACTTATTTGAAAGGGATAAGAACTTGGACAGATGAAGCTGAGAAAGGTGGCGCTGCTTTAATAGAATTGGCAAGAGATAGATCAGCTTGGCGGAAGATGACCTCCGACGTCTGCTTCAGATATGGAACTACATGAGATGAGACCGATGCTATTAGGTTATTTTACTCAAAATACTGAAACCGGAGGTTTTTGATTTGGAGATATCGCGAAACCGGAATTCCGGCATGAACCGGAAAACTGGCACCCATGGCCATCACAACACAAAAATAGGTTTTTCGTACTCAAACAGAAAAGCAACAAGTACATTCTATACATAATATTGTTCAGTAAAATGAGCTCTACAACACAGTTTCAAAGTTTTTATAGCTATAACAAAAACTTTTCTTTAAATTTTGTGATATAAAGAAGAAAGTAGAATAAGAAAATTGTTGATTTCATGGTAACGACTGTGACGATTTCACTCTTGTTGGTAAGGAGAGGGTTGATTGATATTGTTCGGACCCCAGACCTTGACATCTCTGTCTATACATTCCCAAAGATGCTCAATGAGCGAGTGATCTGGTAATCCGACTCGCAACGGCAAGACGGGAACATTTTCTTCATCTAAATAACATTGGCTTAACTATGTGTCTATGGGAAAACAAGAAGGAAAAACACAAGAAAGAAAAACATGCAAAAATAAAAATGTGATTCACCGCTGGGGAAACTCAATGCCATCTATTGATAGCCAGGGCTTTTGTTATTGGTTCTTGACTTAGAACACAAAACAATAGCTCTAAAATTGGACAGCAATTTTCTTTGGCGCTAAAGATGGACCAAAACTTTCTTTATTTAGCCTAGAAGTCGAAAAAGATGTGTCCGAAACAGTAACAGACAAAGCAGAAAGAATAATATAAGAAAAAAAAACATCCCAAATGGGTTACCATACCTGCCTACTGTTACGAAAAATTCGAAATTTTGGTCCCAATTTCAGAACTAAATGAGCATCTCAAAGTCATTAAAACGTATTTAAAATGAACTTTGATGCCAGACTATATAATTTTGAGGATTTTGAAGTGCTATTTATTCTTTGTGAAAGTAAATTGTTGATCTATAAAGTCAACTATAGAGACTACAATATTTATCTCCTAAAAACAACGATTTTTTATCTATTTTCTAAGTTGAAAACAGTAGGGGCTGCCTTAAGCCTGTGATCGTGAAAATATTAACGAAAGAGTGAAAATAGAGAGGCTTCGTATAAAAACGATACAGACAATGGACGTTTCGAGTACAAACCCTTCGTCAGCACAACAATATACAAATTAACGTGGAAAACAAATAAAATGAAATATTTACTTTATCTTATTTCATTTGTTACCTTTATTCCCAGTCGAGACAGGCTTGGACATTTCTATTTCTTGTATTTTCCTTTATGCTTTGTCTGACACTGTTTCATTCATATCTTTTCAGAACTCTTTTATACACCACTGTTTGTGCGAAATGTGTTAATTTAATTTCCCAGTGGAAAATCATATCATTTCTTAGTAAATACGTAGTCGTTGAATAATGCTCTGAACGCTTTGAATAAATTAATTATTCAACGATTACAGAATATTATGTTCGGTCATTTTATTGATTCAAAATGAGGTGTAAAAGATAGGCAATAGGGAATGAGATTAGCGGAAGAGTAGCGTCCCTTGATTGGACGTCACCCATAGTCTGTGACGCCACCTGCGGAAAAGTTATTAGAGAGAGAACGTCATGTTGGTTGTGCGCATGCGTCTCTCGTCCTCGCTAACATTTTGGTCAGGAAATATCCAATAATCTTACTTGGTGGGGGTGGAATAAACGTATTCTTCCATTTCTTTGTATTTAGTAAACTCGTTATATTTTTTTTATCGTGCAATAAGACATACTCTCAAGCTCGTAGTGTTGTTTGTCATGATAAAAATAACTCGTTTAATATACAAAGAAATTAAGCAATCGTATATTAGTCTAGGTTGTTTATGATGAGCCTAAAGGATGAAATCATATAAAAGTAGAATTAGATTTTTATTTATCTATTAATTATTTTATTTGTATTTTCGTATAAAATGAACCAATTCTTTCTCCAAAATGTTTTTTTCTAGTTGGGCCTAATTTTTCTGAATTGTTAGCTTAATTATGTATACATAATAAAATAGTGCTGATATGTGGTCTAGTGGATCGGGAAGTCCTCTGTTCGAGTACTGCGCTCATTGGCAAATAGTTGAGTCCTTGGAAATGGCTCTTTATCAGAATTCTTTCACCGTACAAAGGCGTAACATGAGAACCTGGCCGTTAACAGTGTTGTTCTTTCCGAAAAAATGTCACATAGGCGTCATGACTCATTCAACATGTTAAGTGTTGCTCTTGGCTATAAAACCTTGTAAAAAGCGTTTTGAGCACGTTCAGTGGATATTTCACTTATAAATGCTGAAGTATTTTTTAATTTGCTTCTTTACAATGTAATCATAGATAGGTTTCGAATGAGTAGAAGAAAAAAAAAACGGCAATTCCAAATCTGAATTGATAATCTGGCAAAAAGCAAAGGATGCCTAGTGGTTTTTAGATGACCGAAACTCTAACTATATCAATGTTATTTTTACAGACGAGTCTTCAACGTGTCTCCATTCTTACACATTGCAGGCTAAATTCTAGAAACCCTCAAAACTTTGGTCGACTTACCATGAGTAAGAAAACACGTACAAGTGATGTCACTGTATGTTGGAGCCGTCTGTGACTGTAGCCATCGTTAACCCTCTCGGACTTAAAGTTTGACGTCATTTTTAAGGATTGTACAGAATCTAGTGAGTTGTCGTTAGTAGAGCTCAAAGAAACAAGTGATTCCATTGGTTGACATATTGAATACGACGCACGATTTGTTTTCTTTTGCGACCAAAGACTTGTCTTTTGACGTATTTTTTTGGTCAGTGTAAGGCTATAAGGTAACGATAGCTACGCTGAGACTCTCACTTCGACAAGCGAATATTCACATTAATTTCTTATTTTTATTACATCTTAGAAGACTATAATTAGGTTGTATAAGGTTTTAAAATGTCAATAACATTATATTATATCATCGCTACTATCCGTCTTATATCTGCCCGACTCGGTAATATCTATGATAATTCATTTTGATTATTTACTCAGGTAGGGCGTAAACTGATTAACTAAATAACTGCCGTGCACTGTAAAAATTACGAATTAAAAATTTGACCAGAAAACTCGCCCTTCAAATATCGATCGATTAAAAACGACCCTCATCTCGGCAAAAAAAACTCTCAAACCTGGGATTCCGCGATGTCCCAGGTTTGAGAGTTTTTAACAAGATCAGAGTCATTGAAATCGATCGACATTTGAAGGACGAGTATTCTGGCCAAATTTTTAAAACGTTTTTCCAGAGTAGCGTATGTGGTAAATCGTCGGGACAAAGTATCATGCTTAGCGGCAATATTATGTTAAAATGACGATTTACAAATATCTTTAGTGATTTTAATTACCAATAACATATGAATGATTATGAAAGAATTAAATATGTCAAAGTGAATAAAATGCCTAAAACAATACGAGTACAATTGAAGGAGTATAAGTCGCATCTGTACATATTTGTTCTTTATCTGTACTACCGTTTTATTGAAGAACACAGTATGTGTTACGGTTTTTTGTTAACATTGCACATACAGTGTTTTTAAAAACAGCGGCAGTGTAGAAGGAAGGAAAATGACGTCACTTAGCTCTTTTTGTTTTTGTTTTAGACAGTCGTTTTAGTGATTAGTTCTCACAAAATTATATCAATCGGATTGTAAACGTTCAAGGTTACACATAGTTTTGTATGTTGGTACTTTACATCCGGCTGAGGGTATTTTACCTAGACGCATAGCATCCATATACCAGGCTAAAACCCCTGTTACAAAAAAGATAACCTCAATGACCACGCAAAACAAAAAAAAGCGTTGAGAAATTTATGACATGGAGGCTATACTCCGATTATCTCAGACAATACGAAATTGTCCAATACCACGGACTACGCTATTGTAAGCTGCCTCCATGGCAACGGTTTCATCAAACAATTTCAAAAGAATATCAGTTTTGTTTTTTACCCAATTATGTTACAGCTGGAGGTTGGCGATGGCTCAGTGGGGGTCTCGATAGCCCAGTTGGTAGAGCACTCGCTTCACACGCAAAGGGATCGAGATCGATTCAGAGTGATGTCTAGATTATTTTTCACGGCTCATCTCTTCGCCCAGCAGTGATTGGGTCGCTGGATCTGTTTGATCTAGCGGAAAGTTATTTACAACAGACCTGCGATAAACCGGCGTCCTATTCAAAGGGTAGAAAGAAATTGCTATTCCCCGTTTCACGCTATAAAAAACGGCTGTTAAGGACTACTTTTTGTTGCTATACTTATCAAGAACAAAATCTCTCTTTTTCCGTCGCGATTTGTATTTAATATATATAAAGAGAGAGGGAAGCCTTTGCTTTCATCACTTGGTAATCAATATATAGATATGAGGGTTCTGTATCTAAATGTTGTGTTTAGTTAAGGCAACTATAAATGGATAAGATTGTAAGGGCATCTTGTGCCTGATATTTACAAACAAAAATGTAGTCCTTAAGAGCCATCAGATCCATTTTGGCAAGAATTTATCCCAGTTTTTCTAACTTAAAACGGACAATAGCAATTGCTTGTTATCTTTTGGATAGGACGCTAGTCAAACGCAAATAATTTCCATCAGCGCTAACAGATCAATCACTGCTGGGTGGACAATGGGTCATTTAAAATATCAATCTCGATCCCTTTGCTTGTGAAGTAAGTGCTCTACCAACTGAGCTATCAGGATCTTAAGAAGTTAGAAAGTTCACCATATGTTTTCTAAAAAGATTTTTTTTTCTTTTTCAAGGATTGGAAACTAGTTACATATTATTCAATTGTTGTACTATTGATAAAGTCAAAGATAGACAGAGGAATAACCTAGAAGCCATGTCTCACTACTGCTAGAATCGGGAACAAATGTAAACGTATATAAATTTTGTGGCAGATTAAAACTGGTCCCCGGTTTAGTCACGAAGTCCCATGTTTGAGATATTTTGCCAAAATGTGAGGATTTTTTTCCAGGATGCGGGTAATTTTAATCCATCTATATTTTAATGACAAGACGAAGTCCCAGGTTTGAGAATTGCTTTTATTTTTTTGGTATGTTTTCTGGGGTTTTCTTTTGTTTATGATTTGTTTTGTTGTTTGTTTTGTTTTGTTTTTGTTTTTGTTTTTTTTTCTTTAATTTTTTGTTGTTGTTGCCAAATAAATGAGAGTCATTTATAACCGATTAATATTTGAATGATGAATTTTTTGGCCAAAATTTTAAATATGTGCTCTTCCAGAATGCACCAGAATAGCATTCCTCACAGTTAGGCGGTCTCAATAATTTATACCAATGTTCAAAATATCCGTTGGCATCACTACCGCCGCCCCCACGAAGAGTAATTTTCATTTTTCCGAAACGGACCCGGTATAACTTTACTGCCCATCCTACGCATCGCCAGCAACCTTCCGTCGTTGGCTGCTTTTGTCCGTGACACAAACCGGCGATACAACGCCTCGTTGTCTATCACGATTTCGCCTCTTTCATAAAGGTGATTGGAAACGCATCAACAGATATATAAAGGAAAACATCCTCGTCTAATTATTTGAATTTGTATCGATGGTAGTTTGGTTGTCATCAAAACGCCAAAAATGACATTTTGATATAGAATTCAATATTAGGAAGAATACCAAATCGGCGAAGTCAATATTTGTGATAATTCAAAAAAGTATAACGTTTGGTTTGATAGGTCCATCATTTTTATTGGAAAGACTTCGGAAGAAATAAATTTCGCAAACTTTAGAAAAACCAACAAAATCTCATTTTCATAGAAAAGTACGTGTAAATCGAAAACAACGTCATTAACTGAAGCAAAGATTCTTTTAGAAATAATTACACCTACCAATTAATTTTATTCCTCCCCCTCAGTAACTTGGAGCACGCACAAAAGGATTACGACCGTTTATAACTTTCTGAATTTTTGTGATACTTAAAGGTAAGATACCGCTTTTATTGATATTTTATTGATGATGATGCTAATAATAATAATAATAATAATAATAATAATAATAATAATAATAATAATAATAATAATAATAATAATAATAATAATAATAATAATACAAATTAATAATAATATCATTTTGATTGTGCACCTCTTGTATTTTGAAAACTACGGTTCCTTTAAAAGGTTATACTGTACAAAAATCACAGGGATAAAGAAGTTTAGATACAGTGACATGTCACATTATCACAATCACTAATAATAATAATAATAATAATAATAATAATAATAATAATAATAATAATAATAATAATAATAATAATAATAATAATAATAACAATAATACAAATTAATAATAATATCATTTTGATTGTGCACCTCTTGTATTTTGAAAACTACGGTTCCTTTAAAAGGTTATACTGTACAAAAATCACAGGGATAAAGAAGTTTAGATTCAGTGACATGTCACATTATCACAATCAAAGCCCCCCCCCCCCCTCCCCCTCTCCTCAGTGAAAATAATTCAAGAATGGCAAACGTGTACCTTGCTCGATGGGTGACCAGTGGGGTTTGTGCGACCTTTATGAGTTGTCTTGCTCAACTGTTGGACGGGGAATATGTCTTTATCCTATTCGGAGGACCCCCCCCCCCCAGTTTGTTTTTTACATCAATGTCTTTGTCTAAAATGTATAAGTACGTCACCGGCTGCTTGTGTCGTCCAATATAGATAATATCCGCTTCGCTAAGAAGCTCGCAACATTGCCATCCGGAAGTATAACGGACCAACACACAAAACTATGTGTAACCTTGAACATTTATATTCTGGTTAATACAGTTTAGTGAGAATTACTGATAACGCGGATGGCAAAAAAAAACAATAACAAAGACCCGAATGACGTCAACTTCAGTCTATCTATATTACATTTTCGTTGTCCACCAGGGAAGAGATAAATTATAAACGCTGTGAATCGATTTTCAACACTGTTAAGTATTATTTAAGTGATATCTATTGTTACACAATTTCAAACACTATTACATGAATGCAACTTTGTTGTGAATATTTTCCCCGCGGGAGAGAGACCATTACTGTAAACATTTTAAAGTTTGAGTCATATTTTATTGCAAACGAAGAAAAGATCAAAGGAATTCGGCATTGTGCGAAAACTGTCTGGTCTATCACTATCGGTATTCAAAATTCGTAATGTCACTTAAAAGCCCGCATGCAAAATAAATCACGACACAATATTTCGTAACTTTGGAGGAATTTGCGATATTCCGTGGGCAAGGGACTTGGAACGGACAAGACTATAGATAGTAGATTTCACGAGCATCCAAGGATTTTTATGAATTTGAAACAGTTTTTCGTCTTTCCTAAAAAGTTGCGTTTTTAAGATACGATAGTTTTGCACCCTGCAGCTACAACAAAGAAACAAGATAAAGAAGTTGAGGTGGGAGAAATGAGTATGTTGAGATGGTCACTTGGCTGGACAAGAAAAGATAAAGTGAGAAATGAACGAATTCGAAGGTTGACTGAAGTGAAGAATGTATCAATAAAGATGAGAGAAGATAGATTGAAATGGTTCGGATATGTAAAGAGACGAGAGAGGAGGTATGTGGGAAGGAAAGTATTTGACTTACAATTAGTGGGAAAGAGGATAAAGGGACGACAAAGACTAGATGGTGGGATAATGTAAAGGACGATATGAAAGAACTGGGACTGAAGGAAGACGATGCTCTGAACCGAGATGCATGGAGATGTAGCATTCATTATGGCAACCCTGCAAAATTCGGGACAAACTGAAAGAAAACAAAACAGTTTTTTTTTAGTCCGTATCAACGCGTAGTCATCGTAACTTATTGCCTGACACTAGAACCGTCGTCATCGGTATCTTATAGCCAGACACTAGAACCGTCGCCATCGGTATCTTAGAGCCAGATACTAGAACCGTCGTTATCGGTATCTTATAGCCAGACACTAGAACCGTCGTCATCGGTATCTTATAGCCAGACACTAGAACCGTCGTCATCGTTATCTTATAGCCAGACACTAGAACCGTCGTCGTCATTAACTTATAGCCTGACACTAGAACCTACAAGGACTTACAGTGTGACGTAATTTTTTTAGGTTTGTGCAGCGTCTAGTGAGTTGTCGTTAGTGTGTTGTTTTCTTTTATGGCCAAAGACATGTCTTTTAACGTCATTTTTGGTCAGTGTCAGACTATAAGATAACGATGTCTATGATCAACCCAGTCGACACCTCCTTCTCCAAATAGACCCGAATAGATTCGATACGTTACGAAGGCCATTTATCTCTCAAACTAAATCTAATGAAGCTAATAGTCTTAAACAGTCATGACGTTACTTCCCTCGTAATGACGAATAGTAACTCAGTAATTGGATCTAAACTGATGTCATGTCCACCTAGCAACGAGCACTTGGTTCTAAACAAAGAAAATCGTTACTTTTTATTCTCCATGCTGGCTAGAACTTTTTTCATGTCATGTGATCAGAATGCATAAATGTCAAAACATGATCAGATTTGTAATGTTTTTCTCCGCTGGATACACTTTTATGCTCGTCGGAGAAGTATTTCATAAGGGCGTCCGCCATTGTTCCGATAGTTTAGAACCAGTTAATAGGTAATAATAATGCGTCATTACGAGGGAAGTGACGTCACGACTGTTGAATTCTATTGCGGTACGCGTTATACAGTGTCCAATCGGGACCAATTGTGTGATGTCAACATACTTATTCAAATCTTCTTGGAGGACTGGATACAAGCAGATGATTTTCTGGATTCACTGACAGTACTTTACTTTTCGCCTTAATAAATTTTGGTCGTGAATAAAGATCATTTTAAGTTCCGTAATCATACGAATACGCCTATGCATAACTGGTACTAAACTAGTTATGCCACCTTATGATTCAATTTGTAACCTGTTCATTGTTCCTCCAGAGGATGTGCGGCTATGTGGTCTTAAGGTATGACACTCGCTTTTGGATCGGAAGGTCCTGGGTTCGAGCCTCGCTAGGGGCATAGTTGAGTCCTTGGAAAAGGCTCTTTACTCACATTCTCTCATCGTACACAGGTGTAAAATCAGTACCTGGCCGTTAACAGCTTTGTCTCTGTTCGAAAAATATGTAAAAGCGCCATGTCACGTCCTACATGTTACGTGTTGCTGTTGGCTAGGGACCCCTTGTGAAGCGCTTTGAGCACGATTAGTGGATATTGCTCCATATAAAAGCTCAAATCTTTTTAAAACACTTCCAAGGAGGTTTGGAACCGGAATAGAGGAAGGTGTGACCTCAAGACTTCTCCCTCCATTTATAACCCACCAATAGCTCTGAATCCACAAACCTCACCGATGTTAAGGGGGGAACCGGTAATCGAAAATCAAATTTTGAATTTAACTCTACAATTGTTATTCCTTCGTTGTCTTTATGTAGATAGTAGGAGGTCTGATATGAGAAATTGATTGTGATCACTTCAGGCTTGAGTAAACTCGTAGCCCGCCGTTAAGGTTCAATTTTGTTAATGTTCATCAGTTTATTTATTTAATTTTTTCTGACTATACACTGACATATGATGCTATTTGAAATTGTTGCCAGAAAACTTACTTGATGCAGGGTGTTTTTTTACTACCCCATAAAGAATAAAATAGCCTAGAACCAGAAACGAAAAACATCTATTTTTTTCGTAGTTTCCCACCACTATTCAAGTTTTTTGTTGTGAAAATTTCAGAATAAATATCGTTCCATTTAAACAAGCCGCAAACTTCAAAACTTCTTCAACGGATAGGTCCTTGTTCTCGGGTTGCTTCTTCTGTATGGAATCTTCTTCCTAATTCTTTTAGAAAATGCAAAGTAGATAAAAGGGACCTTTAAGCAGACCTCCCTACTGCTACGAAGAATTCGTAAAATTACGTGATTGTGCCTCCAATTTAAGAATTTTAAGAGGTTTTTAAAGCAATTAAAACATTGAAAATAAAAGTCGATACCAGAGTACATAATTTTAAGAATTTGAAGTGTTCTTTAATCATTGTGAGGGTAAATTGTTGATCTGTAAAGTAAAGTATAACGACTTCTATTTTTGATTCCTAAAAATTTCAAATTTTTATATTTTTAAGTAGGTAGATCTGTTTAAGACAAACATAATAAGCTATTTATTTTATTAGAGAATATTTGACAGAGTAAACCCGGTTTCCGCTATATTCTTTACCGTGTCTTGAACGTAATGGGTATTTTCTTCTTTCATTTCTATGGTCCTGTATGTGTGGCATTAGATTAGCCTATAGCTGTTTGTATAAGGAATAGGCGCGGGTTAAAAATGAGTTTTCAAAAACTAGAGCATTTATATAGCGCAGTGTCCACTGAAGGTGCTCAAAGCACTTTATATGATTCCCCTAACCAACATGACACCTGTTAGGCGATATTAAATTTGTATTCAGACAGAGACAACGCTGGTAACGGCCAGGTACTCACTTTTCCCCCCTGTACGGTGACAATGTGTGTAAAGAGGCTTTTTCTAAGGACTCAACTATGCGCCGCCAAGAGCATTACTCAAACCCGGGACGTTCTGGTCATAGGGCGTGTATCATACCACAGGACTACAAGGGCATACATTACCATTATCATTATCGTTAAACCCAAGGCTTTAACAAGTCTCGACTTACATTTTTCAAACAATTTTTTTTTAACTTGAGCTTTTATATAGCGCAATATCCACTTAATGTGTTCATAGCGCGTTACAAGGGGTCCCTAACCAACAGCAACATTTAACATGTAGATAGAGACATGACGCCTGTTAGACATGACGCCTGTTAGGCGATAGTAAATTTTCATTCGGAAGGAGACAACACTGTTAACGACCAGGTACTCATTTTACACCTGAGTACGGTGAGGGAATGTGAGTAAAGAGTCTTTTCCTAGGACTCTACTATGCGCCGAGCAAAGCTCGAACCCGATCCAAAAGCGAGTGTCATACCACTAGACCACATAGCGGTACAATGGGTCATTTAAATCGAAGTAGGGTGGCCAGATAACTCAGTTGGTAAAGCACTCGCCTCTCACGCAAAGGGAATGAGATCGATCTTGGGTGAATTTGAGATTTCTTTCCGACCCCCTCCCCTCTGTTTAGTCAGACCAACAATGATTGGGTAGTTTGGTCTAGAAATCTGTCGGAAGCACTTTGCAAGAAATTTCTGTTGTCCGTTTTACGCTATAGAAGGAATGAAATTGACTTCTCTCAGTTCTTTGTCATTGTCTTTAGCCAGCCATTTTATGAGTAATGTTCACTAAAATGTACTAATCAAACCATAAAAGTTTAAGGTTGCACATAATTTTGTGAGTTGTTAGGTTATATCAGAATGGCGGATGTTGTGAGTACTTTAACTAAGTTCATGACATCAATAGAAACTGTGATAAACTCCAGCTCCATGAGCCCGATGGCTCTGGCAAATTAGATTATACTAGGTTTCTGTAAAAAAAGGCTTTTTCTCAGTTTATGGCAGTCTTAAGAATAGGGACATTTAAATAGAGTATTTCAGCGGATTTATCATGTTCAATGCCCTTAACATTGTTACATTTATTCATCCATCAAGCGGTATGGAACCATATTTCCATTTCAAATGGTATATGTCGTCTGTTGTTATAACGCTTTTACAATATCCGCCTCGGCCGATAGCCAGGTACTCATTCGCTCCTGGGTCGAGTGAAGGTAATGTGTATTAAGTGTCTTACCCAAAGGCACAACATCAGGACCAGAATTTCCCACGATCATTGTTATCCGCCCGGTCACTGACCACGCTTAACATCTCTTGACTCTTGTGACAAGAAAACACACCGGAAACCCGAGCCACAAATCCAAACAAGGTTACATTATAATATCAACTTCGTGAAGTCCCAGGTTTGAGAGTTTTTTGCCAAGATGAGGGTCATTTAAATTGATCAATATTTTAAGGACGAGTTTTCCGGCCAAATTTTTAAATACATGTTTTTCAAGCGCGCGGCATTTAACAGGCTAAAATACAGTTTGCTTCGTAGAAAAAATGACTTACTTGAGACATTGACTAATTGCTGCAGCCGTAAAACGCTTCTTATGCCATCTTAAAATGACTAAGCCGATCATCAATTGTATTCGAATTTCACCTCATCCATGAATATCTAGGATAAGGGCTTTTGAAATAAACCTCTCAACGTATCGCTGACATAGTCTACACTTCATCAACTCTTGTAAACAAGAGAATGAATGAAGTTGACGTCACTCGGCTCTTTGTTATCGTTAATAGACAGCCATTGAGTATTGAGTAGGACGCTGGTTTATCGCAAAGTACGTTCCACCAACTCAAACAGACCCAGCTACCCCAATCACTGCTGGGTGGACAGAAGGAGAAAGGGGGGAAATTCAGAGCCTTTTGTTAAATTTGGAAATGGGCGCTACATAAACGATAATTATTGTATTGTATTGTACTTTGAAATTGTGATAAATGGTGATGATTTGTGTAGCTCTTTGTTTCGGGTTAAAGTTACAGGCTTGCATTAATATTGGCTATGGATAGAACTTTCAATAAAAAGATGAAAGAAAAAAAATACAAAAGTAAAAACGGCTATTGCTCTGTCGTTATTTAGATAGCACAACTTATAACTCTTAAGGTGATAAATTTAAATAATGATCTGGGGTCCCTCTCAAATAAGCAAATTTGTGAGGTTTTGTTGTCTTGAAATATTGTTTTGTAAAATTTAAATAGAATATTTGAAATGTCGTTGCAGTTAGGAATTGATTTCCCCGTGTCATCACTTCGTTTTTATTTTACAAAAAGCTGTAATATTTTATTAGAGCTATATCATCTCCTGCTGGTGTCTCCCGCTGTATTTTCATGGTTCAATGAACCAACAATAATCTCTTGTAATAATATTTAAATAGTTAATTGCCGCACTCTAGAAAGACACGTATTTAAAAATTTGGCCAAAAAAATTCGTCCTATAAATATCAATCGATTTAAATGATCTTCATCTTGGAAAAAAAACAACTCTTAAAGTCCCAGGTTTCATATTTTTTGCCATAATGAGGTTTCTTTTAAATCGATCGACATTTGGAGGAGGATAAGATTTCAAGCCAAATTTTTAGATACGTGTTTTCCCAGCGTACGGCAGTTAACTTGTTAAAAGTGATCCCTGTGTAAGAATATCATGGAGTGCATAGCTTAGGACATAGACACCAATTAGGGACAATAGAATATTATTTCTAATTGAACTGTTGAACTGATTTCTATAGGATAAACGGACCATAGCAATCGCTTACTACCCTCTGTATGAAAAAAAAATGTAATATCGCCTAACAGGCGTCGTGTCTCGTTCTGCATGGATGTGTTGCTGTTGGTCAGGGACTCTTTGTAAAGCGGTTTGAGCACGTTTAGTGGCTATTAAGCTATATAAAAGATAAAGTTTTTTTTTGTTTTTTGTTTTTTGTTTGTTTGTTTTTTTTTTTGTTTTTTGTTTTTTTTTTTTGTTTTTTTTTTGGGGGGGGAGTTAATAAAAGACAAAAGAATTGTAGTTTTCTCTTAATGATGTAAGTAATTGCTATTGTCCCTGAGCTAGTGGGGCATCTAGCTACCGGGGCCCTGAACTGTAACGAAGTCTGTGGAATTTTGAAATTATATATTTTAATGATTATGGTGTAAGAGCTTTATAAATTCAGCGTGTTTTTTAATCGTTGCTTAATAGGGCTGATCTATATTCTTCTTCATCATCAATGTCTTGTTATCATCATCATCATCATCATCCTCATTATCGTCGTCATTAACATCAATATTTTAATCATTATCATTGAGCACCAGAAACATCATCATCATCATCATTATAACATTTTTTTCGTAATTTATTTCTTTTACTTTCAGAGATCAAATCGTCAGCACAAAGAACCGTCACTGAGGAGAGAAAAATACATAGTAAAAACAAAGGTTTAAAGCATCTACTGACAATCTACTTAATCATCACCTGGTCAAACTACGCACCAAAAAAAATCCAACTTCCTCGTTGTAGAATGTTTATGAAATGATGTTCTAAGTTTTATGCCAGTTTGTATAACACGCATTTCGCGATAGTTTTATTTTCCGATTTTGTTGAAAATTTCTGAGTTCAAATTAATATTTATCGAAACAAACATAACATCAATCAGAATTTTAGAAAAAAAAAAAACAACACTTTATTTCGCTGTTATTTAAAGTCAAAGAACGGCACAAGGTTTTTAGATTGGGTTAATAACATTTGAAATTTGCAATATTGAATTGTTGACGCGACTTTGATGTAGATTATAATTTCAACCTGGAACTTATTTATCCGGCCAAAATTTCAAATCACTAACATTGCCATTGGTATCTGGAGAATATCTGAAGGACATCCATTCATTCATCAAATTTTAATCCATAATCTAACAGAAGAAATACTACGAATTGAATAATTTACCTCGAAGGTTCTTCCAGTGGTTTTTGAACGGAGACACGAACACGGACACAAAGAGCTATGCTATTGTGTTGCCTATCTCAGTGGCTCTCTGTGCTGCTTCCATTGTTATTTGCCATCTTGCCGTGGGCTTCCTCTCGAAGTGTCTGGTCATCACTCCCTTCTCTCGAAACATCCATTTTCACATCAGGTAAGAAAGAGTCTTTTATAGGATAGATTTGATAGTATACGTGTTCCAATTGTCGTGGTATAAATGAGTGCTTAAGAACTAACTCGACAACATGCATAAAATAAAGATGTGAAGAATAAGGCCCCCAGAATTTACTAGTTACTTTTTTAAAATAAAGAACAAATAACGACGTGTTTAAGATGATTTGAATAGAAAGATGAAATTTAATTAAATGAGTCCTCTGATAAATGAATGGTACTCACAGTTACAAATGAGAATATAATGATATTACGTATCTTATGCGATCTTGATGAGATGATGAAAATGTTAGATATTGCGGGCGGACTTGTGGGGTTCCACTTCCAGTTGAGAATGGTTACAGTTATTCCTCCAAGTGGCTCAGACTTGATAAGTTCTTGACAGTGATTGAACTGGCAAAGTTGACAAAGGAATCTCCGATGTCTTGATAGCGGAAATCAAAACTAGTGAAGTGCTCCACAAACTCCCGAGAGTAAGATATAAATCCCGAAAACATAGATAATATGAGGAGTGGAATAGTATGGCCGTCAGGGCATAGGTTATTGAGAGAAGTGAGTGAGGAAGATTAGATCGATCAGCTTTTATAATAAGTGGCTACGTGACAGAAGGTAGAACGAAAAGTATTCACTAATTTTACATTTATTCAAAGAGAAGGCTATTAAAGGAAAGATGATCTAATATTAGAAGGTAAAGTTTTTCTAAGTCTACCGAAATATAACTGGAGTGAGATGAACTCAGTTCTTACTAAAGTAAAACATAAAAAGCATTCAGCATGGGACAGCGTGGCTCAGCGGGATGGGCTTTGCTTCGTACCCAAAAGGTACCGAGTTCGACTATCCGCCTCGTGTGTGGCCTTGAGCAAGTCACCTCGCCCTAGTTTAATGTGCGGCGCTGCACTGCGGCTGACGCCTGGGTTATTCAAGTCTTCCCTTGGATTAGACGCTATAGACAAATTTCTATTTGGGGATGGATAAAGGGAGTTTTTTTTAAAAGTATTCAAAAATTATTTTTAAAAATACTTCTGAAGGACTGCATACATACTTGTTGGTAGATAAAAGACATTTCCCTTTAATAGCGCATTTCCACGGATACATCATGCTCAATGTGCTTCATGATGTTATATATTTTACCCGAGCAGGTCACGTGGAACCATATTTCCATTTCATACCGTACCAATCTTCTGTAAGGCTTTCGTACTATCACTCTTACAATATCCGTCGAGTGGGTTTTTAAAAAATAATTAAAAATTGAGCTTTTATATAGGGCAATATCCACTAAACGTACTCAAAGCGCTTTACAAGGGGTCCCTTCCAACAGCAAAACTTAACATTTAGGACAAAACATTACGCCTGTAAGGCGAGATTATAATTTTTTCGGACAGAGACAACGCTGTTAACGGCCAGGTACTCAGTTTACACCTGAGTACGGTGAGAGAATGTGAATAAAGAGCCTTTTCTAAGGACTTAACTATGCGCCGAGCGACGCTCGAACCCAGGACCTTTCGATCCGAAAGCGAGTGTCATACCACAAGACCACATAGCCGCACGAGTGGGGTAATGTGTGTAAAGAGCCTTACCTAAGGACACAGCGTAGGGTCCAGAATTTTTCAAGATCTCTGTCACCCACACTCTATTGTCCAAGCTTAACATCTGCTTTAACAACGTAATCCTCCCATATCTCAATTGTTTTTGCAAGTCTCATTCGCTGTGTTTTGTTGGCAAAGAGGATACCCAAAGGTCCACATCATCAGAATCCGTATAGTAAATTCAAGCTACTTTTTTATCTTATTATTTCTGACCGACATTTATTTAGTGTCAGATAGCCTCCGCCGGTCTCATAACGAAAACAAATATATAAATAAATAAAACTAAATTTATTTTTCCAAAATGGAAATATTTCATTATGATCTGTCTCACAAAGATAGAAATAATCAGCCGTCAAGCGCAAGGCAGTGCCCGTCAACAGTGACAATAATGACGGGCTCTATAACATTTTATCAGTGCATGAGTGTATTATGATTAATTAAATAGCAAGTCGGTTAACACCCTTATATAACGTTCAAAGTGGTTTTGTCACTCACGATGAAAGAGAGTGACAAAACAATGAAGTTACAATAATGTATATCATTACGTAAATTGGGTTTTCCCGCTCTATAGCATATTTCAATTGTGACAACGATAACGTTGTATCTATAACATTCATTCATAATAACACGCACAAATTATTTGTCTCAGTATGGGAAGGCTTTATAATAATAATATTATAACTGGAATAACAACGACCATTGACTTTTTCAACTCTCGTTTCTGATAAGATTATGCGTGGAAATGCATTTGGAATGTGGTTCGCTCACATCAATGTTACTAGTCGATAATTCGATTTTAAGTTTCATCCTACTTAAGAGCTGGCAAGTTTCGAGGATGCCGTAATCTTATTTTAAATTATTTGAGCAGAACGTTGAAAAAAGTTTGCTTGGGGAGGGGGGGGGTGTCGCTTCGCTTGCTTTATTTCTATAATGATGCTCACTTAATTGTTCTAAGGCATGCGCAATATCCAATTTCTTTCAGCAAAGAAAAGTCAATTATTCGTGCCATAAACTGACAAAGAATTTGGAAAAATCCGTTACGAATATTTGATTACACTTAATGCATGATTTTTTTCACAATAATTGAAGGCAACTAATTTATTATGCTCTTTTTCAAATATCTATACAATTTGTTTTTTGATGTATTTGTTGTTTTGTTTTTTGGAGTTGGGGGGGGGGGGTGGTTGGTGGTTTGTTTTGGTTTTTGTTGTTGTTGTTTTTAATATAAAATACAAGGCATCAGAAACAACGTAACGGTTTTTAAAAAGTTACAAGTAAACTGTTTGATCTGATTTAAGCGGTTGATAAATATTATTATAATGAAAGAACAGATCATCATTTCTGCTTTTTTTTGGTGCCAAATTCACTGACATTAATTTATCACCGTTCAAAAACCGTGAATCAAAGCATCGAACTACAAAATCAGTTTAAAAATTAATTTAGAATATTATGGTCCGATTAAGATTAATCCCAAATCTAAAACCCTGAAATCTTAATTAAGGAAAAAATGAGAGGTGGCAACGCTTATTGACTTAGTGATGTAATATTTTTAATGTTAATTTAAAATTTTGATTTATTTGATCTGAGCTTCAGAGATCGCCAAACATTTCTGATCGGACACTTACAAAGACCCGAAAGAAATCAAGCATTTGGTATGAGTAGTGATGGCATATTTTGTGTTAAAGTAAGTCTCTTCACGTGTTATTCGCTCGGGTAACTAGGAAGCTGTTGATATATATTATACTCACATTTCGCCGTTTAACACTCTTCAGTTATCAGTTTTGCGATCTTCTTTGAGAGATAGAGAAAGGGAACGTATATGGGAGGGGGGCTGCTTAATGGGGAAGGGGCTTATATATATAATATATATATATATATATATATATATATATATATATAATATATATATATATATATAAATAATGAGAGGAACCACTTGAACCAATTCAAGGCAAGTAGTCCCACCTCAATGTCATACTCGCAAATTCAAAGGTTGACGCACAACCCACTAGCTAAAAATTGATGTCGTCTGATTCGATGGGATTTAACGAAATAAATTTGAGTTTTCGAGTTAATCATCACGATGTATAGCCAGAGGAGCCTTGGCGTTACAAAACATCCATTTGCCCAAATTTATATATAACATTTCAAGTATAATTATGATCAACTCTACAATACTGTTTCGAGCGTTAACGCTCATCTCATGTATTTATATATATATATATATATATATATATATATATATATATATATATATATACACACATATATATATATATCATCTCATGTATGTATATATATATATATATATATATATATATATTACACACACACACATATATATATATTATATATATATATATATATATATATATATATATATATATATATATATATTCATTGAAGTTATTCATGCCATCATTATCCTATATTTCAACTGGTTGCATAGTTGCGAACATAATATTTAAAATTCAAATAACAGTCTTTGTCACAGGTCGCGTTTTCTCTGTTTCCGAGTGCATTAATGCTCGACACCGTCAAAGAGCTTGTTGAATTATGGATCTGGACGTGCTTGACAAAGTGCGTGTTAACGAGTAATGGATGCATCAGGATGTGGCGATTAGAATCGTGACAATCGACTAAGTGTGGACAGCGAACTTTTGCATGGTATTCGTTACATAACTGATTCAGTTATCTTGTATTCTCTTGCGGTTAAGTGGTCTTGTGGTATGATACTCGCCTTCGGATCGGAAGGTCCTGGGTTCGAGTCCTGCTTAATAATAATGATAATAATAATAATAATAATAATAATAATAATAATAATAATAATAATAATAATAATAATAATAATACTTTATTCTTCTAAAGGAAATTTTTTGTACAGACGTGTTGAACAGACATGATAATAATGAAGCAAATAACTATAGTCAGATTTTTTAAAATTATTGGCGCGTGTTTTTCTGGTTTTTTCTCAGCTGTCCCTCTATCAAAAGTTGTAAAAAAAAGTATGTCAACATTTAAGGAGCAGCGTGGCTCAGCGGTACGGTCTTTGCTTCGTACCCAAAAGGTAACGAGTTCGATCACCCGCCGCTGCGTTGTGTGGCCTTGAGCAAGTGCCCTAGCTCACTTTGCGACGCTGCACGCGGCTGACGCCTGGGTTATTCCAGTCTTCCCTTGGAATAGACCCTAAAGACAAATTTCCCCTTGGGGATGAATAAAGGGAATTTTATATATATATATTTTTATTCTAATCAATTTGTCTTAACTGGATATAAATTTTGGACCGTGTTTATGCCATATCAAAAAAGTTTTCTTCTTTAAGACCTAAAAAAACTAGATTAAAACCGCTGTCATAAAATTCGAGATTTTACACTGTAAAAAATGTAAACAAGTTAAGCACCACAAATGAATTCATCGTTTTCAAAAAAAATGTGCTGACACGTAGTTCCGGCTAGTAATTATGAATTCACGTCATACATGTTTCCGAATAAAAACAATTCGCTTTAACTGTTATAAACTTACAACTTATGTAGTTTCCCTTAAATTTTGAATTTATGATTTATTGCTTATTATCTACATCCTGTCACAATTAACGATTTGAAATCTCTAGTTTAAAATCATTTGAAATACTGATTAAGATATACTCAATATTGTAATATTAACAATGAATGATGTTTACGTAACTTTGAAAAACTGTATCCATGAACGAACGTTACACAGAGCATTTAAAGGCTTTTAGAACATATAGCTTTTAAACTATACGATACGATATGACACTCTCGTAAAGCCGGCTGCGAAAAGAAATCTACTTGTGTCTATCGATAAGCCATTAAAGAGGACGGCTATGGAATAGGAATTTCACAATCAACCCCGAGAAGATGAGTATCGAAATACGACGGAGAGATCACCAGTGTGGAACGACGTGATAGGACAAGGATCCAAGACAACCCTGATATGGATATCATCCAAAGATGAATGGAACTGGGTGAACGTAAACATACATCTGATAATTTGGGTAGAAAAAAACTCATGAGTTCTGGACAGAGGATCATTGATGTGTTGCAGGTGGTGAAGATATTTAGAAGAATGCCATACCGTTTCTTTTCTTTTCTGCATCATCTGGAAGGTAGAGACTATCGGTCAGATGCAGAGGTGTTTGAAGACTGGCTAAATAACCGGTTGCTGCCTTTCCTCGAAGCACCCAGGCGTATTGCATTGGACAACGGTACAATTCGGTGGCCCATGATCATCTCAATGCTCCATGTTCGGAAACTATAAAAACTGATATGATTTCATGGTTCCAATCAGACAGCACTACATATTCTGACTGTTTATCAAATACCCAACTATACTCCTAGTGGAAAAAACAAACCAGAAACAGTTTTCAAAGCAGACTTTCTAATCGAGGAGTTTTGGCACGAGGTTGCGTGACTTCCTCAATATCACTGTGAGTGCAATCCAATAGAGCTCATTTGGACCCAAGTAAAGGGGAAGATGAGAGGTGGAACACCAAATTTACTCTCACGGACAAGGCAATAAATGATATAACAAGGGATGACTGGGAAAAGGCATGCTCCAACCTTCGCAAAACTGGAGGAAAATTACATTTCATTGGATAGAGTGATACCACGAAATCATTCCATAGTCGTTTCATTTCTCCTTTTCCTCATCTTCGTCATTAGAATGTAATGATTGATGTGTCCAGTATGTCTTTGTTGTTGGTGGTGGTGTTGTTGTAGTTGTTGTTGTTATTGTTGAACACATGTACATATTTGTGGAAACAATATATTATGAATTGTCTTGCTTATTATGAATTGATGAATTTCTACTTTTGACAAATTTACATTAAATTTATGTAGACTCTAATCCTCTTTGGCATAAATTCCGCAATCAAAATCATGATGAAAATGCGTAATGTTTACTTTCATTTGTATTCATCCGTAATGTGTATTGTGTAGTTATAAAATTAAATGTAGATGTCTGATAGTTAAGGATTGTCATTCATTCCTTCATAATCAGATACTTAATAATATATATCTTTTAAGTTTCAATTAACTGAACTTTCCATTTTAACGAATTCCTTCAAAATGGATAAGCGGAAATTTATCATATGGATACTGTAACTCATCTAAGAGTTACGATCCTTACCTGTTATCGATTTTAATATAGCTGTTATAAGCGAAGTTCTTTCCTATTGTTTTACAATTTATGAAAAAATATTTTTTGATTAAGACATATTGATTCAGAAGTTCATACAAACTTGTTGCAGCTGTGCATTAAGGGACAGCTGAGAAAAAGAAGAAAAACTCGTGACACTTATCAAAATCTTGCTATAGGTAGTATAAGTATGTATAATGTGAAAGTAAGAAAATGTATAAATTTATTAGTATATTGAGGATTATAAATTCATGTAAATAAGTCAAAATCAGTTTTTAAAAATTGAAAAATTGAAATATATATATATGTATATATATATATATATATATATATATATATATATATATATATATATATATATATATATATAAAATGCGGTGATATTATATGGTATTTAGTCTAAGATCAAAACTATATAGGCTTAAGCAAGGTCCATTCCCCCAAATCATTTCTACTTTAAAAACATGTTTAATGTCAATTATCTTATAAATCAAATCATATGCATTTTTAAATTAGTGTAAATAAGTATAGTTCTGTGCTAAAAATATAGATTATGGAACGAATATTTGTCCATTATGTATGGTCATTATGTTTAAATGAAATCATCAATAAAGGGTCGCATTTCATTAAAAACTGTTATTTTACGTTAAGATAAGATGTACAACAAAAGGGAGAAACATGTATATAGTAACATAAATATCCAATTCGCTAGTTGGGCATCATCTAATGACATTGGTGACTCCAAAGAGTGACTAATCAAATTAGAATTCCAATTAGAAATTGTTATAAATTTGATTGCAAGAAGGTAAAAAAAGATTGTCGACGTCTTTCACTTATTGTTCGTACAGAGATCAGGCGACCACTCCTGTCCGATCTCAAGATTGAGGTGTTTTAGGGATGGTCGCCATCTTCAAGAACTGTACAGAATTTCCTAAAGATAGATTTTTTTACAAGCTCATCGAAATCCCGAGCCTCATTTGTTGATTTCTGGGCCTTCTTTATTAGTCTGTTTAACTCTTTCTTATTCACTACAAGGGGGGTTGCCTCCCCAAGCCGCAATGCAAAATGTGATAACACTTTCCATGATTGATCTATAGAATAAAGTACAGAGAGTTTTATCTATTTTGAATTGCCCCAATTTGAAAAGAAAATACATTTACATACGTTTATTGACTTTTGTTTTTACGTTTTTAATATGATCAGTCCCCAGCAATTCGTCATCAATTGTCACGCCCAGGTATTTATAGTAATGAACCGATGTATTGACTGGCCTTTGAACCTATATGGTTCAATCGGTCCCTTTCATTTCAGAAAGTCAATAACTAATTCCTTTGTCTTGCTCACATTAAGCTGAAGGCGGTTATCATCACACCAAGACACAAACCTATCTATTCCATTATTATCTGCCTCCTCGTTGCCATTAGCGATAAGACCATGAAGTGCGGTGTCATCAGCAAATTTTATGATAGGCACGCTAGGATATTGACTTCGACAGTCGATTGTGTACTGTGAAAAGTACCGGGAATAATACGCAGTCCTGAGGGGTTCCAGTGTTGGTTGTCTTTTTGTGGACCTGTTGTCACCAACCTGGACGTGTTGTACCCTGTCCGTCAGAAATTCAAGAATCCAAGCAATGATACGATTACACATACCCAAGGTACCCGAACAAACGTCTGAGGTCAACAAGGATTACACTTGTTGTCCAAATTGAGAAAATTGGGGTTAATAATCATGCACAATTCATTGTAATTGAAAATTCCTGAAGCGGGACTCGAAACCAGGACCATCCAAGTCAGAGTGCGATCTCAATTTGCCGAATGTGCCATGTTGTAAATGGATCTGATTGACAAATCGTCGCATCATCTTTTACGGTATTTTTTTTCGAGATGTTAAAACTACGGGTGGTCCTTTACTGGCCTGCTCGATTATAAACTGAACTAGTGCCTTGTATGTTGTCCGTTTCAGTCTGTCTGACGGATCGCTGGTTCTTTAAGGATATTGGCAGTCTTGTTGGCTTAATTATGATTAATCGTCTGATTGTATCATGGAGCCGTGGGAGAGATTTTTTTTTCAAATTGATTTACCATTCATCCCTTTCAAAATAACCTTTCAATGATACGGATCGGCTTTACCCTGGCTCCGGCTCTAATTATTGGCCAGAAATGCTCATATCATTTTTATCTTAACTCAGTTTTTTTAATTTTTGGATTTAATGTTAAAATGGGTTAAATATACCACCTCACTTGGCTGTCCCGCACAAAGAAAAAAGGTATTGAAGGTGTAGTCCTTCAGAGTCATAAGACCCAAGAAATTTATCTTGGTTGTCTGTAGAGTTAAGCAGAGGAAATGAAGCAATTAATTTTTCACTTTCATTTATATACGACGCTATTCTATTGCAAAAGTATTTCCGTCAAATTTAATAGACCCCACTACCTTGTCACTGTTGGGTAGACATATGAGTCAGTGGGTTATTCTTTAATCAACCTCCAATGTTCTTTTTTTCTTTGGGGGGGGGTGTCCAGAGATTGTTTAGGTAACGACATGACCTAAGAGTCTAGCAATGTCGCAACTAAATTGAAACATGGCTGTACTCTGAATTCTTTCTTTTTATTATTTCTTGAAATAGGTTTCAGGTTTGAAACGTCTTGACGAGTCGATTGTTATTTCATTCGCTGGATATAAATATCATGTAAGAGTTTCTCTCCAAAGTGTACCCCAAAAAATGTGTTTTGTCAATAAGAGAAGGTAGGTAGTGTTCTAAAAATAAACTTGACAAAAAAGTGCAGTGTAATTATCAGCATATGTTGACCTTCATATTTCTGTCAGCTCTTCCTCGTGAAGAATAGTGCGATGAGAGGATAGGACCGTGAGTCGTGAGAGAATAGGTCCGTAAATTATCAGCGCATGTAGGAAAATCTTTTTTTATGAATAGCATTCAGGAAGCAGTGCAGTCAGTGCAGTGGCTCCAAGTTTCTCCGACCGGATGTACTCGCTTCTTCCGGTCGCGGTTGCGAATTGCATTGCTTTGCGATTAATCCATTCACACACATACTCTCTCTCTCTCTCTCTCCCCCTCTCTCTCTCTCTCTCTCTCTCTCTCTCTCTCTCTCTCTCTCTCTATCTATCTATCTATCTATCTATCTCTCTATCTCTCTCTATCTCTCTCTATCTATCTATCTGTGCGTGGGTGTGTGTTGGTGTGTGTATGTGTTTGTTTGTTTACTTGTGTCGTGTGGTGGGGTGTGTTGGTGGATTGGAATGGGTTTACAATTGTTAGTCACCTTCACATCTTCCACCCCAACCACTTTTCTCTTCCCTCCATGCTTTCAAATACTGACATAAGTTGATATTTTGAAGAAGCGTAATCTCCATTTAAAGTGACATGGTGAAAATAAGTTTGAATAAATACGTAAACAAACAGATATTATTCTAACTTTCTCCGGTCTTTCCCCTAACAATAGTAACGATATTAAGTTTACAATAATAATTTATGACGTGACATTATCAATATCTCAGTATTTTAGAAAATGCCTTTTATTCAGAGATAAACGAGGTTAGAATCAATAGGATTCAATAGTCTGATGTCACGTCGACCAGCAACGGCGGCTATCGTGGCTCTAAACAAAGAAAATCTGTACTTTTTATTCTTCATGATGGCTAGAACTTTTCATATGTCTTGTGATCAGAATGTGTAAAAGTCAAAACATTATAAGATTTATAATGGGTTTTTTTCCCCTCTGGATACGCTTTTATGCTCGTCGGAGAAATATTTCATTAGGGCGTCCGCCATTGTTCCGATAGTTTAGAGCCAGTTACTAAGTTACCATGCGTCATTACGAGGGAAGTGACGTTACGACTGTTGGAGCGTATTAAGGGGTTGAATAAAATATTTCTTACACTCTTGCATTTTGGAATTCGAACTTTGTTCTCAACACACACTCGCAAGCTTGTGCAGCGATTGGCAACACGTCCGGAATTCCAAAAAAGCAAGAGTTTTACTGTAAGGATGTGAAACTTGGAATGTATCGCAGGCATAGCAATCTAGAGAGCCTTGATCTCAGGCATTTATAAGGAGGATACAGATTTTCGTAAACAGGTGCTTGCGTTATCTACTCCGAATAAAATGGGTGGATAGAATTAGGAATGAAGAAGTATGGAAAAGAACGCAGTAGAAACCAGTGCGAGAGGAAATAGGAAGAAGACGATGGAGGTGGATTGGACACACCCTTACAAAGAATTGGACTGAAACCTTCAGGGCGGGCAGAAGATCAAGGGGAAGCCTCGGGGAACATGGAGAAGAATTAAAGAAGCTGATATACAGAGAAGTAATAAGTCATGAAACGAGTTAAAGAAGTTAGATCAGGATCGAGAAGGGTGGAAACTATCTGTGGCCTATACCCTGACCCAAGGTGAAAAAAGCAATGATAATGATGAAGAGTATAAGAATTGTATATTATGCAATAACCTATTGCCTTTTCGTAATGCTCAATGTGTTTACAATACTTCATTTATTCTCAAAATTACTATATATGGAATCAAATTTCCATTTCATACACACCGCTTGTACCGTGATGGGCATCCATGTCTGTATTAGAACGCTGACAAAAATTAAAGTCACTTCCATGTGCTGATTGGCTCATAGTTCGATTTGAAAATCACGTGAGCTCAGAAAATTGTAGTATGACAGTGAGTAAAACACTGACAAGTGACTGAAAATAAATAAATTCTTATTGACAGCTTGATATTAACATAATCTTGGTCTGTGCCACCCAATTCTGCGTAATAGACCAAAGGGTCACATTACGGTAATTGGGTCAAATTAATTTATTGACACTGTCATTGTCATATTCTTGAGCCGAAAGCGCATTTTTCCTGTAAAATAACGTTTCGTGACTCTGAGGCAATAAATAAGATAGACGACTTAATAGACAAATATATATATATAATATATATATATATATATATATATATATATATATATATATATATATATATATATATGAGTAAACGATTGTATGGTTCTCCTGTAAAGATGTGTTGCTTTATTCCGGACATTCGACCCTTTGGTTTAATACCCAGAATTCAACCTGGCTCCCACTGTTTATATGAACCGTGTCAATCAACTGTTTCACATTCCCCTTATATATACCTACCTCTGTGTGTGTGTGTGTGTGAGAGAGAGAGAGAGAGAGAGAGAGGGAGAGAGATCGAGAGGGGGGGGGAGAGAGAAGGGGTGTGTGAGTGTGTTTCTTTCCACAAAAGCCACCCTCTCTCTCTCTCTCTCTCTCTCTCTCTCTCTCTCTCTCTCTCTCTCTCTCTCTCCCTCTATCTCTCTCTCTCTCTCTCTCTCACTCTCTCTGTCACCCTCTCTCTCTCATAATTCTCTCTCTCTCTCTCTCCCTCTCTCTCTCTCTCTTTCTCTCTCTCTCACACACACACACACACACACACACAAATACTTACGTATATATATAATCTAATCCCTTATGATCTTACTCCCTTTCAAGCGTCAAGTTTTAACATAAGAAAATTATCTTGTCTAGCAAAGACACCCACGTAAACATATTTTATAATACATTTAAATAAGAGATAATTGCCGGAAAATTGTCAATACTGTCGGGGTTTTTTGTGTGAGTAATGTCCACATTTTAGTTAGATCACTACATTATGAAAATATCATTGTTCTAAAACAATAAGAGGTATTTCTTTGCGCTATCAAATTTTTAAAGATCGTGTGTGTGCAAGTAATTAGAGCTTTCAATGTTCAAATATTGGCATTAATTAACTCACACATATTAAATGTACTTGTTACAATCTAAAAGTCTTTATAGTCTCTCCCTCTCTCTCTCTCTCTCTCTCTCTCTCTCTCTCTCTCTCTCTCTCTCTCTCTCTCTCTCTTTCTATATATATATATATATATATATATATATATATATATATATATATTGGCAAACGGGAAGAAGGAGAGAATTGCCTTGGGTCTTATTCGAACGGTATACGAAATTATAACGGAGAAAGACTGGTGGATTTTTGCGAAGACAAACATTTATTTGTCACAAACAGCGCATTTAATCATGCTTCTAGACACCAAACGACGTGGGTAGGACAGAGAAAAAATAAAGAAACAGGAGCAGTTATTAACATTTACAACCAAATTGATTTATACTGTACAGACAAAGACACAAACGATTCATAAGAAATGCGAGATCATACGCTGGCACATTGATAACAACAGATCATAGACTAGTTAAAACAAACTTTGTTAGTGAATAGCACAAACAATCAAGAAAACATAGCTCAACAATTCATGAACCAAAAATAAATATTACAAATATTAATTGTCAACAACTCACGATGTCGTAAACAATACCAGCGACAACTCAATACTGAACTAGACAATTTCACGAACAACAACACACCAAACGAAGCATAGTCCCGTGTACGAAGTACAATAATAAATACTGCAATTCAAAGCGCCGGGACAACTACAACCAAACGACAAGGCCGTACGTATGACACCATCATAGCTCAATTATCTAACCAACAAAAAGATTTGCGTATAAGAATACAAAACTATAAAAAGGAAGGAGAAAGACAGAAACTCAAATATGAACTAAACAAAATATTACACCGCATAAGATGTAGAGGAATTGATCTTAGAAATGAAGAGTTGGACAAAAAAGTTGATACTATTAATAAATGCAACAACGAACAAGCAATGTATAAAGCTGTCAATAAACTAAAGACCATTTGATAACCCAAAGATAGAGGACGAATCGGGAAAATTAATTATTAAAGCCCAATGACATTTCAAATATTCTTTTTGAATACTATAAAACAAAATTTCAAGACATCAAAACGCCACACGTCAGCTCATTTGAGGGAGATCCCCGACCACTATTTAAACCTATTACACCAAGAGAAGTAGAAATGATTTTAAAAGTCTAAATAACAACAAAGCACCGGGAGAAGATGGAGTATGCGCTGAACTTCTAAAATATGGACCACCCTTATTAGATGAACACTTAGTGGACATTTTCAATCAGACGTTTGAACATCACCAGAACCTGGACATTAATAAAGGGATGCTGATATCAATTCAAAAGCCAGGAAAACCAAATGGCCCTCCAAAGAATTTGAGACCAATTACTCTTCTTAATACAATTAGAAAATCGCTCTGCTCTCCCTGATCATACTGAATAGAATTAGATCGATTGTTGGAAATTATTTGTCACATAGTCAAAGCGGATTCAGGACGGAGAGAAGTACTGCAGATGTAGTTTGGACCCACAAATGGCTTGTTTCCGAAACCCTGTCAGAAAAAGTAGAAATAGTTATAACTGGAATAGATATGTCTGCCGCCTTGGATACTACAATCGCCAATCCTTGTTAAATATTTTGAAAGGAATAGTTATGGAAGATGAAGTTAGATTAATCAGATTCCTTATAAGTGAAACCTGGATAACCACCAAAATAATCGGTGCCTCAGATAATAAATCATTCCTTGGCAACATCGGTACACCACAAGGAGACAGCCTAAGCCCTGTTTTATTTATCATTTACCTAAAAAATGCTTTAAAAGATGTGCGTAAATCTGTACTTTCGGCCCAATCACGTTTTGAAAACGAACTCCCCATGGAAATTGCATATGCAGACGACATCGACTTTATTGGTATGAAACAAGTCAATGTAAATGACATCCAAAGAGCCTTACAAAATCACCAACTGTTCGTAAATAGTGACAAAACAGATGTAAAATTATTGTCAAGAAAGAAAGATGGATGGAGAGCCACGAAATAAGTAGGATCATTAATAGGAGATAAGGAAGATGTAGAGAGAAGAAGAAGTTTATCGACGGTTGCATTGAATAAATTACTACGTATATGGATTAGAAAAGATTATATATATATATATATATATATATATATATATATATATTACCATCTCTCTCTCTCTCTTTCTCTTCCTCCATCTCTCTCTCTCTCTCTCTCTCTCTCTCTCTCTCTCTCTTCCATCTCTCTCTTTGCATCTCTCTCTCTCTCTCTCTCTCTCTCTCTCTCTCTCTCTCTCTCTCTCTCTCTCTATGCTCTGCTATCTTCCTCTCATATATCCTTTTCTGTCTGTCTAATCGATCGTTTCCTGTTAATAATATTTTTGGTACTAGCCTATATCAAAATGGAATAAGATAATACATATTTATTTAACCTGTACATGCAAGAATACTATTTATTACGGCTTAGTGTATCAATCCACATTGGCATATTTAATATTTTCAATGTTTCTACGTAGGCGTAAGCAATAAGATTTTAAAGATAGCATCGGCTAGTCCTCGATACCATAATTGATAATGGGATAAAAAATATTTGTCATATTTTGGGGCAAGTTGAGAGAGAGAGAGAGAGAGAGAGAGAGAGAGAGAGAGAGAGAGAGATGAGTAGATACCGGAAATTACGGGAAGATACTGTTTTGGACAACTATGCAATGTATCGAAACAAAGACTGAAGATTGAGATGGCGTAGATGATTTGGAAATAGCAGAGATCTGGTCTTGTAGAAAAATAATAATGTAGCAATGTATTGTTGAAGAAAAAAATGAGCGGACCTGTTAGTTCGGCAACAAAGGAGAGAAATTTACTACAAAATATCAAACAGGACAAGGGAAATTCATGGGGCATGTCAATGTGATTAGAAGAAACCAATTTAAACGGCGTGTGACAATTGAAAATGTTGACAGGAAATGATCGAGAGGAAGATAAAGAATTAAGAATTATCAGCATGTAAAAAATGTAAATGTCAACAGCTTGCTTAAATCAGCCAGAGATAGAGATATAATTTTTTTAAGCTGTCAAAAGGTTTCAATACTGGAGCTTTGTATTGCATTTTTTTGTTGTTTCGTCTGGCCAGTAATAAGTGTCGCTCTAGCCCTGGGCTTTTTACTATGCCCTGCCTTCAGAACAGGTCCTTATGCAAAATAATGTACAAAAATTAGATCTCACAGCTTCAAAAAAAACATACCTAACACGAAACATTTCGGGCTAAATACCCTTCTTCAGCCAAAACAGCATCTGTAAGAACGTTAATCTAATACATCAATTCAGCCAATAATAGACATAGTTAAAAAGTCAATATTACATTACTTTTAATCCCGACAGATTGCAGCAACGTATTTGGCAAATTCAATGTCGAGGTGTAGTTTTCTTAGACCAGACCTGCCTAATACTACGAAAAATTCGTAGAAATACGAATTTTTAGCTCCAGCTCCTCTTTGATTCAATAAATCTCATTGAAAAGGAAATTTTAGTTCCTCAGAAGCTGTATTCAGATCTTAGAAGCATTTTTGGATCATGCTGAGGACAAATGATTTATTTCTAATGCATTTAACCCTCTCCTAACTACCTATTGGAAAATCGCCACATTTGTTACGATGCAACCGTCACTTTTCTCATCCAGATTTCATTTGTTTTTCTATAGCTATAAAAACTTGACATTTTGTAATAGAGTTCATATTGTTGAACAATATTATATATAAAATGTGCTCGTTGCTTTTCTGTTTGAGTAAGAAATGTCTGTTTATGTGCTGGGTGGGTGTGAAATTATTCTGAAAATAGCTGGTAAGGAGAGGGTTAAAGTGGATTTTCTTATTTTCCCAGTGAAACTACAATCTTTTTAAATTTCAGTTAGGCAGCTCTGTCTTAGAGACTATCACTAAGTACAAAGAAACAAGTTACTACCCAAGCAGTGCTCTGTAGTCAGATAAAAAATCTCGACTGCTTCCGGGATCGATGATGCCCGTCCTTTTGCTTGTAACAATGTAAGGCTAGAGCTCACATACTTAAGTATCGAGACATTTCCCCTACCTCCTCCCCTTTCCCCGGCCAATAAATGACTTCCGAACGCTGCTGATTGATTCCATAAAATTAAAAATTTTGTTTGTTTCGCTCCCACCAGTAAACAACGACAAGGATGTTGAGAGACCTTCTGCAATGACAGAAACGACCGGTTCTATTGACAAGAGAAGTGGTTCTGACCCTTGGGGCATTTGTCCTCACTCCATGATTAGGGTAAGGAATCCATTATTGACCTCATTGTCGTCGTCACCATCATCATCATCATCATCATCATCATCACCATTACTCGTATTATGACTATCATCACTACCGATAGTTACAAATGGAGTACAGGAGAAAACCACAGATGTCCATATTCTAAATGTTTGTGATTGCCCCTTTGAGTGATGACAGGGATGTAAACTGTCACCTTTTCTCTCCATGCCTATCGATAAAAAAAAAGAAAAACAATTTCTTCCATTTGATGAGGTGATTTTTAAAAACTGCGAAATCGCATTTTCAACATTCGAGAAAACTACAATTTTTTGTCATTTAAATGATATATCATTTAAATGATTTTCTGGTCTTCATTTTTCGGCAACATCTTATCAAACTCTTTCTCTCTCGACATTATTTTTTTCTTTGATTCCTTTTTTCATTGGCTGTTTGCGATATTTTTTTTTTCCTTCAAAACCGGACGATACTTTAGTCGTAATCAATATAAGAATGTGTGACGAGTACACTAAGGATAGAAACCTATTAACTATGACCGACATACAATTCTATTTCAAGATCACTTAATTATTTAAGCCTTTATAAGCGTGGTTCTGTTTTACTTATTAAACATTTTTTTCTTGAGCTTTGATAAAACGCAAAATTCACTAAGCGTTCTCAAAGCGGTGTATAAGGACTCCTTAGCCAACAGCAACACTTAACATGCAGTACGAAATATGACGCCTGTGAGGCGATAACACATTTTTTTAAAACTGACAGTAACAACGCCGTTAAATGGCATGTACTCATTTTAGACCCCGAGCACGACGAGAGTATGTAAGTACAGAGTAGGACTCAACTATGCGCTGCTCGGAGCGGGACTCGAACCCAGGACCATCCAATCCGAAGGCGAGTTTCATACCACAAGACCGAAAAGTAGAAAACTACAGGGGCTGTCTGAAGCCGGTGATCGTGAAAATGCAAATGAAAGAGTGAAAATGGAGAGGCTTCGTATGGGAATAATACAGACAATGGACGTTTCGGGTACAAACCGTTCGTCAGCACAACAATACACAAATTAACATGGAAAACAAATAAAATAAAGTGCAAAATAACTTGTATCGTCTGTACTCAATGATGGTGGTTGGAGTATGAGTACAGACGATACAGCTTTCGATAATATTACGACAAGACCACACATTATAGCCGCACAAGATCAAACTGGTTTTGCCAAGAGGGTACTAGTACTAAGAGCGATGCTAATCGGTCTTCAGTGAACTCCTCATCTTACGTATATTGGTTACTGCCCTCATGAGTCTTAATAGGACTCAATAGTCTGATGTCACGTCCGCAAGGAACGAGCAACTCGGTTCTTAACAAAGAAAATCGGTACTTTTTGTTCTTCATGCTGGCTAAAACGTTTTCATATGTCATGTGATCAGAATGTATAAAAGTCAAAACATGATCAGATTTTTAATGTTTTTCTCCTCTGGATACACTCTTATGCTCGTCGGAGAAGTATTTCATAAGGGCGTCCGCCATTGTTCCGTTCCGATAGTTGAGAACCTGTTACTAAGTTACTATGCGTCATTACGAGGGAAGTGTTGAAGCCTATTTAAACACGATTTTAAAAATGAGAGATATTAAAATTCAATAATAACCCGATAAGGGGTTAATGTCGACTTGTTTTCCAATTATCAACTTTACAGACTAGTTTTGATTCAATTCAAGCTCAAAATATGCGTACCGGTTAACAAATTCACAGACCAGACTGTTCTTGTCTCAATTGTTATTAATTAAAAAGTCGAGCTTATATATAGCGTAATATCCACTAAACGTACTCAAAGCTCTTTACAAGGGGTGTCTGACCAACGGCAACATGTGCCATAAAGAACGAGGCCCGACGCCTGTTGGGCGATAATACAATTTTTTTTCCGACAGAGACTACGCTGTTAATGGCCAGGTACTCATTTTACACATGAATAGGTAAGATAATGTGAGTAAAGAGTCTTTTCCAAGGACTCAACTATGCGCCGAGCGAGGCTCGAACCCAGGACCTCCCGATCCGAAAGCGAGTGTCAAACAACAAGACCATATAGCCGCGTTTAGACTCAAAAGATGCTTAGGCAGATCACACCAAAATCAACAACACAATTTGTTTTTGTTGTTGGTTTTATAAGACCGATATAGTATTTCTAATTTTTTTCCAAGCTTCCTTTCAAGATTATATTCTGGCGTGTGTTGTGTGTGCTCTTATCATCTACGCCATATATATATATATATATATATATATATATATATATATATATATATATATATATATATAAATATATTATAGCCGACGTATACTTATTTGCAGGTCTGATAACCCAGATTGTTATGATATCATTATTGTAATGGAAATAGACTTGTCTACTCACTTGATCAATCGTGCTAATTCACAAAACTATGTGTAACCTTTAACTTAATAGTCAGACGAGTAAAAGTAAGAAGAGATTCTGGTGAGAACTTTGTCCAACTGACGGTCTAAAATCAATACCAAGGATTGGGCAATTTCAATTTATCCTATGCTTTGAAAACGACCCGCGATGTATGTCTGTGCTGGCTTGATGACGTGTCACAAATCCCGTGTTTTGAATGGTCAATAATCTAAAAAAAAAATTATTGAGCTTTTATTTAACGCAATTTCTACTAAGAGTGCTCAAAGCCCTTTACAATGGGTATCTGACCAACAGCAACACTTAACATTTAGGCCGGGACATGGCGCCTGTTAGGCGATATTACATTATTTTTCGTCGAGAGACGTCGCTGTAAACGGCCAGGTACTCCTTTTACACCTGAGTATGATGAGAGAAAGTGAGTAAAGAACCTTTTCCAAGGACTCAACTATGCGCTGAGCGAGGCTCGAACCCAGGACCTTCCGATCCGAAAGCGAGTGTCATACCACAAGACCACATAGCGCACATAGCTACTGGTTAATTATTCCATGTCTGAGTATACGTGACTCACCGACTCAAAACGGTATTATGTGGGGATGAATTGAACTTTTAAAATTTGAATTTAGAACTAAAAAGGATAAGAATATTAGATACACACATTAATTGTTTTGCAATGTAAGAAATTATGTTTATACTATCATAACGAATATAAAATACCTCCTTGTTTAATATTAGTGGCTTGTTTATAAAGTCAATTTCTTTCACCTAGTTCACTTCATAATACCACCTAGAGACGTTGAGTCATAATATTGTATGTTTGTCCATCTTGCCCGTACTTGTGCCAGAATTGAGGAAATCCGCCCAATTTATCGTTGTGTTAACAGATACGCGGAGACTGTTTTTTTGTTGTTTTTTTTTTTGTTTTTTGTTTTTTTGTGGGTTTTTTGGGGGGGTTTTTTTGTTTGTTTTTTTTTTTTTTTTGCTTTTGATTTTGGCTCTCCTGTAAAACTTTTCCCCGATATACGA
>NC_088367.1:24571099-24576099 GCF_034508935.2 Berghia stephanieae
AACGCGGATGGCAAAAACAATAACAAAGGCCTGAGTGACGTCATCGGCATACTATCTATACGTAGATTGCAAAAAAAAAAAACAATAACAAAGACCCGAATGACGTCAATTTCATTCTATCTTTAGCCAGCTAATTGCCGTACTGTGGAAAAATTTGTATTTAAAGATTTGACCAGAGACCCCGTCCTTCAAATACCGATCGATCTATAAAATGACCCTTATCTAAGCAAAAACTCTCAAACCTGGGACTTGCTTCATATATCGATCGACTTAAATGCCCCTCATCTTAGTAGAAACTCTCAAACTTGGGACTTGGCAGTTAACTGGTTAAGAAGGCTTTAACACGGTTAACCCTCTCCTTACCACCCATAGCAAAATCGTTACATTCGTTACGATGCAGCCAACAATACTTTTCTTAATCTGATTTCATTTCTGTTATAGTTTTAGCTATAAAAACTCGACACTGTGTTGCAGAGTTCATTTCTCTGAACAAAATATAGAATATGCTCGTCACTGTTCTGTTTGAAAAAAAAACTATTTTTGTGTTGGATGAGTGTGATGTTTCGGGTAAAATTCTGAAAACAGCCGGTAAAGAAAGAGTTAAGACCCAATCAAGTCACGAATATTTACATTCTGGCATTAAATAGAACATTTATTTATATAACATCCGTGACATTAGTAAGAAAACAAAGACATTGATTTATATAACATCCGTGACATTAGTAAGAAAACAAAGACCAACATAACCATCACGATTGATAAAACTTGTTGAATTGAAACTGTATAATTATCACGTACGTCACTGACACATGATAAAATTAAATAAATTATTAATCACTTCAGAATTATTTGAATACATTCAATGATTCTATCGCAAATGACAATTTAAAAAAAACAAGCTTTAATATTGTGCAAAATCAACCTAAATGTGCCAACAATAAAAAGTAATATATTATTATGGAACGAGACATGACACCTGTTAAGCGATATTACAAGTTTGTTTTTTTTTTTGGTTGTTTTTTTTTTTCCGACAGAGAAAGACAACGCTGTTTACGGCCAGGCACTCACTTTTATATCCGAGTAAGGTAAGAGAACGTGAGTAAAGAGTCTTTTCCACGGACCTGGCTATGCGCCCAGCTAGGCTCGAACCCAAGACCTTCCGATCCAAAGACCACATAGCTGCACAAGAGATAATGTGTTCGGAAATTGTACAAATATTATAAATAAAAACTAAAATGTTGAAGACACCAAATATCAAAATATGTATCCTGTTGACGTCATTGACAGGCATCATTATTTCGTGTCAGGGAAAACAAATTAGTCTATTGAAAATATGTATGCCTATAGATAGAACGAAGTTGACGTCACTCAGGTCTGTGTTATTGGATTTCTTTTTTTTTTTTTTTTTTGCCATCCCTGTTTATGAGTAATTCTCACTAAACTGTATTAACCAGACTCTAAACGTTCAAGGTGACACATAGTTTTGTGTGTTGGTCCGTTATATTTCCAGATGACCATGGACTCTCCTTTTCAGGCGCACAGCATCTATAGATAGAACGAAGTTGACGTCACGCAGGTCTTTGTTATTGTTTTTTACCATCCATGTTTATGAGTATAATTCTCACTAAACTGTATTAACCAGACAATAAACGTTCAAGGGTACACATAGTTTTGTGTGTTGATCCGTTATATAACCAGATGGCAATGTTGTGATTTCTTAGCCAAGCGCATACTATCTATATTGTCATGTAGGGTACTGAATTACTGTGCTTGACCTCTGTCCAAATGCGTTTTGAGAAATGAAAAGTGATTCAATACAATTCTTAAACTCTTGCTTCTTGCAATTCCGGACGTGTTCTTAACCTCTTAAATGTGTACTAAGGCTGTGCGTTTAGCTAAAATACTCACAACATACATTATACCCAGCCAGCCGGGTATAATGTACCAACACACAAAACTATGTGTATCTTTGAACTTTTATAGTCTGATGATATAATTTAGTGAGAACCAATCATAAAGATGGCTGGCTAAGAACAATAACAAAGAGATGGGTGACGTTAACTGACATGGCGCGCAATTCAAAATTTCACCATTTTAAAAAAAAATCGTTTTGCTTGACATTAATTATCTACACTTCCACGATACGAATTCCAATTTTCACACACGTTTGGTGATGAGTAGCTGTCGTGTTTTTACCCACCCTTCTGTTACTTGCTACATACAACAGACCATCCTTTTGAAATTTGGCATAAGGCTTTGGCCATAGTTGATTTTATTGGGGGTGTTTTCAGTTTTTCAGTAAGGTTAATATATCTACTAAATCGATTGAGTTACAGCGTTTTTACAGGAATATTTTTTTTCTTATTGTGCCAATGTATATTTTTCAATATGTAACAACCGAAAACTGGTGTATTTTTTATTGGTCCACATGCTATCCATTAGAGCGATTGAGGTGTTATCATAAGCTGAGTTTATAGAACTTTTTAAAAATGTTATCTATGCATTCAAGTTACACTGATAATTTAAATGTGTTTAAAGCCTACTAGATCTCAAACGGCACTATGCGATACAATATGAATAAGATACCTCAATGTCACTTGAACAGCAAACAAAACTGTGATGTCAAAAGCAGGTTCCAATCTCAATGGAAATGTAAAACCACTCTTCCGAAGGACTGGATGATAATAATATATCTTGTGATATTGATCTTCTGGTTTCAGAGTGATAGCGTCATATTTTCTAGTCTAATTATATTATGTTGATCGTCAGTAAAGATCATCCATCCTCGCTCGATCTTACATCTACGTCCCATAATCCCAAGAATCTGCATATTATACATCCTGCTAAAAAATAATAATGCCATCTTATGATTCAATAATTAATCTATTCATTATTATTCCTCCGAAAAAACTGATAAGATAGACACTTAAAGGAGTTTGGAAACGGAAGAGTAGAAGCTGTGACGTCAAGACTTCGCTACCCTATTCTGACTTAATAAGACGGGTTTATATCAATTTGGTAGTTTGACAATATTTATATTATATTAGTACATTAGCTAATTGGTAACTAAGTTGACAACTGTCTAATAATTGAGTGTGAGATCACGCGATCCTTATCACTATTATTATTATCATCATCATCATCATCATCATCATCATCATCATCATCATCATCATCATCATCATCATCATAGTCATCATTTTTATCATTATTATTATTATTATTATTATTATTATTATTATTATTATTATTATTATTATTATTATTATTATTATTATTATTATTATTATTAATATTATTATTCATTATCATTATCATTATTATTATTATTATGATTATTATTATTATTATTATTATTATTATTATTATTATTATTATTATTATTATAATTATTATTGTTATTATAATTATCATTATTATTATTATTATTATTATTATTATTATTATTGTTATTATTATTATTATTATTATTATTATTATTATTATTATTATTATTATTATTACTATTATTATTATTATTATTATTATTATCATTATTATTTTTTATTGTTATTATTATTATTAGTAGTAGTAGTGGTGGTAGTAGTAGTAGTAGTAGTAGTAGTAGTAGTAGTAGTAGTAGTAGTAGTAGTAGTAGTAGTAGTAGTAGTAGTAGTAGTAGTAGTAGTAGTAGTAGTATCATTATTATTTTTATTATCATTATTCTCATCATACTTTTCATTACCTCTATTTCTATTATCATCATCATTTTCATCATTCATCATCATCATCATCATCATCATCATCATTGTCATCATCATCATCATTATAATGATAACAAACCCTGTTATTACCAGTGTTTTATATAGTATTACGTTAAATATTATCATTATTTATTACTCTATTTAATTTACTCTACTTATATTACTCTATTTATTTAATTGTCTTTTCTTTACATTTACCAGAAATCTGCATAGATGTTACAAATGTCATACAACAATGACGATAAGAGATAAAATTACTCACCTACTCAATCCTCTCTGGACCTGCTGGCACTTAATATATAAGAGATAATATCAGGCATAGAAAATTGCTGGTAAATTCCCAAATCGTGGAGGCAGGAGGTATCAATATTATCACTTCTGATTTTCCCTCCTCTTTGTCGATTTTTTTTCTTCGTGCACCTTTTTAACACTCCTAATCCTTCATATTAATATCCACACGAATCATGGAAATGATTTTCCCACGCAGTGTCATTTTCCTTTGTCGCAACGTGAGATATGATGTCATCATTGATCTCTCGTGACGTAGTATGAGAATATTTAACATCATCGTTGATTTGTCATCCATTCATTACAAGTGTTGAATTAAAGTCTTCAAGATGAAAACAGATAATAAAGAATGTGCCTTCTATTTTGTGATATGTTTGGGTTTTTTTCTACTCGGTTTTGTTGTCTCCTTGGGTAAATGAATGTATGATTGATGCTTATTCTACCCCTCTCCCTAAATAGTGACGCATAATGATATCAAGTTTGATATAATAATTTGTGACGTCAGATTATCTAACGTTAAATTTAACTAAAATTAGATTTTTGAAAAAAAAAAAGTATCATTCAAATATTTTTTAATGTCTTTTACTCAGAGATGACGGAATCGGAAACGATTGAGTGGTAGAATAAAAGATTTCTTACACTCTTGCGTTTTGGAATTCGAACTTTGTTCCCAACGCGCACTCGTCAGCTCATGCAGCGGTTAGGAATGCGTCCGGAATTCCAAAAAGCAAGAGTGTAAGAATCGTACATTATTATTATACTCCCTTTGTTTTTTGGGGAAAACCCGATCAACCGGTTATACTAAAATAGATTCTTACACGCTTTATTAGCTTGGACATAAATCATAATGACTATTCTTTATGTTAAATCTTTAAATTTGATACCCAATCATTGTAGAAAGAATACAATTTGATGAGCAATAACATTGTTGAAGGCATTTAAGGGTTATAAAAAATATATCAGTCAACC
>NC_088367.1:24581099-24645913 GCF_034508935.2 Berghia stephanieae
TTTTTTTTTTGGGGGGGGGGTTCACGCTGCAGAACCTGAAATAGGTATAGATAATCCAAGTAACGCAAGACGATTTGTGTGTGTGTGTGTGTGTGTGTGTGTGTGTGTGTGTGTGCGTGTGTGTGTATATGTGTGTTTGTGTGTGTATGTGTGTTTGTGTGTGTGTGTGGGGGGGGGGGTGCGTGGGAGTGCTATATGTAATGGATGATATCGTCTAAAGCTTTATTTCGCCCCTTGGGTGTTTTCCATAAACGAAACAGTTAATTAATAACTGTTTGCAGGGAAGAAACTGAAAGGACGCATTTAATAGATCTAAAATAGTCTTTATCAAACATCCCCGGGCTAATACCATTAGTACCCAAATTTGGTTTCTTACGATAAAATAAAGATTTATGTAACCATACTTTTAAGTTATCGATAACCCGAGGCTTGTCTGTCCTTTTTCTGTGAAGATTTGCGCAGATATTTTGGGGGATGTTTTACTCTTGGGTTTTTCTGGGTTTGTTTCACTGGGTTTTTTGGGGGGTTTTTTTTGCTCGTTTTTTGTTTGTTTGTTTTGTTTTTTTTTTCTTTGGGGGGGGGGGGGGGGGGGGGCGGGAGAAGGGGGGGGGGTATCTTGCATTTGTTTGGGGGTTTTATTTTTTGTTGTTGTTTGTTTATTTTTGTATTTTTCTTTTCCTTTGTATTTGATTGTTTTGTTTTATTTTGACTTTTGCTGGGTTTTTTGTTTGTTTTATAGTTTTCTTTGTATTTTTAGGAGGTGGGGGGGGGGGAGGGGGAAATTTGGTTTGTTTGTTGTTTGTTGTTTTTTTTTTTGTTTTTTTTTTGTTTTATTTTTTGTTTTTTTTTTTGTTTTTTTTTCTTTAATATTTTTGTGCCAGACAGATATAATTTATAACTAAACGATGTCCTCTTCTATCATCAGTATTAATGATCAACGTTTCCAGCCATTGGCATTTATATCTTTATTTTGGCATTTACATCTTTATATTGCGAATAAGATTGTTATATTTATACAGTTATATTCAGAGCTGCCAATTATTACGAAAGTGCCGTTGATGTGAGAAAATAATTCCGGAATAATGTTTGATAAAGAATAAAATTCAATATTGTTATGAAAATGTCATGCCTCAAAGTTCTCCCTTATACTTAAAAAATTCCAATCATAAGATATGATGATGCTGATGATGATGTCTATGATGACGACGACGATGATGATGATGATGATGACGACAACGGCGATGATGATGATGATGATGATGATGATGATGATGATGATGATGATGATGATGATGATGATGATGATGATGATGATGATGATGATGATGATGATGATGATGATGATGATGATGATGATGATGATGATGATGATGATGATGATGATGATTTCTGTTTTTGGACAGTTAAGTCCGCGAGAGATTCTTTGCGGGATCTTACAGTCTTTCCACCATCGCACCTCCGGCCTTGATGAATAGCAATGCCTCTGTAGTTTGGAAAGTCTCGTTCACGGGATGGACATAATATGTGTTTAAATCTCATGGATGCAAAAATCGTCATCTCTTGTTTTCGAGACTCTGATTTCCTTGTGGATGTGCAGAGCTTTGGTTATTGGAATTGAGATTTCCATAGCTGCATCTTCTCGCGAACCTGCTGCTATGGAGGATATACGTTCTGATGAGTCCTGGACGTTTTCATCCAGGAGGCTAGTGTCGTCGGTATACTCGAGGGAGTTTATTCAGACCTGGTTTGGTGGCAAGCCGACTGTAACTCCGGCATATGGGTTATCATGAATTTTGAAGATGTGCATGAGGCCGGTAATGAAAGCGATTGGGAAAAATATATCGCCTTGGAGCACACCACGAGCGATATTGAAGGCTGCATAGGTTTCTTCATTTCCGTCGGGCTTTCTAATTCTCACGCATCTAGAAGCTGCATCGAAGATGGTTTGAATGACGCGACGAAGTTTTACCGATGCTTCTGCCGAACTGAGTGCGTTATCTAGAAATGTGTGGCTTTTTTTGAGTCACCTGGTCCTCCAGTTTGGGGGTTGTCAAAGGGTTAACACTCCTTCGTAAAACTCAACCCGTTACAGAAACGCAGACGGACATATCAAATCCTTTTTTTTTTAGCTCAGGCGATCGAAGAGTTTCTGCATTGACAGGATTTATGATGGACAACAGACAAAGCAGAAAGGACTTGCTGACCCGATGATGTCTTCGCCAAACAAGCAGCTTCGAATTGCGTCGTGGAAGGCCACGAGGAACATGGAGAAGAATTAAAGAAGCCGATATACAGAGAAGTGATAAGACATTGAACGAGATAAAAAAAAAAAGTTAGCTCGGGATAGAGAAGGATGAAAACTGCTTGTCTGTGGACAATACCCTGACCCAGGGTGAAAAAGGCAATGATGATGATGATGATTTATGATAATGGTGAAGATCCCGCAAAGGATCTCTCGCGGACTTAACTGTCCAAAAACAGAAACGCAAAGACAAGGAAAGCGAGCTTCCTCGTGTGACTATCGATGGTGTACATTTAGACAATGTCTACTCCTTTGAATACCTTAGTAGTCGTATCCAGTGCGATGGTGATGAGAGGGCTGATGTTGAATACAGAATGTCAATAGCACAAACACCATTCAACACTCTATCCCATATGTGGTCCCATCACCGTCTCTCCCGCAGAAAGAAAATCAGGTTGTATGCCTCAAGTGTCTGATCTGTCTTCACACATGGTTGCGAGGTTTGGCGACTTACAGAGCGAGTAACTAAAACTGTGAATGGCAACAGACGATGCCTTTCCATCATTACAGGAGAAGACTACAGAGAAACCGCAAAATGCCCCGAATCTGGTAGCTACAGTGATGAGAGGCAGGCTCCGCTTTGCTGGGCATATCTTCCGCATGGACGCAGACCGCCTCCTGCGTCGAACCTTTATTATCTACTTGAAAAGCTCGACAACTAGACCAGCAGGCACTCTACTACATGGGCTGGATTATATGCCTATTGATGAAGTTGTGACTCTAGCCAGGAACAGACGTGCTTGGTGCCGATACGTGGATTCCCTGTTACCATGACACTTTTAAGTTGATGTAGCATAGCACTTTATAGGTGACGTGCTAATGTACAATGCAACTCATACATACATACATACATACATACATACATACATACATACATACATACATACATACATACATACATACATACATACATCATGATGATGATGATGATAATGATGATGATGATGATGATGATGATGATGATGATGATGATGATGATGATGATGATAATGATGATGATGATGATGATGATGATGGTGGTGGTGGTGGTGGTGATTCTGGGGGGTTTTTTTTTTTTGGCCCACCCAAACACAAGTATCTATCTTGATGGTATTCATTTATTACTATGATTCTCAAATCAGAATGTTCTAAAAGGAGGAAAACACTCCGTGGCTGTCGCGAAACGCGCGTTTTATCAGAAATGAAATGGAGAATATACAATTGTTAACATAAAAATCATTCTATCTCATAAAAGTACAAAGATGGGTAAAGAAGAAATAGATTATAGATAAGTCCCATGCGACTAGACAAAATAAAATTTTATGAACTTGCCCACCATCATACATTACTTTTAATGAAAATAGCAGAGGACTTGAAATAGTGGAAATTTAAGAGCCATTTTTATTGCCTGCCAATATTAATAACATTTGAATATCCAGCTTCTGGATCATATTATAGTTGTACATTTTTTTTAAAAAATAGGCATTATCCACAAAACGTGATCGAAGTGCTTTACAAATGGGCCCCTGACCAACAGCAACACGTTATGTAGAACTAGACATGACGCCAGTTACATTGGCGATATTACTTTTTTTTTTTCGACAAAGGTAACTCTGCTAACGACCAGGCACTCATTTTACACCTGAGTACGGTGACGGAATTTTGTAAAAATCATTTTCCAAGGACATAACTATGCGCTGACCGAGGCTCGAACCCAGGACCTTCCGAACTGAAAGCGAGAATCATACCACAAGACCACATATGAAAATCTAAAATGTATAATGACATTTTTATCTGTCCAAAATAATTGCGCGAATGCTGAGAGTCGCAGAATCAACTTTCCTCAATCGACGTGTATATATATATGCAGGTCTGACATCCGAAACCACTTATGGGCCTAGTTTAGCATTGTTGTAATAGACAATATTCTGCGTCATTTTTTTTTTTAGATTTCCATTACAACAATGAACCCATTGTTACCACCCAAAGGAAAATCATCATATTTGTTACGATGCATTTTCATCATTCTAATTTCTTTTGTACATCATAATATAAGAATAAAAATGCTTGCAATAGTTAAAGTATTCTATAGCACGGCAGTGAACTGGTTAATCCTCTCCTTACCAACTATAGGAAAATCGTCACATTTGTTACGATACAACCAACATTTTTCTTATTCAAATTTCTTTTGTACATCATAAAATTTAAGGAAAATGAACAGTATGTTGTAGAGCTTGATTTGCTAAAGAAATTATGTATCGCAAGAACTTTTCTGCTATTGTGTTTCAGTGATAAAAAATATATTTTTGTGTTAGTTGGGTGTCAAGTTTTAGGGAAATCCTGAAAATGGCTTGTAAGGAGAGAGTTAAAGACGATCAGGCCATCTATTATTGTATGTGCAAGTAAACTAGGTACTGCTACCTTGAACGTTTATAGAGAGAACAAAATTAACGTCACTTAGCTTTTTGTTATTGTTTTAGCCAGTCATTTGATTGAATGCGCAATTTTCACTAAATTGTATAAATCTGACTAAACGTTTAAGGTTTTGAGTGTTGGGACAGAATATCCAGCAGGCATTGTTTTGAGTTTTTTTAAGTAATCGCAAAGCATCAATTAGTCCTCGTGGGTCAAAGTGCTAGGCTATAGATAGATCGAAGTTGACACCAATCCGGCCTTTTTATTGTTTCTTGCCATCGGCGTTTATGAGTAATTCTCACTTAACTGTATTAACCAGACTATAAACGTTCATGGTTACACATAATTTTGTGTGAGGGTCCGTTCTACTTCCGGATGGCAATGTTGTGAGCTTCCTAGCCAAGCGTCCACTATCTATAAGTTTACGTGAAAGATACAACTGAAACTGCCTCTGTTTTTGTTTTCATGATAATCTTACTGAAGTTTTACGGATTTTCTATTATATTTTGTATAATTATTTGGGTATGACTAAAAAAAAGAATGATGATTCATTCAAAGATTTTAAAAAATCGTCGGCATTTATATTTGTTATACTTTTGATGTAATCAAAAAGCGCTTTGAGCACATTTAGTGGATATTGAGCTATATATAAAAGCTAATTTTTTTAAATCAACAAAATGTGTTTTTAAGCATGAAAACAATATTATATCAAAACGAAGCAAATCACATTGTCATTAATTACTTATAGTCGAAAACTAAGTTATCCCGAGAATCTTTAAAACCCTGACGATAAAACAAATAATAAAGATTATCAAAGAGACCACATGGGGTCTATGAAACCAATACTGCCCAAGAATTCTTTCAGGTCCAAAGTACAAAGATAACCGACTTCAATTAAAGGTTTAGAATGACAACAACACATTAAAAAAAGAATAGATAAATCGGTCATAATCTTAAGTGACAAAACAAAACCAAGAAGAGACAAGAAAAGAAAAGTAAAAATGAGAATCTGACATTCACGGGAGTACCGATAAGCATCAGGACTATGTTGATCATTTCCCAAGTGGGAAATCCATCAAAATCCTGGCACAATTTCCGATAAGACTGTCTTTTCCGACATTCATCCAAAAGACATCCATCTTATATTATAAGGTAAATACATGGCTAGTATTGAAATGACCCTTGTTTTATTGATTTTCTGGAGCCCTGATGGTTGGGTTAATCATTGAGTGTTTGATCAGTACACAAGCAAAACAAGTTTGGTCTGACTCAAATATGGATATTTTTATACCCCTGGCCCTCCCCCATCCCGCCTCCCACCCCACCCCCAACCGATCCCTCCTTTTAAAAAAAAATTTCGGGGGCGGTGGGTTCAGGGATCATTTTCTTTTCCTTTTTTTTTTGTTTTTTGTTTTGTTTTTTGTTTTTTTAAATATATTTATCAATCAAAACTGTTCATAGGATTATGAGTGTTGAGTTGAAATATGATTTTTTTTTTTTGGATGGTCACTTCCGGTTGCCATAGAAATGCAACCATCTTGGATTTTGACAAATTTTAACACTCTTATCTTTTAAATGACACGAGTAAATAGAAGAGGTCAAGACAAACAAAATGATACCAAACAGGACTGGTTTATTGATATCGAAGCTTCATTGATGCAGTTTTTGATAGCTCTTTTGTCTTTACGTAATGCTTGTTGTGGCATAAAAAAAAACAGTGCCACCCAAGGAATTTACCCAATGGAAACCGTACGGTGCTCTTATTGGCTGGCCAACCAGCGGCCTCGATGAGAAAACCATCCGCGATTTTAACTTGAGCTGGGAATTGCGTTACCATAGTAAACAAGCGCTAATCGGCCGTTCATGAAATCTAAGAAAATAACTTCCTGTCGCTCGTTTAACACAAAATTATTCACAACGATGTCTCTAATATAATATAAATGTGACGTCTTAAGGTTTTCTTCACTGTCAAAACCACGCAACATTCTATTAATGTTTACGTCCTATGCAAAAAGGAATATTGACAGGTCGACCGAGAGTTGAACTCGTCAGACGACAAACATCAATGCGAAGTGTAGAGAGAGCCAAGCTATTGTTTGTCTTGTCCTGTTCTATATAGAGAAAAGAATAAATAGTATAGCCTCGTGTGTGAGTGGTTGCGTGTCATAGTCATGTTTTAAAATTGTTTCTGTTGTTTATGTATGTAGTGATGACTCTCTCACACTCGCTGCATCATCATAGCATAGAGACGCCAACTTTAAATTTGGCTCACAGGAATTTCAGACACTACTCGTAGAAATTTCAATGCCGAAAGAGGAATTCCCGCACACAAGAACAGGGAATTGGGATGGTATTTGGCATACATATTGTATAGTATCTAGTTCTAAATAGATAACTGATTAGAATTATATTACGATATATAAACACAATGCCAAATACGATTCCGAAGTTTCCTTATTTCAAATGAGGTAAAGCTCCAAAACCTAATGGTAGTGATTGTAGTAAAGGTGGTAGTGAGGATGGTGTGGTGTTGGTGATTGTAATAGTAGTGGTATTGATGATGATGTGGTGGTGGTGGTTGTATTAGTAGTAGTAGTAGTAGTAGTAGTAGTAGTAGTAGTAGTAGTAGTAGTAGTAGTAGGTAGGTAGGTAGGTAGGTAGTAGTAGTAGTAGTAGTAGTAGTAGTAGTAGTAGTAGTAGTAGTAGTAGTAGTAGTAGTAGTAGTGGTGGTAGTGATGATGATGTAGTGGTGGTGTTGATGATTGTAGTTGTAGTAGTAGTGGTAGTGATGATGATGTGGCGGTGGTTGTAGTTGTAGTAGTAGTGATGACGATGTAGTTGTAGTCGTGGTAGTGATAATGATGTGCTGGTGGTGGTGTAGTAGTAGTGGTTGTGATAATGATGTGGTGCTGGTGGCTGTAGTAGTAGTGGTAGTGATGATATTGCGGTGGTGGTTGTAGTAGTGGAGGTATTGATGATGATGTGGTGGTGGTGGTGGTTGTAGTTGTAGTAGTAGTGATAGTGATGATGATGTGGTAGTGGTTGTAGTAGTAGTGGTAGTGATGACGATGTGGTTGTGGTGGTTGTAGTAGTAGTGGTAATGATAGTGATATGGTGGTGGTGGCGGTTGTAGTAGTAGTGTTTGTGATGATGATGTGGTGGTGGTGGTGGTTCTTGTAGTAGTGGTAGTGATGATGATGATGTGGTGGTTGTGGTTGTAATAGTGGTGATAGTGATGGTTGTAGTAGTAGTTTTAGTGATGATGATGGAGTGGTGGTGGTTGTAGTAGTTGTGGTAGTGATGAAATGGTGATGGTGGTTGTAGTAGTAGTGACAGTGATGATGTGGTGGTTGGAAAACACTATAGGTTATTATAATACATGATTACACACATTCTCTCACTTCATTTTTTGACAGTTTGGCATAAATATACGCAACAGTTCTGAACCATTTTATTGTGGATTTTGATATTGTTGTTGTTTTTGTTGTGTCGTTATGTTGACATAGACACCGAATAAATGGTAATGTTTACATTCCCAGCCCAAGAGAAAATGGCGCTGAATGCTTTCATTGGTGGACACTTTTTAGCCATTGGTTTAGATTTTTAGGTTAATTGAAGAAAATTCGCCATCGTAAATTAAAAAAACATTACAATCTCAATATTTTTGTCAAAAATTATGATCTCAGACACCCACCTCTCTCTCTCTCTCTCTCTCTCTCTCTCTCTCTCTCTCTCTCTCTCTCTCTCTCTCTCTCTCTCTATCTCTATCTATCTATCTATCTATCTATCTATCTATTTATCTATCTATCTCTCTCTCGATTCCCCCCCCCCCTTTTTTTTTTTCTAAGCCTAAACACACAAAACTTGAATCAATGAAATGTTCGGCTCGAAATCTGAGTTAATAACTTACACCTAGACGTCTAGATGATTTCTAAATACAACACGTTTGATTAAGTTACGCAAACCTCGAACTCACGTAAACTATAATAAATCAACAATGGAAATTTTCAGCATGATTCAGTTGACCTCGACATGTTACTATTTTAGGGCATTGAATCAAAGATTTTCTCTTATAAAGATTTTAAATGAATGTATAAAAAGGTACAAACGCTACATTATATCACAGGTCAGTAATCTTGTTTTTTTTTCTTTTCTTTCCTTTTGTTCATCTGCAATCTAAATTTAAATGTTGAAATCACGATAGGATTAACCCAAACATTATAAACTAGAATCTGCCCATGTCATTTCAATAGTCGCTTATCAATAATAAAATCTTTTAGATAATGAAATGAAATATTAGGGGATTCTTTCTCAATATATGAACTATCGAACATGACAGGGATTTCTAGATTATTAATCAACTAGACTTTGAAAAGACGGTCGCGGATGGCATCCAATATTTTTGTTTCTGTTTGCATCTATTTTTGAACGTTAATTCATTTTCTAAAGTTGTTAACTTGTTGAGAGGCTGAGATGAAAGATCTTTAGAAAACAAACTCGATACAATTACAGTTTTTTATTACGAATTATTTTCTTGTTCGTACATCATCCAATTTTCTGGCATCGTTTAACAGGCTTAAGCATTTACTTACGAATATTATTGGAGCGCAAAAAAAACCACAAAAAAAAAAACAAAAAAACAACACGTCTATTGACTGTTTGGCATTGAATGAACCGTTCCAAGTTGGCACGTTGACATCTTCAGTGATCCCATGAACAATGGACAATAAATTATGTTTTGTCCCCCGACCAGTCAAATTCGAGACTGATTCTGCTGACAGGTGAAACATTTGTTTCATTAAAAAAAACTGGTGAACAATATCAGCAAAAATATATTATTCAGATCAGAAACATGGGATTGGGGATAATATTATGGTTCTGTGGCAGTTTGTGGTTGGATCTGGGGAGGCTAAAAGGCATCCTCTGTGAGAATAGATGGCTGGTTGTAATCTTGACAGATACATTAACTCTCTCCTTACCGACCATATTCATGATTTTTCCAAAAATGTTACACCTACCCAACACGGAACTTAACTTTTTACACTCAAATTCATTAGAAATACTTACATACAAGATATGCAATTTTTTTTTAGTTACAAGTTTTATCAAACAAAGATTTTTCATAAAATGTTGTATTGTACAAAACAAATCTGATTAAGAAACACGTTCATTGTGTCGTAACAAATGTGACGATTTTCCTGTAGTTGGTAAGGAGGGGGTTAAGGATAGCATTACGAAAATGCTCTTCCTTTTTTCAGATAATAAAATCGCAACGGTTTTGTGTATGGCAATGGACCATAGCACATGGCTCAAATTATGCAAGGCTTTTTTTTTTTTTAAAGAGAGCAATAATTTTGAGCAAGGGTGTGGTCATCAGTCAGTCCTGTCATGAATCCAATCGAGAGCATGTGGAATACTATGAATATAGAAGTACGGTATGTCGTATAGGTCTTCTTCAAAACGGAGCTGATTTATACCAGCTTCTTTAAGATATCTGGGGATAATCTAACTGAAATATATTTAATTATTTATTTCGTCCATAGGAAGGCGAGTAATTTCCCTGCACTCAAGTTAAAGTTGTGTAAATGTGCAAACACCATTTTTTCGGTGTCACGTCTTAAACTCTCAATTTTCTTTTACACGGGGCATTGAGATAAACATACTTATGGTCATCGGTCAGAGAAATGAATGATCTTTCCATCGATGTATAACAAAATAATAATGATTGTTTTCTACCCAATATTAAGAGGGTTGTTCAAACAAGTGTTAACTTACTTTTACACATGACTATATATAATGCGCCCAATCGCCTCAAAATGTATTCATCTGAGGTGTATCAGACGATTAAGAGTAATCTACAAGTAAAAATGGCAAATAATGAAAATTTTTAGTTTTTAACACGTAAAGAATCAAAGTCTTTTGCCATCAATATAATATAAACATTTATCCCAAGTTTTATACTATTAACTGATGATAATATGTCAAAGCTTTAAAAAACAAAAACAAAACAAACAAAAAAACAACAAACAAGATAAGAAACAACGAAAAAAAAACAAAAAACAACCAAGCAATAAATAAATATCTAGAAGAAAAAAAAACTCGCCCCTCAAACAGAAAGAAACAGTTTCATAAACAAAAATACGGTTTTACGCCGGGAAGCCAAAATCGGGCCATTTTGGCTAGTGAGACCAATAATTTGGTCTCCCAGAAGACACTTCCTTTACGAAACCCGACAAAGGTATGGGAAGTAAGCAGCAGTGGGGAGTGAACCTGGGACTCAGTGAAGTGTACACCATTTGGGGAGTGAGCCTGGGACTGGGTTTCGTGAAAAAAAGAAACACCCTCAGGTAGGCTAGTCTGTTAGGAGTGTTTGTATTAACAGTATGATACCCGATAGTGATATCGACTAGCGCCCATCACTACAGAAAGGTCTTCTACTTTCGAAATCGAAATTTCTTGACGAAAAACCGAAAGTCCCTACCTACTCGAACAGTTCTCTTACCTAGCTATTACTCTTTGATGAACGTCATCGTGCATGGGAAGGATTTGAACAAAGCAATCACCATTCAAATTAAAACGGAAATCATTTTTGATCTCATTGGTAAAGTACGGACGCCTCAGAAGCTCTACTTGAATTTTTTTATTTTTTATACACCTCCGTTGGGGAGGTGTACAAAACGCACCGTTTTTATGCACCTCCGTTGGCGATGATGGTAAATTAATGAAAATGTTGCTACATACGTCCATGAGGATTAAATAGTTTTAGATTTTAGTTTAGCACGCTGCTTATTGATTACCGATGTACGTTTATACAATGATAATAAATGAAAGAATAATAACAATAATTTAAAAAATCAAAGTAAAAGAAACATGGAAAAAAAAATACTGATCTCAAAGAAATAAATAAATTTAGAAAATTAAAATCGAATTAAAAAAAAAAAAACATAATAAAAAGATTTTGAAAAAAAAAAAGGAGAAGGAAGAAAAAAAACCCCACAAAAATGTTGTCTTTCACAATAAAGTAATTTAAAAAAAAAAAAAAGTCTAAAATGGGAATCGAACCCGGTAGTTTCAAGGTTTGAGTCCAACAGCTTGTCCACTGCGCTACGGAGCCACCTGACTGTTCGTCACATTTAATAAGCTCTTTCTAAAACCTTACCTTCAATGCAACTTCTATTTTCTGGTTTTATATTTCGATTTTTTAAATTATTATTATTTTTATATAAATTTATTAATAAAAACATCCTACAGATGTCACAATATAACTTTCGCCATGTCCAAATACAGAAACACAATATCGCTGATGAAATTGGTGGGATGCGCATGCGTGACGGAGGTGTATAAAAACGGTCCGTTAAGATACACCGTCAACGGAGGTGCATAGAAACACTACGTTTTATTTTTTATACACCTCCGTTGGGGAGGTGTACAAAACGCACCGTTTTTATGCACCTCCGTTGGCGGTGATGATAAATTAATGAAAATGTTGCTGCATACGTCCATGAGGATTAAATAGTTTTAGATTGTAGTTTAGCACGCCGCTGTGATTATCCCCAGACACCTGGGGATAACCAAAATCAAAATTCGTTATCCCCAGACATATATTTGAAACTCTGCTCCTTTACATTTTAAACAATTATCCACATTCCAGAATATGGATTGTTTCCAAATGCATATATAGAAATAAGGAAAGTTAATAAAATATCTATAAAAACATAAAATTTACTCGAGAAAATTTTCCTCTATGAAAGGGAATTTAATTTTTTTTTAAATTTTAAACTGTTATCTGTCTGCTCAACCCTACAGAATCATGGATAAGTTCCGGTCTAGCTTAGGAGGCAGGATGCCTGAGTGGTTAGCGCGTTGTACTCTGGACTTAGTGGTTCTGTGTTCGATTCAGACCGAAGCCAATCTGCACTTTCCTAGGACATGAAAATTTACTCCAATCACTCACTCCATTCAGGGGTAGAAGGGTACCTGTCAAGCTGGGATATTAATCTGCGATAGACTATTGTCCTGTGCAAAGGTTTTCAATCAAATACGTTTATTGTCCGCTTCACGCTATTGAAATCAGGATGACTCCTGCACCATTGGCTACAAGGCCTTAAAGAACTTAATTTGTCTTACAATGAGCCCAAGTGGCTCAGAAGGACTTACTTAAGGACAAAATATTTTCATTGAGAATTCCCGAAATAAATAATGATGAAGATAATTGATCCCACAAGTTACCGAATAGATGTGCGACCGGTTTTAGACATGTTACTGCTGTGTCACAAAGTTTGGCTGTAGTAGTAGAGGTAGTTTATTGATTGTAACTTCTATTATTTGCAGGAGCACTGAGATATGAGTCGAGCAATGGCGAGAGTGTGTATGTGTGTGTGTGAGAGAGAGAGAGAGAGAGACAGAGAGAGAGATTCCTGGAACTTTATAAAATATATTTAACTAACTCTAAATAATACAATAAACAGGGATGGAACTATTCTCATTAAAGTAATCTGACAGATAAGCTGATAGATTTCAAGATGTGAATGAATGATCAAGTCGGAGGGGTGGGGATGGGGAAATTTTCATGGATTGGATTGGGGTACCAAAATCAAAACAAAACACAATAAATTCTTGTCAAGTTTCTGACTTGAAGAAAAAGTTGAAACATTCAAAATCTCAATTCTAAGGCACACAAAATGTTTCAATCATCCTTCCTCTTCTCAAACCAACACACTCTCATTCAACTTCAAGCCATTCGACAACACACCATTTTGAACAGAAAATACAATGTTGTGTTTAGTGAGGGAACAATGACTAAACTTTCAGAGACAGGAGAGCGCTTCTATAACTGTGAATAGTGATTCCGCCGTGGAATCAGTACTACTTCGAATAAGCACTTCGATAATACAATAAGGCTGTCTTTATTCACAAAGCTATCTTTATTGACAGACATGCCTATAAGGCTATAAAGTTATTCATAGCGACTATTACTTTTATATCCTAAAAACTACGAACTTTTATATTTTCAAGTAGGCAGGTCTGGCTATAGGGTTTTACTGTTGATTCTCTCATCATCCGAGATCACATGAGTTGAATCTGAAATCAGCTCCTTGCTTACTATCTTTGTTATTTAGAGTGCAGACCAAATTTCAGCCCAGAAATCTGAAAAACTGAATCGTGGACCATACATTTTACTCAATTTACGAAGCCATATAGCTTAAATTTTTTCAACAGTGTTGTTATGGTTATGGTTTCCCTGTCCAAGTAAGATCATAAAGTAAGTTAAGTTGTTTTTGTCAGTTGTTTTGTCATGGATTACCTGGGAAATTCCACGAAAATGTCAACCGAAGGGGTGTTTTACATATTCTTAAGAACATATTAAAATTTGGTACCAATTTGTTGGAAAATCATTCAGGATTATGAATATAAGGATATTTCGTGCATATTTGTGGTACAGGATGCTTATTGTAGCTTTATGTAAGGGCATTCCCTATTTGAAGAACGAAAAGAATATTTTCTCAATATTATAAATCTTGCAACTTCTACAAAATTATAGCCACCTTTGCTTTTGTTTATTGATATTAAAACAATTATAAGTATCAGAAACCTATATAAACATTCAAATTTACGATTTTAATGAAATGTTGTCCTCATCGGTCGTTTTAATGACCTTGGGAAATTGTATGTCAGTCCGTTACCATTAAAACAGTATTTTTTCATCTACGAAAGATGTGATTGTTGTACAGACTCACTATTTCAGATTTTCTGTTCTTACATGAATGGCTTTAGCACTGTAAGATAATTTTTCAAGAAATTTATCATTTAAGGTACTTTTGTTGGGTAACGGACTGACATTTTTAGGGTAACGGACTGACAGTAACAGACTGACTAATTCTATTTTAATTCAAAGACAATATATAAAAGTTGTTTTTTAAGTCCCAAGAGTAATGTCCACTCCAATGTGTTTCAACTGATCAGGCAGCCATTTTATAAACATTTGGATCATAAAATTTCAAACACTGGTCTTCAACATCAAGCCTGCTATTTTTCAATAGGTAAGTTAAATCTTTTAAAGCTTGTGAATCTTTTGATCACTTGAAGATTTTTGCTATGTTTGAATTGAGGAAAAAACACTGTTTATTGTTCTATAATATCCTTATGACAATGGAGCCAGTAGTAGTCTTTTGTTAAAGGGGCAAGAAGCCATGGGAGAAAAAAAAAGAAATCAAACAATTAAATTAATGTGGAAAACTATTGAGTCACTGAGGCTTTAAATGTAGTGGGTCAGCAAGCTGTTTAGCTGTGTATAATGTCAATATTTTAGTTGTTACAAGTTAGAAATGAGTTTTATTTTCTTAGTTTTGCTGTATAATTTTTAAGACAACACGATTTGATTATTTGACTTTCATAGCTTATGATGTAATTTCGCTCAATTTTCTTTATTCACAGGTTCAAGATGCCTACTCTATCCATGGTTCAAAAGCAGAGGAATTATCAAGAAAGACTGAAAACTGATGGGCATTACATTGTTTAGGAAAAAGATAGGCAACAAAAGCAGGAGTCTCAAAGAAAACTTGGAAATGATTGTAAAGGACGCTTAAAAGAAATAACGGGATTTTTCAAGCAAAATGGAAAAAAAAAAAGAGAAAAGCCGATCAATCTACAACTCCAAAAGAAAGTAAACCAAGCACACCTAAATCCACATCTGCCTCACATTTCAGCACAGGAAAGTAAAATACTGAATTCAACTTTGAGTCTACCATCCTCCCAAAAAAAAAAATTTTAAAATTAAACTATGCCTGTGTTGCTAAGGGCATCCATCAACCAATGGGTTTTGAAATATTTTAATCATGGAAATGGGCTTTCAAGATGAAATAAAATAATTTGATCGAAAATTTCTATTTGGACAAGAAGTACTCTTGGCGAGCACCAAGGGAAAAATATTTCATAATTGTGAGAGATGAAAAAAGAGAAAGGACGAAAATTCAAAAAAGTTTCGTGTAAAAAAAAAATGAAAAAGAGGGTGTCGATTGTTAGTGAATTTCATCCAGGAACCAAAATTGGCTTAAGTTTATTTTGCTCCCTCAGAATCTCAGAATGTACTTCTAAGAGAAATCCCACAATCTGAATAAGTAAATTGTAACAATCAAGGATAAAATGGTCCAAATGATTATTTTTGAAGATCTTTCTCAGATCTTATATAACTGGCTTTCTGGTCAAGTGCAGATGAGGAAGAGATTGACTGCCAATACTATCGACCAGTTTGCAGTGACGGTCATGGCCTATTGACAATTCCTAAGCTTGAGGAATCAAGATGAAATACAGAATAAAAATTAAGCTTCAAAAGAATGTTAAACATTCCCCAGTTTTAAAGTCCTTTCTTATCTACATTTTTTTTTTTTTTTTTTTTTTGATAATTTAATTTCATAGTTCAAATAAAACTCCCGTTTGGCTGTGACAGAATAGATTTCAACTCCACGAATCATTATTTCATTATTAAATTTTTTCAAAAGCAAAGTTGGGATTGAGGTAATCAGATGTCACCCATCGAGTTACTCATCATGCCCAATGTAGCTTGACATCCATATAAGGAAGAGTATTGGTTTGATCAATCACACTGGGTATTCAGTGTTGCTCATAATTACATAATGTGTTCTTTTGCTCTGGATTTTATGTAGTAACCGTTATTCTGAGTAATAAAATTCAGAGGTGTCAGTCCGTTACCATCCATTTGTCAGTCCATTACCGACACTTTTTCAAAGACTGCAGATTCAAATTTTGGATAATCTTTTAAATATTGCTAGTGTGTTGTAGAACAACATCTCGTGGTTACTATAAAAGAACTTATTTGTTACTGGAAGGTTTAACTTCAGAAAGTTTGATCCATCTACATATAAAATTGAAAAAGATGGATTTTCTGATGTCAGTCCGTTACCAACATTATAATGTCAAAAAAATTCAAGTTGATTAAGATTCATCTTTATCCTTTTGATATATGATAAGGGCGGACATGATACATGTCCATGGGAAATATTAGCTCCATACAATAAATACATTGCATTTCAGAGCACGAAATGTATGCATTTTTGGTCTGATTTGTCAGTCCGTTACCCGTGGAATTTCCCACCTATCAAGATAATAATAAATAAAAGAAAAAAACTTTTCCATTACAACAATGAGCAGTGCACGTCGTCTTCAAGCAATTGCACATCATATCTATAATCAGTAGAGTATATATTACTTGTTGTGAAAATAATGACCAAAAATTTTCACACTTGTTAAAAAAATGGGCATTTACAGGCCTGTAGAGAGGGTTGCACTTTATTATTATTATTATTATTATTATTATTATTATTATTATTATTATTATTATTATTATTATTATACGATTTCCTCGAACTTCTCGGGACAAGCAAAAACGTTCGAGGAAACCGTACATTGCCATGATGTTTGATGAGGAGTTGGGGTGGCTCAGCGGTAAGGTCTTTGATTCGTATCCGAAAAATACCAAGTTTCAATTTCCACCGTGTTATGTGCCCGTCAACAATCCATCTCTCCTCCCTAACTCATTTTGCAGCACCCGAGTTATTCCAGTCTTCCTTTTGAATAAACCCAAAGAAAAAGGGAACTGTATTATTTACTTTGTTGATATGTTACAAAGGATGTATGTGTATATTTATTATTATTATTATTATTATTATTATTATTATTATTATTATTATTATTATTATTATTACTTATATTGTTGGGCAATTGAACAAAAGTAATTTTAATGATAATTATAATGATGATAAAAACAAACAATGTTGATCTGTTCATCGCTCAAGTTTGCTTGAATTACGTCATCACAGCTACATCAACATCAGTATCAGCATTTGTTAGCAGTCACCACTTCTTTTCTATGTGGGTCAAACCCATGCTGTTTGTTTTTTATTTGGTCACATTCACTCCCTTTAATTTTTCTCTCCATTTTATTGGTTCATTTAGGTACCTCTAGCTTATTGACAATACCTTTGGCCTGTTCCATTGAGGAAACGAAGCAAGACATAAAGCTAGCTTAGATGAATGCATTCACTCACCAGTTGACTGCTGTGGTGCTTGCTCACATGCCAAAAGTGGTATTTTTGTCAGTGCTTTTCTCCCCAACTTGATAGAAGTAGGAGTGGACATCTTGGTTGGACCAAAATATAAAACGGAAGCAACGGTGAGTTGCAAAAGGGTCATTTTTTTATTATTGAGAACATCTAGTGGATATTGCAGTATATAAAAGATCAAGTTGTGTTTTTAATACGTAGTAGCAGCTGTGGTGGTATCGGTAGTTGTAGTAGTGTAGTCCTTCAGAGCCATTAGGCCCATGAAGTAGAAGTTTGTCCTTGTTTCTATAAAGGGTGAAATGGACAGCAGCAGTTGCTTGCTATGCTTTATATGGGATGCTAGTCTATCGCAAAGTACTTTCTATCAGTTTTAACAAACCCAGCCACGAAATTACTGCTGGGGGAAAAGGGAGAGGGTCAGAAAAAGATCTTGACTGCAACCACTATCAATATCAGTTCCTTGTAGCGATTGTAACAAAGCCCAGTTGTTAATCCAAACAAAAAAGACTTTTTTTTTTTTTTCAAAATTGTATTGTGCGTTTCCATTTTGTCTGTATGGTCTGTAATCATTTTTATTCTGGATTTTCAAATGCTGGACTTTTCTTATAATGCCAATTTAATCTGATACCAATAATTTTTTTAATCCACATGATAACACCTCCCCCCAGTCAGCCCCAGTGCCACCCCAAAGTTGTCCCTCATTTTAACTTTGTGAACTTTTGGCAGCCCTGGGTGTGTATGAAACATTACCAGACAAAGCAGAGAGAAACATACAAGAAAAAAAAATCCCTATAAATCAGCCTTCTTCCAACGAGGGGCAGGCTGATGTTTGGGGATTTTTAAAAAAGTATGTTTTATGTTCTTTACACTTGAACATTAATAGTCTGACGTTTAGAATTTAGTGAGTACTACTTATAAAAATGACTGGCTAAAAACAATAAGGAGCCGAGTGACATCAATTTCGTTCCTTCTATAATTTCATCTTTTCAATTATCGATCGCCACTTATACACTCCACAAGACGTGCCCCTTCCCCCTCGTATTTTCTGCCAATGCTGCCTGCACATACCCAGTAGTGTTGATTGCTGATTCCTCGCTGACAATATCTCGCCACTTCTTGTTGAGTTGCGAGTCATTGAACACATGCATCCTTGGTAATCAACTAACACATACAGCGTGTTGAATGGGGCCATTTCTCTCTATTTTGCTCCTAACACACACAAATTTTCCAGTTGACAAACTCTGTTACAACGCATAAAATTGTATCGGGTTGAAAGTGAACCGGAATAATGAATGCAAAATATATATTTTTCTTCAATTGAAAAGGTGATTGACTACTCTCAGCGGAAGTTTTATTTCCTTATGACCATGATTGTTTAAATTTTTTTTTTTTTCCTTCGCACACGACCTCACTCCTTCTTCTTCTTCTTCTTTTTCTATTATTATTATTATTATTATTATTATTATTATTATTATTATTATTATTATTATTATTATTATTATTATTAAAAATTTAACACAAACCAGAGTGAAGATATTGCACCTTCCCGTGTCAAGCACTACATATCCATAAAAAAAAGTAGGAATTGTTTTCTTCCTTTCATTTTACAACTAACTCAGACCTGGGACCAGCAATGTGTGTCATCATCATCATTGCCTTTTTCATCCTAGATCAGGCTATAGGCCACAGACAAACAGTTTCTCTATCTTGAGCTCACTTTTTTATCTCGTTCCATGTCTTATCACTTCTCTGTATATCAGCTTCTTTAATTCTTCTCCATGTTCTCTGTGGCCTTCCCCTTGATATTCTGCCCTGAGGGTTCCAGTCCAATACATTCTTTGTTATAGTGGAGTCATTATTTCTAACAGTGTGTCCAATCTACCTCCATCGTCTTCTTCCTATTTCCTCTCCCAGTGGTTTCTGCTGTGTTCTTTTCCATACTTCTTCATTCTTGATTCTATCCATCCATTTTATTCTGAGTAGCTTATGCATGCACCTGTTTATGAAAATCTGTATCCTCCTTATACATGCCTGCAATGCATTCCAAGTTTCACATCCATACAGTAGGACAGACTTTATGTTTGAGTTGAAAAGTCTTAGCTTTAGTCGTAATCCAGAAAGTTGACAATTCAATAAGAAGTGAGTTTCGTTTTATAGCTGTTCCACTATGATTCGCAGAAAGGCAATCTGGTCAGTAGTTGAACGGTTTTTCCAAAAACCTGCCTGTTCCTCCCGCAGTTTAGCATCTGTTGCATTCTTAATTCTCTGGAGAATAATACGATTGAAATCTTTCCTGGGTTAGAGAGAAGAGTGACTCCTAGATAATTATTACAATTACTGAGGTCCCCTTACTTTGGAAGCTTGACAAGATGTCCTTCCTCCCAATACTTTGGGAATATCCCGTCATTCCAGATCCTCTCAAATAATGTGTGCAGGGCCTCAACATTTCTTTCAGCATCAACTTTTAGAGCCTCTGGCAGAATCTGGTCTGGTCCAGTAGCTTTCCCTCTTTTCATCCTGTTAATGGCACCCACAATCTCTGCTATCGATGGTGGATCACAGCTAATTGGTAGCTCATTCCTTGCAGGCAAAATTTCCGGCGGTTTGTGTGGTGGTGGTCTGTTCAGAAGGCAGAAAAATGTTCCCTCCATTGCTTAGTAAAGATTGAGCCTCTCTGTGGCTCGATGCTGCACCTCTGCATCCTGTCTTGAAGCCCTTGTTCGACTTGCATTCACTTGTTCCTTTCTTGTTCTCCTTTTTCAATCGAGTCCAAGGCGATTGGCCTTATCCACTCATTATGTTCCAATTTCTTTACACCCAATACCTCATGACAAGTTGTTATGTAGACTTCCTTGCCCAATGTGATTCTACATCTATATCCTCCTCGAGATCAGCTAGGGGTTGGAATCTATTACTCGCAATGTGTGTACTCTCTCAAACAATTGGGATTTTTTTTTTTTTTTGTACCATAAAATAGGGGGGGGAAAATAAAATGACATGATTTGACTAGTTAATTGACGTGTCATTACTGTGTTGTGTTTGACAATCCATATTTTTGTCCTGTTGGTCTATTTTTGCGTGTTCAAAAAGTTCCAACAATTTTTTTCACCGGCCATTTAAAGGCCTGCACCGAGTCTAGATTATATTATACACTGCTGGTTTGGGTCATGACGGTATTGTGCTTTAGAGTATCCTGATTTAGCTCTTTGAAATGTTGGCCGCTCTGTATTAATTCTGACTTGTAAATATTTGACTGACCTTAAGGAAATTCAATTCTATTTCAGATGGACCAGTCAATGAAAAGGAGATACAGCTGCCCCATGTCAACGTGTGATTTCTCAAAGAATTCTAAGAAAAAGTTCTTGAGACACTTCTGTAATGTTCATCCAAATAAATCTTTGTTCATTTGTGAGTGTTGTCTAAATCAACAAACGTGTGTTGCTGTTTATAAAAGTTTTAAGAAGATTAAAAAACATGTTAACTTTGTTCATCATGGAAGTGCTTCAAAAGCACTTCACTTTTCTGTATACATGAATACATTAATATCTAAAATACAATCCAAATTGGCCAATTGTGAGTTCAAGTTTGACATTCACTGCACTCACCATTCTTGCCACTTCAAAACAAATGTAACTGATTTATTCAAACGCCACATTGAGTCTCATTTAGAGATTGTTGACAACCCAGATGTAAATGGAACAGAAACTCGTGCCTGTTCATCAACAAGCAGTGATAATGAAATGTTAAAAAGTAGTTATAATGAAGGGGGAAAAAGACATAGAGATCATAGAAAGCGCAAAAGTGTGTCAAATATTTTGTATTCCCAGGGAGATGTATATTCTTTCTTATCGAAGGATGAGCATAAGGGCTTGAAATTCACACATCCTTCTTGCCACGTCAATGACAAAACTCATGTATTCACCACATACAATGATGAAATTGTATCTCAGGGAGATGTACAGGAGAAGGGTTTGGAGTTCAGTTTACTGCAGAATGATATTGAAATGGAAAGAAATGCATATCCAATTGTCACCACAGTAGATACTTCATCAGAACAGCAACGTACTAAGGGCGAGCCCCGTGAATGCAGCATTTGTCAAAAACTTCGTGTCAACTTGAGGCAACATATGCTTTTACACTCAGATATCAAACAATACGAGTGTCTTTATTGTGATTACAAAGCAAAGAGGAATACAGACCTTAATATTCACCTTTTATCGCATTCAGATGTACGTGGTTTTGTATGTGCACATTGTCAAAAAACATTTAAAGGAGTATCAGACCTTAAAAAGCATAAGAAAGTTCACTCAGAGAAAACATTACCTTGTGGGTTTTGTGGTAAAAATTTTCGCCTTAAACAGCATTTGAACAATCACATTAATTTTATACACTACAAGCAAGTCAGGAGCAAAAGCACAGTAAACACCACAGCAACACAACCACCACTACAATCATCACTACCATCATCATCATCATCATCATCATCACACCAGGAGTAAAAGTTTTCGTCCATCAAAAATTGCGTTTCCAAATTGAGTTTCCAAATTGTAGCAGATACACTAAATATCAACATTTTAAAATCTAGATTGAAAATATATTTAATGAGCAATATTTTGCATAGAGCCTTTTATTGTTGTATTGTAATTATCTGTTTTATTTGCATAAATATGTCACTTGATAGTGTGTGTGTTATTAGATTTCTGTTATTGTTATAAATGTTTTGTCATAGTATTATTGCCGATATGAAGCGCACAGAGCACGACATCATCATGGTTATGCTCTGTAGAAATGCTGTATCATCATTATTATTAAATTGTGTAACAAATAAAGTTGTTTTTTCTTCTTTTTTTTTTTTTTTTTTTTGTTAGATATTAAATACTTTTTGATTCAAAGGTAGGTATGATGAAATACCTTTTTTTCAAATTAGGCTTCTATATAAATTTTATAGGATAGATCTGTTGATACATAACAGTATTTATCATTAATGCTGATAATAATACTAATTGTTGCATAACTTCATGACATTTTTTTTCTTCCTTTATTTTTTTTTTTTTTTGGTATACAGATGTCGATTGCGACAATTTTTTGTGGCTTTCGATGTTTTGAGTTGAGATTATGTTGTAGTATTTTTCTTTTCGTCTCCTTCTTCATCTTCTGTCTTTAAAATTTGTATATATCGTTTGCTTCTTTATTCTAACAATTTATAATTGCTCTTTCGTTTGAAACTTATATGAATAAATATGTGTAAATTTCATCAGCATCACAACAAATCTTTGGGTGGGCAGGAGGTTACATTGTGTCTTCTCTCCCCTTATATCTGTTTTCCGAGTTGCTGTCTGTCTTTCTTTTGGAATGGGATTACTTAGTTTTGTCCCAGCGCTGTCTGGAGTCCTTGACTGGGAGGGAAACAGTCAAATGTATAGTATAGTTTTAGGAGATGATATTTTTTTCCTTGTAAAACATCTGTTATATGTATTGTTAGTTATGAATTCTGTAAACATTCGAGTGTGTTCCTCTTAGTGGGGTCCTGTGCTGGTATCTGGACAAGACTTTAAGGTGATCTCACACTAAGTACATTGATGGTATGCTCTTGGAATCTACAGCTGTTCCCTATTTGAACCAATTCCCCTTTGTCTTACTTTTTCTTGGGTGCTTTGATTGTAAATCTAGAATATTTTGACTATTCCATTTTCTTCTTTTTACTGGCGCTGATATGACCTAAATATGTTGCAAGCGCCGTAAAACCCTTAAAAACAAACGCAAGAATTTGTTGTTTCTGGCATAATTTCACCTTTCTTTTTTTCATATTTAGTGTGGCATAATTTGGGTGAATAAATGGTATTTTCCTGGCGGGACAGATTTTTTTTCAAGATGGAAAACACATACGACTGACTTACCACTAGGGTATGTCGCCCCAAATCCATACGCTTTTTCTTTACCTCTATTTCTTACAGCTCTTATTGTTGATTGGTTCAACTGAACTTTCATCTGTTTGATCAACTGAATTATTTGACGTCTTTCGGGTGGTTTAATGTAAATACATACATGTGAGATATTATCGGTTGACCTAGCTAAAAAAACGAAAATAAATTATCAAAACCCCAGGCCCAAATACGTACGCTCATGCCCAAATCCCTTACATTTACATGGTTTGCCCTAGATGCGTACAGCATTAAATTCATCGTCATACAGTATACAGCCTAATATATTTTCAATTAGAATATATATATATATATATATATATAATATGTCGTGGTAGAATTTCAGCTTAAGTATATGCTAAAAGACAAATGGTGTGGGACGTTTCGGGTTTTCCCCCCTTATCAAACGACAAGTATATTAATTTATAAAACAAAGGACGTTATAGTAATGGTTATTGACTACCTATTGAAAGATGTCGCTTTACCTTTAAATTTGTTCGTATTTTTGAACTCGCCCTCCACACCATTTAGGTTGAAGTTTTGAGGTCCGTTGTGGACGGTGAAAAAATTTATTTGAGCCACGCTTCCAGTACGCTCTTTGCTTCGTACCCAAAAGGTAACGAGTTCGATCACCCGCCGCTTCATTGTGTGGCCTTGAGCAAGTCACCTAGCCCTAGCTCACTTTGCGGCGCTGCACTGCGGCTGACGCCTGGGTGATTCCAGTCTTCCCTTGGAATAGACCCGAAAGACAAATTTCCCCTTGGGGATGAATAAAAGGAATTTTATTTATTTATTTTTTTACATATCTCTCCATACCCAGGTGTAAAATTTCGACCTGTTGTCTATTTAAAAGAAATTGTAATCACAGAATAGGCTGCATTTTTCACCATGCATGTTCTGTGTTGCTTATGGTTTTGAACCTCTGTTTGTTGTTTTATTATTATTATTATTATTATTATTATTATTATTATTATTATTATTATTATTATTATTATTATTATTACGCTTAGTGAATACTGCGCAGTATAAATGCTCACATTTTTGAAATTATTTCGATTCTTTGGATACTTGGATTAATAGTTTGAATTGGGGCGACGCATTTATGGATTTGGGGGCGTGGGGTAAAGTGGCATTCCCCAAATCAACATCTATGCTTATCATTTAAATCAAAATTCTACTGACACGAGTGATAGATGAAAATATTTATACAGAATCGATGTATTGTGTAGTGGTGTATTCTGAAAATTTTTTTGAAAAATAATGGTAGACTTCTTGGTTTCAACTTGAAAAAGGTACCAAATTCTTAGGATCATTTATTGCAATATTCCGAGATCCGGTACACCCCAACATTATAATGTATTGAGACGTGTTACAACAGTGATGATAATCTTCCGCGGATCCGCAGAATTCCGGGATTTTGTGATTTTCTTTGAAATGTTCCGCTGTTTTTGCAGTGTCAAACATTTTTCCATGAAAAGCCCTCACGCTCCACGGTAGATGGATGAAAAAAATCACCATCACGTCTCGTGTCAAATTTTAACACCTGTGCTGAGTTGCATAAATTTTGGTGACACTCGCATCTTTATGACGTCAACCTAGACAAGGTGGCACCAAATGTCAAAAGTGACACAAGACCAGTGGTGTCCTTGGATTAATAGATGTTTATTGGGGATTGGAAAAAAATAGAAGATCAATACAAAACTCTCTCTCTCTCTCTCTCTCTCTCTCTCTCTCTCTCTCTCTCTCTCTCTCTCTCTCTCTCTCTCTCTCTCTCTCTCTCTCTTTTTTTTTTTCTCTGTCTCTCCCCCTTACCCATATTTCTCTATCATCTATCAGCCACTCTTAATTTTATGTTTTTACAAGTTATTTTGTCATAGAAAGATAAAACATTATAATGACCAAGGATGATGATCAACTCGGAAAGCAATTATTCAAATTAATTTTAAATTTACTATATTTAGTTGTTTAAATAGAATGTCTTGCAAGTTGTTAGATATTCATGAGTCTAATATAAACTGCATGACCACTCGTTCTAGGTTGCAGTAACATAGCCTGTGGGCCAAAAATTTGTCGTCTCTTGATGGAGATAGCAGTTTGATTAATATTGTGAGCCTTTAAAATTATTTTCAGGAAAGGACAATTCATTAGATATTAACGCAAGAAATATATAATGTTACGTAACTGTCATATTGTATATATGTAATTTTTGCATTTCGGCGTGAGTTTGCGTGAGTTTCCTCCTTTTTGACAAATTGCCAAACGCAAAAGTGCTGAGGTGAAATGAGAAAGTAAATAACAAAACATTAATACAAATTATTGGAACTTCAAAAAGAGAACAAAATACCAAAACACGGAACATTACAGGTTCAAAACCTTTCTTTACTCAATACCAGAAACACAATATAGATATATATATATATATATATATATATAGGAACTTCAATAGATATGTATACATCTTGTAATATAAAATCCAGATAGATGCCAGAAAAGTATTTAGCACTTCTTATCAGCAAAAACAACAAAAAAAAAAAAAACAATTATGTATAAATCATAAAAACATGAAAACCATGAAATAATAGTGCTCAACTTTTTGGTAAAAGGAGCTATTTATAAAATATTTCAAGTATAATTATGATCAACTTCTACAATATTGTTTCGAGCATTCGCTCTCACTCTAAGTAGGAAGTGAGAAAAACATGCATTTGGCAAATTAATTCATTTTAACAACAAACTCTTATTGTGGCCATCCGTCTCAAAACGGTATTATCCTGTCGAGGAGAGCCAGATATTGGAACTTGAATGTATAGCTAGCCACAAATGGAAAACTTGGAGATAATTCCTGTCCGTCATGGTGGAGAATAAAGATAATTTCTTACATTGCAACCAATTCAAAGTTCCAAGGTCTTATCATTTGAGCTCTAATTCACGTTCAGAGATCCAGTTTATTCCGACATAATACCGTGTTGAGACGATGGGTCACACTTTCTTCCGTTTTTTTTTTTTTACGACATAAAAGCCTACCAGAGTGACACGACAGGGCACATTTAGTCTATTTTCGGTACCAAATGTTTGTGATTAGATATGTAATCTGCCAGTTCAATCAAAAGGCCGTTTCCTCCTCTTTCTCCAACGGCGTTACAAGTAAGGGATATGTATGGATATCTAAGCTGATCGGTAGAGAGGAGAAGGGTTAATGTGCTGATATTCCCATCAATAGAAATGCTGCGACTGTTACTCGATTTGTTATCCACCCTTTCACGCTCTCCGTTGTCTTTTTGTACCGAAATTGACATATTCAAGGGTTGGGCACCAAACGCCGTGCATGTTATTTTGACCGTGCCGTTGGTAAACTCTTTGATATCGTGACCAATGACCTCTGTGAAAAGGGAAGTGAACAATTTTACATCCTGTCGTCGTCGTTTTCCGTTGCTCGTGATGGCCGTGCATCGATATGTGCCTTCGATATTCTTGGAAGCGGGTCCAAGGTCGATCATGGCGAAAGCTGAAGTCCCATCTTCAACCACTCGTGATACAGAGTTAACTGTCAGGGAGCGTCTAGAATTTGTATGAGAGATGAAAATGTCCTTTATATCGGCTCCAGAAGCGTAGCAATGGACCGTGCAGTTTTTACCAGTCTTAGCATAATGCATTATTCCATCTTTGTCACATTTAATTACATTTTCATGGATAGGTCTTATTTCCACTTGATTTTTAGGAAGTATTGTGGGTCTGCTGGGGAGTTTGAGAAAAGAAATTCGATTAGATGAAAATGTTTCTACGAGTTTCCTGTCATTGAAATTGAATCTATTTTCAAAATAGCTTATCGAGAGTCTGCCGCTTCTCTTTCCATTGGAAACTTTCAATGTTATTTTAATTTTTACTCTCAATTTATCTTTCTCGCTGTCAATGGGACTATCAGAGTTGCTTTCGTTTCCAAAACTTTGTGAGGATTCCATTTTGTATTGTTCCAATATTTCCATTGAAAGTAGGTCATCCGTCCGGGGGGTTTCGATTGTGTCGCCGTAGTAACGAAGATTCCTGTCTGATTTCATTATTTTTCTTCCATTGCTTCGATCCCAAATCCAAAGTGCTATGGACAGCGAACTGTCATATTTTCTTAATTCAGTATCTAAATAAAACACGATATTTTGTCCCTTTTTTATTAGGATCTCATGACCCAGATCTGGGGGTGTAATATTCAAGTAGGGCGGAGAAAGATTGTCTGTAAAAATCTTCTCTTTCTTTTTCTCCCACACCTGGTTTTCGTAGGCTACAGTTTCGTTTAAAAAGTAGTCAAACATGCACATCTCTATATACGTCGTTGCAGAATATCCTACTGTCCCTACAAGTTCGAAGCTTATAGATGCGACTTGATGGTTCGATGGAATTGATAAGTTAACGCACTGTGACGCATCGATCCGAAGACGAACCTTGGATATTATTGGTGATTGTGAGTGGGCTGCCGCTGATGCTTGTAATGATGATGATGACGTCGTAAGTTTATCTGGATAATCGATTACAACATTAATGGTTTCGAATGAATGAAATCGAGTTACTTTAACAGGAGCTGTATGGATGATGTCAAAGACTAACCAAAGATCGTTGCCGTCCCGTTCTGCTTGTACTTTGCGTGGAAATATTTGGGGCCAAGTGAATAATGGTGAGGTATCTGGAATTTTTGTGTGGTTTGGAATAGCAAAATATTTGAGACTATATTCGGAAGTGTTGCTCGTGGAAGTTGATGATGAGAAGTCTGTTTGATTTGGTTTGGCATTCGATGACCGTAAGGCACCGCCTGAATTCATTTCATTACAAAATACCATCAGAGAGTTGTAAATGATTTCGTCATGGTTCAGGACAGATCTTTTGTGGATGACGTGAGTATTGGATTCGCTCAATTCTTGCAAAGCTTTGTTTAATTCCAAAAGGTGGTATTGGATTTTCTGGTGAGAGAGAGAGAAACAAATCAAAACAAAATCCAAACACCAAAAAACAATACAAAATAGAATTAAATGAGCACTCAACATTTTAAAAGTGAGTTTATATTAGAATAATATTAGCAAAGATGTGTCTTTGAGGTCCTATAAAGTAATTCATAGATTATCGGGGTAGAATATCGGTATCATCAGAAGTTTTATAATATTAACTTTTAGGGCTGTTAAGATTGAAAAGTCATTACATTGTAATCTAGAACACGGGGCTCATCAAAAACTTTTCAAAAAGCACCCAAAAAATTTGTTTAAATAATAATGTAAGGGAATAAGTCATTGTTCTATTTATATATTTTGGGTATCTTCGGAATAAAAGCAATACCCTCATTCCCAAATAAATACACGAACAAATGCAATTCTTGTAATTGATGCATGGCGTTTAGTCAAAATCTTCACACCTATTGAATCACCGCATTGACGTATGTGGGGTGTTTGATGTTGAAGTTGATAACCTGTTAAAGTTGCCATAATTAAAGTATAGATGGCATGTGGGAAAATAGTAAAATAAAGTGATTTAATATTATAGAGTTGACACAGACGTCTCGTTGTTTTCATGTTTAGATAGAACAGGACGTTTTATTACAAAAGTGAAAGTATAAAATAAAAAGTGAAAGTAACATCAAAATTGATCTCTGACAAAAAGAGAGTTCCATTTGTAAGGTAACAAGTTAATAAGTAGTAATTATGAGTACAGGAGATAGTGAAACAATAATCATACAGTAAGACGAGGTTATATATACTTTAACACGAGGTATATAATGGGGCAAAGGAGTGTTTCCGGTTGACCGTCACTAGACCATCCCAGATGTCGAGCGAATAAGCTGGCGCCGTCCAGGCCCCGTTTTCATGTACGAGGACTAGATTTTATAATTTACTAGTCTAGTAAATGACTAGCTCGTATTAAGCCTAAGCAAAGTAAGTGTCTAAAAAATTGGATTTCATGAACTCTTTGTAGTCTCGGACTAGCTAGTCACTTGCCTAGAATTAATTAAAAATAATAATAATAATAATAATAATAATAATAATAATAGTAATAATAATAATAATAATAATAATAATAATAATAATAAAATAATAATAATAATAATAATAATAATAATAATAGTAATAATAATAATAATAATAATAATAATAATAATAATAATAATAATAATAAATTATAAATAAATAAATAAATAAAGAAGAAGAAGAAGGAGGAGGAGGAGGAGGAGGAGGATGATTATGATGATGATGATGATAATAATGTGGTGCCGATATCTCAGTTAGTAGAGCACTCGCTTCACAGTCAAATGGAACGATATCGATCCCGGGTGCAGTCAAGATTTTTTTCTGACTCCCCTCTCCACCCAACAGTGATTGGGTAGCTGGGTCTGTCATATCTGGTGGAAAGTACTCCGGTGTAATAAGCCAAAATCACTCTATGCAACAAACACTACCATAGTCATTTTGGCAACGCTGAAAGCACTATCAGTAGTGTTTATAGTATAGCACAGGTGCGCTGGTTAATAGACTTAACGTGTCAATTGTATGTCCCCCCCCTCTCTCTCTCTCTCTCTCTCTCTCTCTCTCTCTCTCTCTCTCTCTCTGTCTCTCTCTCTGTCTCTCTCTCTCTCTCTCTCTCTCTCTCTCTCTCTGTGTGTGTGTGTGTGTGTGTGTGTCCCCCTCCCCCTCTCTCTACTTTCGTTCTTTTTCTTTTCTCTTTTTCTCATCTATTCTTTCCACTTTCTTTCTTTGTTTGTATCTCTCCCTTTCTCCTCTCCTCTCTCTCTCTCTCTCTCTCTCTCTCTCTCTCTCTCTCTCTCTCTCTCCTCCCTCTCTTTCTTTCTACATTCGTTATTTGTTTCTCTCTCTCTCTCTCTCTCTCTCTCTCTCTCTCTCTCTCTCTCTCTCTCTCTCTCTCTCTCTCCTCCCTCTCTTTCTTTCTACATTCGTACTTTGTTTCTCTCTCTCTCTCTCTCTCTCTCTCTCTCTCTCTCTCTCTCTCTCTCTCTCTCTCTCTCTCTCTCTCTCTCTCTCTCTCTCTCCTCCCTCTCTTTCTTTCTACATTCGTTCTATGTTTCTCTCTCTCTCTCTCTCTCTCTCTCTCTCTCTCTCTCTCTCTTTCATTCTTTCTCAATCCCTTTCGTTTTTTCTTTCTTTCTTTCACTATCTATCTATCTATCTATCTATCTATCTATCTATCTATCTATCTATCTATCTATCCCAACCCCATCAGAGCATAAAAACACAATAGGTTTTGCCCAGGCGACAAGCCGTATCTAGGGCAAACACTCGTTATCTCACACGCACTTCGCGAGATAGCGTGCGCGGGCTGCTGACCATTGGCTCAAAGAAGGAGTGTCCCTTCTAGCAGCGTTAGCATTCATATTTCTAGGGTATCATCGAGACAACCGAATACCGAGATTGAACCAAAACAACAAATAGTTACACAAAAGAGAAAGTGTGTCCTGATTAATCACATTCTTCAGTCAATTGCAATGTCAACAGAATAACTTTTGTCTCCACTATACTTTTTAATAAATTTTCGGGTTGTTCTTTGTCGCAAACCCTTCGATTTCGCACTCTCCTTGAGAGTCTCATATCCGAGCAGATAAATTCAGTTTTCAAAAAGTTAATACTCACAAAAATGAGTATTTTCGACGATCTGCACTTAACTTGTCGTTTTTTTTAAAGCGAGTGTCAGTGGCAACAGAACATTTTTTGCCCCTTTGTCATTCATAACCGACGTATTCTCTTTCCGAAGCGAAGCGCACTCAATCTAAAAATAGCTGCTATCTTGATGACGTTATGCCGTCACATAGTAACTGGACTCGGACTAAATCATGAAGTCTTGCTTCAGCAAATGACTAAAATTTAATAGGAAGGTGCAGTGATTTTAGTCCCGGACTTGCTTAGTCAGCTCACATGAAATCCGATTTTTTGCAAGTCATAGACTAATGTCAGAAAGCGCTAGTCCGCGTTCATGAAAACGGGACCCAGATATGAGACTGAATGGAGCTCCAACCCGATGCTCGAGTGGCATCGGCCATCCCGGGCCCCACACAACTATCTATCGTGGTCACCAAGCAGTGGTTTGGTAGCTGGGTCTGTCTAATCTGGCGGGAAATACTTTGCTAAAGACTAGCTTCCTGTCAAAAGGGTAGCAAACAATTGCTGCTGTCCGTTTCACGTTATAGTAGTCGGGTTAAACTCCGGCTCCGGCTCGATTGACTTAATGTCTCTGAGGGGACGAAGGACACAACTCTTGCATTTAATAAAATAAAAATCAAGGAAGAGCTTTCGTGGTCCCAGGTTTGAGAATTTTTGCCAAGATTAGGGTAATTTAAATTGATCAATATTTGAAGGACGAAGTTTCTGGCCAAATGTTTAAATGCGTGTCTTTCTAGAGCACAGCAGTTAACTTGTTAACCGTTAAAACTCGTTACATGGAGTCGCATATTTAGTGTGCTGCAAATCTATAGTCATGAATATTCCTACACGGAAGTGCACTTTTTTGCAGGTCTGATAACCCAATTCATTATGGGCTCAATATTGTTATGAAAATCTAATAAATGACGCAAAGTGGTGTCCATTACAACAATGTTAAACTAGGCCCATAATTGCGTTTGGCTGTCAGACCTGCACATGTGTGCACATCGATGCGATGCATTAATGGATGATAGAGAAAGGTTATAAATACAATACCTTGTGAATAGCTGAACGTGCTCCAGCAGTCGAAGTACAGATATTAAGGAACAAAATACACACAAGGTAGATTTGCAGTTTCGAATTCTTATTCCCGGCCATTTTAAACCGCTCTGATAATGTAGGAAGGAATGGTCTCCAGTGTTACTAAATCAAATCACGTACCGAGTCGACTCGAGCTCCCCAGCAAAATGTCAAAAGATTTAAGTGTAGAAGATAGGCATGATTTTAATAAGTGGGTGTTATCTACGTGTCAATCTTTTGTGTTGACATTTCCAAATTCTAAGGGTTTTTTTGAGTGCTTGTGGCAAACATGGGCAGATAGCACAATGATAGATGAGGTAGCTGTCACATAGAACTTAAAGGGTAGGTTGAGAAATTTGATAAGCAATATTTTTATCCTACATTTTGTTCTTATTATGTTGGTAGAAAATCGTTTTTGTTTTTTTAACGTTACTTCTTATTCTCTTACCACCACCACCACCACCACCACTGCTACTACTACTACTACTACTACTACTACTACTACTACTACTACTACTACTACTACTACTACTACTACTACTACTACTACTACTACTACTACTACTACAACTACTACTACTAGTACTACTACTACTACTACTACTACTACTACTACTACTACTACTACTAATAATAATAATAATAATAATAATAATAATAATAATAATAATAATAAATAATAATAATAATAATAATAATAATAATAATAATAATAATAATAATAATAATAATAATAATAATAACAATAATACTTTATTGCATCCCAAAAAGAAAATTTTTGTTCAGACGTGTTATAATTTACACAATAAGATAAAAATACAATGGAAATATGATGTATATATAAAAAAGGAGCAGCTCCATAACCTGAGCCGCGCTTTATAATATGAATAATTTCAACACTGTAAAATAGTTAAAATTGTCACTATAAATTGAAAATTGAAAGATTGCAAAACAAATAAATTAATAAAATTAATATTTACATTTTTTGAAAGTAAAAATGCGAAATAATTATATAAATGATTATTGCTTGTTGTTATAAAGCCTAATACTGGACGGCAGTATAGATTTTCGGTGTCTCTCTGTTTTCGTTGAAATAGAGAAAGGGCGACCACTCCTTCCTGACATAATAATTGATGGTCTTAGTGGATGATTCTGGTCATTTAATATTTTAGTTATTTTACGAATACAAAATTTTTCGTATAAAAGATCTACATCGTCAACATCATTTATATGGCGTTTAATGGATTTTTAAATATTTGAATTTATTTTGGTCCTTTCCACTGCTAAGCAATTGCCTCCCCAAGTTGTTATACAAAATGACAAGACACTTTCGATTACTGCTCTATAAAATAATGTGCAGAGGGTTTTATCTATTCTAAACTGAGAAAGTTTTGATTAAAAAAATAAGTACGTCTGCGCATCTTATGCCTAATTATTACCAAGTGTTCATGCCACTTGAGCCTGTTACACCAAGGTATTTGTAGTGAGGAACTCGCTGGACGAATTGGTCCTTTAATTTTAACGTTTCTATCGGTTCCTTCACTCTCCTAAAGTCAATCACTAGCTCCTTTGTCTTGCTTATGTTAAGCTCTAGGTGGTGGGCATCACACGAAGACACAAATCTATCGTTGCCATTTGTTATGAGGCCTTGAAGAGCGGTGTCATCTGCAAACTTTATTAAAGGTACACTCAGGTTTTGACTTCTACAGTCATTCGTGTATATTGTGAATAATACAGGGGACAATACACAACATTGAGGAGCACCAATATTTGTAGTTATACAGGAAAATATGTTTTGTCCTAATTGAACATATTTTGCTCTCTCCGTAAGAAATTCGAGCACCCAAGCAATTATATAATTGTTTAAATTCAGACTAGTCAATTTTTTAACAACCAACTGAGGTTGCATTGTATTGAACGCTGAAGAAAAATCTGCAAAAGCTCTTAGCGTGATCTAGATGCCTGTAAATGTTGTTACTACTACTACTACTACTACTACTACTACTACTACTACTACTACTACTACTACTACTACTACTACTACTACTACTACTACTACTACTACTACTACTACAATAACAACAACAACAACAACAACTACTACTACTACTACTACTACTACTACTACTACTACTACTACTACTACTACTACCACTACTTCTATTACTACTACTACTACTACTACTACTACTACTACTACTACTACTACTACTACTACTATTACTACTACTACTGCTGCTGCTGCTGTTGTTATTATTACTACTACAACAACAATAACAACAACGATAACAACAACAACTACTACTACTACTACTACTACTACTACTACTACTACTACTACTACTACTACTACTACTACTGTAGTTTCTGGACAGAGGCAACAAAACATGTCCCGCCAAGCAAGTAAATTCTATCGTATGGGATAAATACAGTACATTCTTGTCGTGACGGGTTGATATGCTGACCCATCCCGGATTAACCTTTTGCACTATATACTTGCAAGAGCACACATACACACACACACACACACACACATACACACACACACACACACACACACAAAAGTGTGTGGAGCAATCACTTATATTATATTATATCAATCACGGTGAGAAATAATGGGTATGGAAAGTGCCAGGTGAAAACAGAATAAAAAATATATCACGTTATCAAGGAGTCAAGCCCGGGATCCAATAGATATCTCACCCACCGTCTGACTGACTGACTGATTACTGATTGAGAGGTCGGCGAATCAGCCACACAATAAATATGGCTTTAAAACTTCGTTTCCATCGTGTGGACTTCTTTCTCTCTTTATACACCCTTCTATATTTCTAACATCTGCGTTTGTCGCGGTCGCGAACATAAGAGAGGAATGTACGTACCTTCTTTTTGAGATGAACACCAGTGGGGGGGGGGGGGGTGAATCCAGGAAAATTGGGAGGTGGACACCAGAGGGGAGTGAACCCGGGACTATGGGTGGTGTACACCACTGAGGAATGAACACGGTACCATGGGATAAGGACACCAAAGAGGAGTGGACTCGGAACTATAGAAAGTGGAAACAACGTGTGAGTAAATGCAAGACTACTGTACAGTATATTATGAACTCTAGTGGGGAGTGATCTCGGGACTATAGGTGGACACAACTTGTGAGTAAATGCAAGACTACTGTACAGTATATAAACTCTAGTGGGGAGTGAACTCGGGACTATAGGTGGACACAACTTGTGAGTAAATGCAAGACTACTGTACAGTATATGAACTCTAGTGGGGAGTGATCTCGGGACTATAGGTGGACACAACTTGTGAGTAAATGCAAGACTACTGTACAGTATATGAACTCTAGTGGGGAGTGAACTCGGGACTATAGGTGGACACAACTTGTGAGTAAATTCAAAAGTACTGTATATGTGAACTCTAGTGGGGAACGAGTCTGGAGTTATGATAGATGGACGTCATTGGGGAGTAAACCCGGGACCATGGGAGGCAGACACAAGTGGGGTGTGAACACGGGGATATGAGAGATGAATACGCTGGGGAGTGAACACAGGGCTATGAAAGTGAAAGGTGGACACCACTGGGGAGTTAACTCGGGACCATAGGAGGTGGACATAGCCTGGAGCTATGATGAGAAGTAGGCACCTGGGGAGTGAACTCGGGACCACCAGATATGGCAACGGTGGGGAGTGAACCCGGAGCAATGAGAGATGGGCATCACTGGGGAGTGAACACAGGACCGCCGAATATGGACACCAGTGTGGAGTAAGACCAAAGCTATGATTGGTGGATACCAGTGGGGAGTGAACGCGGGCTATGAGAGGTGGATACCAGTAGGGAGTGAACGCGGGCTATGGTAGGTGGATACCAGTGTGGAGTGAACCCGGGACTTTGAGAGGTGGACACCAGTGGGAATGAACCATGGGTATGGGAGGTGGACACCAGTGGGGAGTGAACACGGGCTATGATGAGAGGTAGAAACCATTGGAGAGTTAGGCGGGACCCTGGGAGGCAGACACCTGTGGTGAGTGAACACGGGGATATTATGAGAAGTGGATACCACTGGGGCGTGAACATAAGACTATGAGAGGTGGACCCCGTTGGGGAGTGAACCCGGGTTGGCAACAAACGCAGATGCTATATTATTTTAATCTTCCTTTTAATCTTTTCTCTCCCCCCAATTTTCACACATCATATTTTATTCTTTATCTTAATCTATGTGACTTAGTGGATTTTTGGTACTGCCAATCGGCTTCTAACTTGCAGGTGGGGACTTTATACACCTTTTCTCACTGTATTCAGGTATAAAATGAGTATCTGGAGGGTACCAACGTTGTCACTGTCGACAACAATATGTTTGTGACAAACCGACTCAAAACGGCATTATTTCAGGATGAATCAGATTGATACTGGATAGTGAGATTAAAATTTAGATTGTGAGAAATACGAACTTTGGATCGTTTGAAGATCTGAGAAGGTGTGTATGAAACAGTGCCAGACAAAGCAAGAAAAAAATACAAAGAAACAAAATATTAAAAAAAAACCCCAGCCTGCTTCGACTGGCATCGAATCTCAGACCCGCTCATCTCCGGTAATCAGGTCTCGGATTAGAATCCTCAGTCAGGGAAGACTGACTTTGGGATTTTTTTTTCTTGTATTTTTCTTTCTTGCTTTGACTAGCACTGTTTCGCACACACTTTGTTTTCAGATCTTTATCTGACACCAGTGAGTGCTTGCTCCTTACTTTATTTGTCACCTTGGGTCTTTTGCAATGTGATTAATAATAGCTGTTATCTTCACCAAAATGTATAAAAAGTAACCCCGTATCTGTGGCGAAAATTTCAATTTCCAGCATGTAATTCAAGCCGACATAAATACCGCTTACGACGGGTTACATATTATGTAACGCATAGCGCCTTACATACCTCGTCATGTCTTGTTGAACATATTAAATGTTACTGTTGGCTGGATTGAGACCCATTTTAAAGCGCATAGGGTATACATAGAGAATAACATAGAACTATGCTATACTCAATTTTTAAAAAAAATTTTTTAATGTTGTCTCTCGCTCAATCAGTAAAGAAACAAAACTCCCGTTAATGATTATATGTCTGCGACACACCGGAAAGCACTTTGAGATAGACTAGCGTCCGATCTAAGGGATAACAAGCAGTTGCTATGTCCTTTTCTCGCGACATTAACTGGGATAAACTCCGGTACATAACTGTCGACGATTTCGGTAGGTTTCGAAAAAGAGCAGTAGGTACCTTCTGGGCTCACTGTCCACTGGTATCTAGCTCTCGCAGTCTCAGGCTCAATCCTCATTGATGCCCACTTCCTATAGTCTCAGGTTCATTCTCCTCGGTACCCAAATCCTATAGTCTTACTTCAATTTCCACTGGTACCCATGTCCCATAGTACCAGGTTCATTTTCCCCTGATATCCTCTTCTCATAGTCCCAGGTTCCCTCCCCCACTGTTGCCTACTTCCCATAACTTTGTCGGATATTGTCAGGTTTCGTCGGGTTTTGGCAGGTTTCATAAAAAAGTAATTGCTTTTTTACGAAAACCATAGTCTCAGGTTCACTCCCCACCGGTGTAACTGCCCAGAGTCTCAGGTTGCCTACTTCCCATAACTTGACGAATATGGTCGGGTTTCGTAAAAAAGTAATCGCTTTTTTAAGAAACCCAGTCCCGGGTTCACTCCCCAATGGTGTACACTTCCTTGAGTCCCAGGTTCACTCCCCACTGCTGCCTACTTCCCATAACTTTGTCGGGTTCCGGTTCGACCGGTATCGTTTTAGCTACATTATTATTATTATTATTATCAAGTAATTATCGATTAGAGCCCACCTCGAAGTACAACGAACTGTGAGAGACTGTAAGACTATAGTAATCGACGGAATCATGATAAAAACCAGCAGGCCTGTCAGATGGTCACGGGCTTTGCCATTTTTTGGTTACACAAATAATAGCGATTCAATTAATAATAATTTTAAAAATTAATAATAACATCCTGGTTTATTCGATTTTTTATTATGAAAATGTATTATTTTTAAGGCGTTGGTCGTGTTTGGTCACATGGTGTTCTATTTGGCCACGTTTGAAGTCGAAATTGGTTACGGGGTACTATGGCCATCTGGCAGCCCTATAATTGCCAGTCGATTTGTTTTTATCTACTCAACTTGCAAGTCAAGAAAATAAAATGAGGGAAGACAGAGATGACAGAAAACCAAAACTCTACGAAATATTTCATGGAGAGGTAATAAGATTCCTTTGCCAATCTTCGAAAATTACGGCGCCCTGAACTTGAGCGTAGTCAGCCGTGCACCGTTCACAACAGCACCCTAGCCACCAGTGCAGTCCAGTCACAACGACCAAGTCTTCTTCTCCTCCGCCTTCACTCCTATCTATAATTATGAAAATAGAAGTAAAATTCCCTTTATTCATCCCCATGGGGGAATTTGTCTTTAGGGTCTATCCCAAGGGAAGACTGGAATAACCCAGGCGTCAGCCGCAGTGCAGTGCCGCAAAGTGAACTAGGGCGAGGTGACTTGCTCAAGGCCACACTACACAGCGTGGGCGTGACGGGTGATCGAACTCGGTACCTTTCGGGTGCGAAGCAAGGTCGCACTGCTGAGCCTTGCTGTCCCCCCATTAATAATGCAATTGGAAGGCTCACTTGACAATAGTAGTAGTATCGTTCGGCTACACTTCTATGTTCAAGGTATCAATCCAGGTTCGGAAGTCATCATCACATTTGTTGATGGTTTCAAATCCCCCTTCAAGTTTTGTCTCTGGGCAATCTAGTACGAGGTGGTTTGCATCTTGTGGTGCTTGGTTGCACTTTGGGCATGTTGGTCATTCTTGGAGCCCCCATTTGTGCATGTTGGCAGCTGTTCTTGTATGTTTAGACCGTAGTCTATTTGCAGCTACCCAGTATTTTCTTGGTTGATCCTGTAGACCTGGGAGACTTTTACAGGGATCTTCAATTAGTTCCCCTCCTGCTGCTTTATTCCTTTTCCATTCCTCGCACCAGGCTTCTTGCGTGTAGTTTTCTTTCTTTGATAGGTAGAAAGGTGAACGAGATTTTAGTCTTGATGTTGGGGGCACAGTTTTGTATATGGTTTGCAGAGGAGTTCCACTATCTTCTTCAGCTCTGGATATCCATTTCTGTGTTGCTTCCTCTCTCCTCAAGTGGGGTGGTGCTAAAGCGCTCATGACTGGCAGCCATTGTGTTGGAGTTGATTTCAGGCATCCAGTTACTATTCGCATCGAGTCTCTTAGTTTCGCATCAACAAGGTTTGTATGGGCACTTCTTGTCCAAACAGGAGCACAATATTCTGCCACACTGTAGCAAAGGGCCAGGGTTGATGTTCTGAGAAGAGTTTGCGATGCTCCCCATGTTTTTCCTGCCAGTTTTCTGAGTAGACAATTTCGTTTCCCTATCTTTCTTGCTGTACCTTCAAGATGGGCTCTATAGGTCAGCCGTCTATCCAGTGTCACTCCGAGGTATTTTGGATTTTGATAAGTTGGTAGTGTTGTGTCATCAATCTTGATCATCAGTTTTCGTTTTGATTCCCTGTTGTTAAGATGAAATGCAGTTGCAACTGTTTTTGTCGTAATCATTTTTAAATACCACCTGTCAAAATACCTTTTCATGGCCGTGGTGTCTTTGCTAAGAGTTGTTTCTATATCTTCCCAGTTTCTTGATTGGTATGCTAAGGCCCAGTCATCTGCATATCCTAGTTTTGTGGAAGTTGTTTGAGGCATGTCGCTTATGTAGAGGTTAAACAATGCTGGTGCTAAGATTGAGCCTTGTGGTACTCCATTTTTTATTCTTCTGACTTTGTTGGTGTTGCCACCAAGTACCACATGGAAATTTTTAGGTCTTGACAATTACATGAGAACGAGCACCCGAGATTTAAAAAATGTATTTTTCATTATCAAGTCCTGTAATTTAAAAAAAATAAAATATTATTGACAATATTTTCCCAACTTTACCACCTACTGCTCAAATTCATGCATGTTACCTTTTTAATTAAGAAGTACTCATTCGCATTAGTACTGCTAATAGTGACTCCACCGTTAAGAAATCTGCTCTCACCTCTTGACTGGGTAGCTATGTCTGCTAGATCTGGCAGAAAGTATTTTGTGATAGACTTGACTTGCATCTAATCCGAAGGTTAGCAAACAAAGCAATTGTTACTGTGGACCTTATGGCTCTTTAAAATCAAAATACACGGGGTTCCATTCGCTTTATACAGCGGAGCACATGACTTGCACATAAACTAATTTTATAAATGCATAGAATCCTTTTTAATCTGCTGCCTATTGATTAGTTGTTCTACATTATATAAAACAGAAAAGACTGGCTTATACATTTACAGGGCTGTCGGTTCCAACATTATTTCTATTTGTTTTGTTTTTTTAGCAATTTTAGTTCAATTTATCAATAGCTATCGACATTTTATTTTTCTCGTGAAAGACAACTGTTTGGCCTTTGTTTCATGATTTGCACTTTCTTTTCCTAAGGTTGCTAATGTTCAATCATATGGTGTCTTTATCAAGATCCCCTATTGCAAAAGACAAGGTAACCTAACAAAATATTTGAAGTTCTTTTTTTGTTTTGCTTTTTTGATTTTAAAATTTTTTATTGTATGATTCTTTTTATATGGATCAAGTTATGCTGTTGAATAACAGAGATAGGATTTCGACATTCCTCACTGAATGTTAAGAAAAATCCAAACTATTCACTCTCTCAAAAGTGTTTTTTAATATCTTCCATTTTAAAATCTTTTTTAAAAGTAAAACTTCCTTGATACACACCCCACACACAGGACTATTGATCAACATGCTGGATGCATCGTACAGCATAGTAAATACATTTTTTTGTAAAGTGCCTGGGATGTAGGACACATCTTCAATGCTTGTGTAACATATGTTTGCTGATCTGGCAAAACCCGTGGGATGTCGGATGAGCTAGTTCTGAGACAAGAGCGAATAAAGGTGAAAAGTTGGTAGCTGCATGATTTTCAGTTTTTCACTTCATCGTTTTTATTATCCAGTTACATTTTCACCAAAGGATTTTAAAATTTGAAGCTTATAGATAGTTTAATTACATTTTTTCTGAGCTTTATCAATGCAAAATACTTTCGAAATTGACCTAAGGTTAGTGAATTCAATTCAGGGCTGAGATCCAAAATATTACATATCATTCTTTTTGACAGTGTTCGCTGTTTTGGAGTGCAAGTCAATGTGCATGAATAGAAAGTTTGTTGAGTCAATAAAATGACTGCGCATAATATATATAAACAATATGAGTAATGTGATAAGCAATAGTCCAACATTCCTTTTACTTTCCTGTGTGAAATAATGTATCATCAATAAAATGTGACTATTGCATGTTTTTTTTTTTTTTCAATTTTATACCATAATTTACAATATAAGATATCTAAAAGTCAGTATCAACATCTGAAAACGAAAATAAAATCACAAATGACATTGTAACTAAGAGTACTGAGAGAGCAATCGGCCAGCGGGGATGAAGCGTCACATGAACCTCTTCCTAAAGTATCACATCGATAGTCAAGAAAAGCAGAAAATGGGATAAATAAAGTCAAAATTTTTGTTTTGTGTTCCATTAGGCCTTTATTTTTTATGTTTTAGAATGAATGTTGTGTGCAAGTGTATCGATGAACAGTAAGAGGTTATATAATATTGGATGATTACTATTTTTTTAAATTGAGATTTTTAGGAGTAGAGTTGTGACAAAAAATTGTAATTTCCCTATGTTTTAATGATTACACGAAAAATGTTTGCATATTTCTTTGATTTCAGTCATAAATAACAGTAATCAAATTGAATGGAAGCATCAATTTAATAAACAAAGACACATGTTTTCACCAATACCAGACACCTGTCTTCGACAATTAAATCAATGCTTCCATTTACTTTCACTATTGTTATTCCTTTATTTATTCAACATTTATATTTTATTTCTATCAGAAAATTTGACTAAAATTACTTTTTATTGATGATGTGACCCTGATTTTTAAGGACTTCTGATTAATTACCCCAGTTGTTGGTCATAATTGGAGACTAAAAGGTCAAATTTAGAAATATCAGGTATCAGCAAAAATCTAGTGGAACCAGCTTATTTCAAAACAGTGATAGTGATAGAAATTGAGAAGTGTATGATGAGGTTTTATATGTTAGGCGATGTCTTTTTTAAAAAATTCCATAAAAAATATGAAGATATATTTTGTTACATCTGTGTTATATCGATAGTATGCGCTTGGCTAAAGAGTTCACACCATTGCCATCCGGAAGTATAATGGACCAACATACGAAACTTTGTGTAACCATGATCGTTTATAGTCAGGTTAATACAGTTTAATGAGAATTACTCATAAACGTGGATGACAAAAAACAATAACACAGACCTGAGTGACGTCAACTTCAAACTATCTATAGACCGGGCTAAGCTAAACTGGACAGCTAGGAGTTTGATATGTTACCACATTTTATGGATCTTAGTCTCGTTTCTTTCCACTTATTAGTCTTCATATTTGTGATGGAATAATAAACGGAAGACATCACCTGACACATATGCCGTTGTACTCAGTCGAACCCTTCATCAGTAAAAACATGTTGCACATCTTCTCTGCAATCCCTGTGCGACTCAGTATGTGATATTATATCAAAATGTAAATTTTTCTGCTCGAAGCTCGAAGAAATAAATAACAATGTGAAATTGAATGCTTCAATTTAATGTATGAAAACAGATAAAATGGACATTTCGGGTTTCCCATTTATCAACAAAACAGGATGGATGAAAATGGACATCAGGAAATGTCCATTTTATCTGTTTTCGTATATTAAATTGAAACTTACATTCAATTTCGCATTGATATTATATCAATGATATATAATATGAATATTTTAGAGTAACTGAAATAACCTTTAATTAAATATAAGCTAAACTTATGGTGTTACAAAATTAAGAACATCAGTGTAGGAAGATTTATTTGAAATTCTTTCCTCCTTTTCAACTCTCGTATTTTCCCAACTTTTTTCGAAATTCTAGAATGGGGTCTCTGGATATATTGCAAAAGCAATAATTACAAAAGGAAACAACTGATGAATTACTTATAGGAATCTGATGATCGTCAACATTAGCTATTCAATCAAAAGTACCATACTTCCAAATCGATAGCCTCAGCTCAGAGAATACAGTGCAGCCCACTTATAACAACATCTGATATAGTGACATTATCTCTATAAAAACATTGAGTCAAAGTTCCTATTTTTTTCCCTATATAGCTTCCAACCATCATGATAAAATATTACAGGACAACCTTTATCATAAATAAGGACGTTTATTGTAAGTAATACCTACAAGATGACTACACACAGACTTGCATACTTACATATATACACAAACACACATGCATGCTCACATAATTGTTTGATCTCGGATTAACTGTGGACTCTTAAACTGTGATGTTTTCGTTTTTTGTTATTGAATCATCAAAGTCACTACAATTTTTAAAAAGTTTTTGTCATTATTGACAGTTGCCTGTATTATTTATTCTTTAAAAAAAATTTTGAACAAAAGTTATAAAAATGTTTCCAATCCATTCCCAGGCTTGGTCCACAAGTCTCAGATGTCGACAGCCAGGATTGATGATCCAAATGAAATGTTGGCCAAGGGAGAAAAAGTCTATTGTAAAGTGATTGGTCTTGAGGTATGATGATTATAAAGGAATGTCCATGTTGCTGCTCAAAGTTTGAAGAAATAAATAGCAATGTGAAATTGAATGTAAGCTTCAATTTAATATAGGAAAACAGATAAAATGGATGTAAAACAGGATAAATCAAACACTTCAGATAAATGAGATATTGTGGTAGTGGCGTTGTTAAGATGAATCTTCTTCTTCTTCTTCTTCTTCTTCTTCTTCTTCTTCTTCTTCTTCTTCTTATTATTATTATTATTATTATTATTATTATTATTATTATTATTATTATTATTATTATTATTATTATTATTATTATTCTATAAGAATTAATCCAAATAAATGAAGGAATGAGCTAAAAAAAAAATTAACATAAACAGGAGCGAAGATAAAGCTGCATCTCGTGTCAAGCACTAGATACACATCCTTCAAAAAAGTAGTAATTGTTTACAACTAACTCAGACCTGGGACCAGAAATGTGTGTACTCTCTCAAATAATGGGGATTTTTAAATTTTTTTTTTTTTTGTACTATAAAATATAGACCTGCTTATTGTATTATAAATGAGTTGGGGAAAGTGACTTGATTTGATTAGTGAATGGACATGTCATATTTGTGTTGTGTTTATTAATTAATTAATTAATCCATATTTTTGTCCTGTTGGTCTTATTTTCTCGTGTTCAACTAGTTTTGACAATATTTTCACCAACCATTTACAGCCCTGCATTATATCTAGTTAGCCAAATACTGATTGATGAATAGGGGTAAGGGGAGCTATGTCGTCTAGTGGTATGACACTTGCTTTCAGATCGAATGGTCTTGGGTTTGAGCCTCACTCGGCACATAGTTGAGTCCTTGGAAAAGGCTCTTTACTCACATTCTCTCACCATAATCAGGTGTAAAATGTAAAATGAGTACCTGGCCGTTAACAGTGTTGTCTCGGTTCGAAAAAAATGTAATATTGCCTTACAGTCATCATGTCTTGTCCTCCATGTTAAATGTTGCTGTTGGACATGGAGCCCTTTTAAAGCACTTTGAGCATGTTTAGTGGATATTGTGTTGTATAAAAGCTCAATTTAAAAAAAAAAAAATATATATATATATATATATATATATATATATATATATATATATATATATATATATATATATATATATATATATATATATATATATATATATATATATATATATATATATATATATATATATATGTGTGTGTGTGTGTGTGTATCATATTGGGATTTAAGCATGCAGTGGCAGTTTCCAGTTTCCTGTGATATTTGCGCCTTCCGGCCCCGCTGCTCTGTCTTCGGCGTGCTGTTTTTCAGGATTTGCTTCCTTAGCCTTTGACCATCCAAGGTCTGTCCACAAGGCAGTGGCGGTTTTGCTTCAGAGTGTCCTTCTCCTAGATCGATTGCGGTCCCCTGTTAGCGAACTCCATCTGTCCGGGTTTTTGTTCGGAGTGTCCTCTTAGATGGATGTCGGTCCCCCGATGACGAGCTCCATCTACCCGTTTATATATATATATATATATATATATATATATATATATATATATATATATATATATATATATATATATATATATATATATATATATATATATATATATATATATATATATATATATATATATATATATACTAGTAAAAAGCCAGCAATTTCGCGGGGAAAGAACTATTTTCATTCGATATTGCCAGAATCATTTTCTTGATGAGCTTGATTACGATTAGATGCACATTTTAATCGATGTGCTTGTCGTCGCTGCCATGCTTTATTCGGCATGATTTTAGTTTATCAGTCAGTAGATATCAATATCAATAAGTCGCAAGTCTTTACCACGCTTTACTTGGGAGTGCTTTGCACTACCTTCAATACTTCACAAATTAAAATGGTGGCCGAAAATTAAAACAATGGTCAAATTAGGAAATTTTAAACTTTCACAAATCTATCAAGGTTTGTTCTAGAGTTTTTAAAACGCTTTTATATGGTGACAAATTGAATAAATAAAAGCCTGACAAAAGATCAACGGTGAAAATACAAATTGAATGAATACTGGGGATGAAGGAGCTTTCGGAATGTCTCCCCTATGTGAGGTCAAATGAAAATCTGAAGCGGGCGCGAAAAATATCAAGTCCCCGAATCTGTCTACTTTTGGTTTGTTCGGGCTAGAAGCTAGACAGAACCAATTGACAGTTTGCCGAAACCTTTAATTAATTATTTCCCAGGGCAATAATTATCACATCGATGGCATAAAAACGACAGTAATATCAGCAGTAATATTAGTTGATGTTGTTAATTGGTGAAACTTGTTTAAAATTTCTGTAAATCCGAATACCGTCATGTGATCAAGTGAATTATATCACTATGAATGCCACGATTTGCTGAAAAATGCCAATCTGACAGTTCCTAGCAAACACACCCCCCTTTCCCCCCCCCCCCCCCCCCCACCCCCCTTCTTGCTCAGGAATTTCTGTACTTGATGGACACCCCCCACCCCTTTTTTTTTTTCTTCCACGCAACCACATTCCAAAACACACACACACACACACACACATGTATACACCCCCCCCCACACACACACACACAAACACACGCACACACATTAACATACACGCAATGAGAACACACTACTACATAACAACACTGATCACCGCTAAATCAACACGAAGTAAGGACTCTACTGGGCAGATAGAGTTGAGGGTGTGGCCATGAGGTGTTAGTGTCTTCGGTAAATTTTTTATGATATCTGTTTGATTTAACGAACTTTCAAACTGACTTTAAATTATAAAAGGAAATCAAGTTATCTGTTTATCTATCTGTAAAAAATACATTTCTATTTTTCAAATCTTTCAGTAGAGTTGGGCGCCGTATCAATTTTTTTATTGTCTCAAATAAGCACAATGTTCTCCACAAGACTATATTTTTTAAAGAAAGGATATATATATATATATATATATATATATATATATATATATATATATATATATATAATATATATATATATATATATATATATTGACTTTTAACCCATCGAGATTGAAACTTGTCTTTTTGCTTGTGAGGCACTGAGCTATCGGGACTCGCATAAAATCTTTGCTTAAAACCAAAAGTTCAAATTTTACGTGATTGTGTTTCCTCTTTTCTCGATTAAGCCCTGATTTTAAATTCCTGTCTATGATTTTCTTTGTCCAGAATGAAGGAGAGAAGATTTCCCTATCGATGAAGGTGATAAACCAGACTACTGGTGCCGACCAAGATCCAAACAATATACAATTGAGGTTAGATGGAACAATTTAATGGGGTTTTTTCTGGCATTTGTTGGGGTTTTTTTGCTGTTGTTTTGTTTTCTGTTTTATTTGGGTTTTTTTGGTTTTTTTTAGAGGGGGGGGGGGGGGGGGGTTGATAATTATCTTTTTGTTATTATTTTTGTCATCATTGTCAGTCTTACAGACATGTCAAGCTTTCTGCTTTTCGTCAAAATGTTTGGGTTACTTTCCTACCAAACCACTACTGCCAAAAAATTAGATTTTATTTTATGGGGATGCATTTTTGTTGTCTTTATTTTCTTTTTTTTTTTTAACCAAATAAAACCTCCTTTTTTTCAGACAATTTATGCAATGTATAAATTTGAATTGAATTTTTGTAAAATTTCATAAATTTTACAACAATCACATAAGAATTTTTATTAAAAGATTTATAAACACTTTACTTTTAGAAGTAAAATCTAATGTCAAAGGGATTTTGGTTATAAATATGTGACTAGCCCAAATTGCTATTTCCTAAACGTCTGATTCCACTTTTGGAATGTATAGAGATGGTATATCTGATATTAAGGGAATTTTTTATATTGCTTGAAATTTTGCAAACCTTCTGAAATTAGAGCTGTGTTTTATTGTTTTGTTTTTTTCCCCATCTAATGTATTTTTCCCTTTATTCTATATAATATTCTAATACTAATAAGATGCAGGTATAATGGAATCCATATAAAGGCAACATCTCTTGTTGGTCCCAAATTTTATGTTCTTTATCCATTGTGTGTACCATTGATAATGGATAAAGCCAACCAAACTCTGTGGTCCGGTGGTGTGGTCTTTATCAGGATTTCATTGTATAATATTTAACTTTGTGGAGCACTGCTGAACATTAATTATGATATTAGAATGTCAATTACAATAATTTGTATTAATTCTCTCGAGCTCACCCTCATTTTTTAGATTTCCATGCATATGAACTTGAGAGAGTAAAGGTTGCTGATGCTTTAAAAAAAAATAAGTCTTGACATCCCAAATTGATGAAGTCTAATAAATAATAGAAATGCTCTCAAACCAAAGAAATATACTCTATTACAATAGTGTTAGAATCAGCCCGTAATTCTGTTATTTAATGTACTTTTTTAATAAGAATTTGATTATTCAATAACTTATTTTCAGTCAAGATGAAAAGAAGAGACGGGAATGGAAACATATTGGCAAAAACAAAATAGAACTGGGAGCTGAACTCAACACAACATGTGGGCGTTGTGGGGGACATGGTATGTGTATGGGGGTGCCGTCATCTTTTTTTTCCTCAACGTTTTACCACTAACTTATACTATATAAATATATATGAGTTTCTAAATAATTGTCTCCGCTTTTGTCCCATCTTCTCTCTCCTCTGCTTATTTACAATTGAATTTAAGTTAGCATGTATATAGCATTTTTATAATTGTAATAATATGTATAGCCTACCCAAAAGGCTTTTACAGGCAATTTGCTGGTGGTACTAGTATTATTCCGTCATCATTAAGGCCAGTTTGGGATGTAATATTATGATTAATCTGAATTTTAAAATTAAAATGACCAAAATGTTATTGATAACTTTTATTTTTTTCAGTGCTCTTAATTATTCGTCTTTTGGCAGAATCTTGTCTTTTCCAGCATCACCGACATTTTTCACCAGCATGTCCAATATCATGTCTGGTAGCCATCTTGGCTTTCCTTACAAACTTAATTGGCAACTATGAAATGCATATTGTGTTCTACTATTATTTCATTTTGAGGGCTCTTTCACTGTGCTTTTTTGTAGCTGGTTGTTTTGCTTTGTTTTTTTTTTGTATAACCTTGAGTTGTGTGTTAGAAATTGGATGAGGTTGATTTTGTTTTCTTAGATTCTTGGATGTTGCTGCCAAAATTTTTCAGACTTTTTGATGTTCACCTGTTATGAGCACTGGTTTTTGGCTTAAAAGAAAAAGTTTTGAAGTCATATCCTAAACCTGTTATAGTCATATGGTTGGTTGCTCTGCTACTAATATAATAACAGATTTATCAACTGTCAACTTCTTTTCTTACCTTTATGTTTGTTCCCTCACTTCTTCCAGGTCACTTGACCATGGATTGTTACACAGCTAAGGGAGAAATCTCTTACAATCTCGTCCCTGACATGGCAGAATTACTGGAGAAAGCCGCAGCAGATCAAAGAGAAGAGGACGAGGAAGCTATGTGGAAGGCTTCGCAGAAGCAGATGAAGAAGAAGAAGAAGGTAGAGTTTCTGTAATGTGAAATGAAGAATGAATATATTTGAATTATGCTAGTTTTATTATATCATTTTCAGTTTCAAACCACAGAGTACCAAATGTAGAACACAAGAGTGTGTTGGCCTGAATGGGATGGGTAACACAAAGAAATTGGTCACTTAAGCCAATGAGTAGAAGTGTAAAGTTTTAACTGAAATTAGAACAAATATTGACAGTTATAAATTTGTGAATGACAGGTTTCCTTATCAAACAGATTTATCATTATCAACAAGGCCATCAGGTTGGCCGTGTGAAAAAAACACAACTGACAGCTCCCATGAGAATGGGCTTGTAAAACAATGAAACTGGTTTACAGATGACTTGAGAGTATTCTGGTTATGCCACATGTGTTCCTAATATGCGGTCAGTGCCTGGCTTTTGTCATATACTGAATGGCATGGTCAATGAGCATGTCTTTTAATTTTTGATTGCTCATCATTCCTGTTACTGGGCCAACACATTCATATGAAAAACAGCCCCAAAACAGGGATAAAAGGGCCAACACAATCATATGAAAAAACAGACCCAAACTATTACTTTTCTGGATGTTTCACTTGCTGATTAAAATGTTTAATGTGGTCTAGCTTTCGGATCAGAAGGTCCTGGGTTCGAGCCTCCCTTTTAAAAAAAAATTTAATTATTCTCTTTCTGATTACGATCAAAGTCAATGTATTTATTTGTATATTTATTCCCAGACAAAATCCAAGAAAGAAAAGAAGAAAAATAAGAAGAAGAAAGCTAAGAAAAGGAAGCATGTCAGTTCTGACGATTCGTCTTCAGAGGACAGCGAAAGTGACAGTGACAGTCAGGAGAAAATAAGAAAGAAAAAGAGATCTAAAAGAGATGAAATACCATCACATACAAAACACAAACATTCTAAAAAAGGTAGGGATGAATATAGCAGTGAGAGCGATAGGGAATTGAAAAGAACCAAATTGAAGCATGTCAGTGAAAGTCTCTCAAAAGGGAAATTTAAGCACCACCAAAGCAAAAATCATGGCAGCAGTAGTGAAAGTGAAAAAGACTCAAACTCAAAGACAAGGAAATCCAAGCTTGACCAGGAGCCAAGTGAGAGTGAAATGAGAAGCCTCAGGCTTTCTAGAAGAGATGATAGAGGTAGTTTTGACAATCAACACAGAAAGCACTCCAGAGAAAAGTCAAGAGAATCACCGTTTTCAAATGACAGGCGAAGAAGCAACAATGATTTAAGAAGGAATAAAGATGGCAGCCCAGAAAAGTTTAGTGAGGTGCAGGATAGGCGGTCACAATCAGGATCAGAGAATCGGAGAGGAAGTGAGAGATTTGACAGGAGAGAAGACACCAGAGGACGAAATAGGAATCTGGACAGTGATTCAAGTTGGAGACAAAATAAGGGAATAAGAAGTCACGGGAATCTTGATAATTACCGCAACAGTCGATCAAGGCCACATCACAGGGATCAAGATGAAAGAAGAGTTGGTGCTGATGGTAGAAGATTAAGCAGCTGGGATGCTGAGCAAGACCGTTTGTCTTATGACAAAACCTCCAGCACATACAGAGGAGAAAGGGAGGAAAGGAACCATGAAGGAGGACATGGGCAATATAAGTCAAGGTCAAGCAGTGAGAAGTTTAGAGGTCAAGAATTTCGATCAAGACAAAGATCTCATGAGTCAAGGTCAAGAATCAGTCCTTTGGAATCTAGATCAAATGTTAAGCGTTATAGAAGTAGAAGTCAAGAATCACATTCAAGTACAGAAAAATTAAAAGGTAAAGAATTGAGTTACGGGAAATCTCATGATAAAGAAACAATTTTAGGGTCAAAGCATAGGTCTAGAGATTTGAAATTGGAGAGGGATGTTCATGAAGAGAGAGAAAGTAAGAGAAAAGACAAGAAAAAGAAACAAAGCAGATCTTCATCTAGCAGTTGTGATGACAGTAGTAAATCAGATAATGATAATAGCAGTAGCAGCAGTTCTAGTTCTAGTTCAAGTGATGACATTGAAAGAAAGAGTCACCTTTCAAAGAAACACAAAAAGTCAACGAAAAAATAGGCATATTCAAACTATTCGAAAGACACTTTGCATTCTTCATATTCTAATGACATGGTTTTTTTTTTTTGGTTTTTGAGGAAAGGGAGTGGGGGGAGTTGAAAAGGATTTAATTTTAATAGATGCTTTCACTTCAAAACAACAAATTATTTCTTTGACATATGAAGAAAGTGAACTTGAAACATTACAATAAGGATGAAATAATAGGCAATCAAGTTATAGTAATTGAACAACCCTTTTTCTTATTCCAGTTAATCAAAGGACTAAGTGTAACTGAATCTTAGAGCGAAATCAGTATTTGGATCACCGATTGTTCCAACCAGGTCAATTTCAACCACAACTTTTCATAAATTGCTCTCATGCCTAGTAGTAGTAGTTGTAGTAGCGTATGGCTACACCTCCAAATTTATTTCATCACCCCAGTTTTGGAAGTCTTCCTCTATCTTAAGAATTGTTTCATAGCCACCTGCAAGTCTTGTTACTGGACAGTGGATGATGATGTGATCACTGGTTTCTGGAGCTGCCCGACACTTCCAGCACGTATTGCTGTTCTTAAGTTTCCATTTGTACATATTTACTGCAGTTCTGTCATGTCCTGTGAAAAAAAAATTGAAGTAACCCAGTATTTCCTAGCTTTGTGGAATGCAAGTATTCTTTCAGTGGGGTATTTTTTGATTCTGCCTTCTCTAGGTTTTTCCCTGTTCCACATTTCTCTCCAGTTCTCTTTTGAAGTCTTCCATTTTTGTGTGGTACAAAGGTCTTCTCAATTTAAGCCGTGTTTTTTGCCCTAATGACTGATTATATTTTAATAAATTTTGGAACATATGTTCAGGACATAGCAACTATTTATAACATACACTTGACAATAATGGCAAACAATTTTTAAGGAAAACAAGATTTGTTTTAACAGTTTAATCTGGACAATTTCATCCAAAAAAAAAAAAAAAAATCAAGACAGGAATTTATTGAACACATTTCGGCTCGACTGAGTATCTTCATCAGAGACATCACTGTCTGAGTCTCTGTAAGTCCTCTGCAGCAACCAATCTACGTCGAGGTCATTTTGCTCTTCTGATTCAGAGTTGAACACTGCCTGAGTCAGAGGTTGTCTGTGGAAACTTCTTTTTCCTTTCCCCCCCCCAGTGATGGAATAAGAGAAAGGCCGAGTTTTCGCTGATTACTGGCTTATATAGGAATATGACTGGAGTTGAGTCAATTCCAGAAACCAATTTTCCTGGATTTGTTAGTGCCAGAATTTTATTGGTCACTTACTCGGATCCAATCACATTTCGTATTCGAGTCCATGGCTGGTCATCAGTTAATAAATGATGACATCATTTTGTGTAATCTTACGATAATTTTACTGCCAAAATAAACTGTAGCTAAGAGTAACAAGATGGTTTGATCTAGTTGATAGGTAATAATTATGCAGGCATGTGGCATCTCTCAGTTGGTCGTTAATTAATCCATTGTTATAAATCGGCGTCCTGGTGGTAATTGTAAAATTATGTAGGTGAGGATGGGGTTATAAAATTATCTAAGTACGCTGTGAGAAAATATGTATTTAGTTATTTAAAATCCTGAGAAAGTTAGGAGAAATTTGAAATAAATTTAGTCTCTTCATTAACCCAAATCTTTCAGACGATTATAGGAAGCCCAACTAAATCAGAATGTATTATGGAATATTTGGCCATTATATCCGATTGTAAACATGGGTCCCAAACTGCACTGGAATAATCTAAGATTAGTTATACGAGTGCATTGTAGGTGGTTTCTTTCATGTGTCTTGATGTTCCTTTTAATGAACCCTATAGCGGAGTTTGTGTTTGTTGTGGTTCTGTATAGTTTTTAAAAATATTAAACTATGTAGTAAGGTGTGTAGGAGTCTATTCTATCAAGCTCCTCATTTTCTTTGAGCATCCTTATCAATTCACCTACCGCTGGCTGGTAGAAGATATACATTCTGCTTTGTCTGCCTTTGTCTACCCAACCTTGGCCCCCGAAATATTTTAATAAACCGACTTTCCCACAATATAGAAAGTAAGCACTCATTGTGCACATTCTTAACGAGGATTTGTCTCTTGGGCCAGCCTTAACAAGGAGCATTTCAATGGCAGCTACTTAAAGAAATCCGGGTGATTACACCGTTCGGCTAGAGAAGACCATAGATGCCCAAGATCGGAGACTAAAATTACTATTTTATTCTTTAGAATAGATAGATATCCATCTCTTGTTGGATCCCCGAGAGAACCTGAAACCTAAATGTTTCCAAAAGAAAGATAAACAGATATCTAATGTCCTTTGAAGAAGCCCCTCTTCCTACTTCCGCCATGTCGTTCCCAAATGTGATGTCCAAAATGTTCTCTATGGAGACAACCTGATTTTGCTCCCCGGATAAGACAGGAGAAGCTACTCCAGTCTGCTTCTAGGGCTAAGGTGATGTTAGTCAATGCATATAAATAAAAGGTAATGAAAGCTACCAAGTCAGATACATGGCGTGATACACACCACTTCGAATATTTGATGGTATAAGTATAAGCCAACATGGATAGATCTCTTGATCTTTGGTATATGAGACTTAGAGAATAGGCTTCTGTCCCTTTATTTGGTACTCGGGGGAACTCTGCTCCAGCTTCAATTGCAGATACAGCCAATTTGATTCTTAAAACTCCTGTCATACCATACCATGTGAATAGAATAACTCTGTTGACATTATGAATTGTAGTAATGTTATGCACCAAAGCAGTGCATACAAAGACTGACAGGGAATACACTCGTTGGTGGCCAGTCAATAAGTTATTTTTTTTCAAGCTCTATAAATCATATATCACAGACTTAGCAATATTTAACGTGGCAGTATAGAAATATACATAAACAGGAATATACGTTATGTAATATAACGTCAATGCACAAGTGTAGTTGATACGATTATAATGTATTCCTAAAATACATTCAATTGTGACATTTAGAAGTAATTAAATGTAATTCAGTGTATAATTCATGGAAATACAATATTAGTAATACAGTAATAGTTAGTACTAGTAGTATCGTTCGGCTACACTTCTATGTTCAAGGTATCAATCCAGGTTCAGACGTCCTCATCACATTTGTTGATGGTTTCAAATCCCCCCTTTAAGTTTTGTCTCTGGGCAATCTAGTACGAGGTGGTTTGCATCTTGTGGTGCTTGGTTGCACTTTGGGCATGTTGGTGATTCTTGGAGCCCCCATTTGTGCACGTTGGCAGCTGTTCTTGTATGTTTTGACTGTAGTCTATTTGCAGCTACCCAGTATTTTCTTGGTTGATCCTGTATACCTGGGGGACTTTTACAGGGATCTTCAATTAGTTCCCCTCCTGTTGGTTTATTCTTTTTCTATTCCTCGCACCAGGCTTCTTGTGTGTTGTAGTTTTCTTTCTTTGATAGATAGAAAGGTGAACGAGATTTTAGTCTTGATGTTGGGGGCGCAGTTTTGTATATGGTTTGCAGAGGAGTTCCACTATCTTCTTCAGCTCTGGATATCCATTTCTGTGTTGCATCCTCTCTCCTCAAGTGGGGTGGTGCTATAGCGCTCATGACTGGCAGCCATTGTGTTGGAGTTGATTTCAGGCATCCAATTACTATTCGCATCGAGTCTCTTAGTTTCGCATCAACAAGGTTTGTATGGGCACTTCTCGTCCAAACAGGAGCACAATATTCTGCCACACTGTAGCAAAGGGCCAGGGTTGATGTTCTGAGAAGAGTTTGCGATGCTCCCCATGTTGTTCCTGCCAGTTTTCTGAGTAGACAATTTTGTTTCCCTATCTCTCTTGCTGTACCCTCAAGATGGGTTCTATAGGTCAGCCGTCTATCCAGTGTCACTCCGAGGTATTTTGGATTTTGATCAGTTGGTAGTGTTGTGTCATCAGTCTTGATCATCAGTTTTCGTTATGAGTCCCTGTTGTTAAGATGAAATGCAGTTGCAGCTGTTTTTGTCGTATTCATTTTTAAATACCACCTGTCAAAATACCTTTTCATGGCCGTGGTGTCTTTGCTAAGAGTTGTTTCTATATCTTCCCAGTTTCTTGATTGGTATGCTAAGGCCCAGTCATCTGCATATCCTAGTTTTGTGGAAGTTGTTTGAGGCATGTCGCTTATGTAGACGTTAAACAATGCTGGTGCTAAGATTGAGCCTTGTGGTACTCCATTTTTTATTCTTCTGACTTTGCTGGTGTTGCCACCAAGTACCACATGGAAATTTCTAGGTCCTGTCATGTATGAGAGCAGTTTAACCTTGGACACAATGCAAAGAACTGGTTGGCTGCCATAATGTCTGACATACTTGACAAAGGAAGATACCCACAAACATGGAAACATGCTAGAGTTATAGCCATCCTCAAACCAGGAAAACCAGCAACAGAGCCATCTCTCTACTATGTTGCCTCTACAAACTACTAGAAAAAAATAATATTAACAAGAATAACCCCTTACTTGAATCCTATAATCCCAATTGAACAGGCAGGGTTTCAACGAAATAGATGCACAACCGAGCAGGTCCTTGCCCTCACCTCCTTAATTGAAAATGGATTTGAAAAGAAATAAAAAACAGGCACAGTGTTTATTGATCTCTCTGCTGTGTATGACACAGTGTGGACTGGTGGCTTGATGCTGAAACTTGCAAAAATAATCCCATGCAGAAAAAAGTAATACAATAGCAAAGGGCAATAACTTAATAATAATACACCAGGTTTCACGGTGTTTCATGACATGTTGTCAAGGTATGCGTTCCAGTATTTGCAACAGACACTTGTTAAAACTTACAGGCCTGTAGTTTTCTGCAACATGTTTACTGCCTCTCTTGATGGTCAAGGTGTTATTCCATATAGCTGAGCCCTTAAAAACACTGATCTTAGTCTTAGCAGGCTTTTAAAAAAAACGTTGTTCAATCTCGGGAATCATCAGCTGATGTGCGAGTGTTCTCGGAATAACCTTCTTTTATGCGTTTTATTTTGATTTTAAAAGGATTTGTGCTCAGTCTACACGATATTATGCAGTCACACCTGAAACGTCAAACAAGTTGGAAAAAAATGCAAATGGCCTTCTCCTAGTTTGTCATTTACTCATACTCATATCTGTGAACAAGTTGATCAAGGAAATGTACACCTCCTTTGGTGGCATTGTAATGCAGATGCATATTTTAGGTTTTCTGATTTGATCAGGGTCAATTGACTTGTCACGTTGCATGCTTGAGAGCAAAATCACAGCTTGTCCTTTCTTTGGGACATGTGACATTATAGTACAGGAGTTTTGGAAACCAAATTCAGTCTCTATTTTGTATCTCAGTTGTCTGTTTTTAAAGTAAGATATTCTCATGACTATAATTAATGCCCATAAATTAATTGTTGACATGCGCACAGGAGAGAAAATGGCAGTAGCATTAAGATAATAAACAAAACGATTACGTTCCCAGCCTGCAAGGAACGACGAGGAAGAAAACAAATATCAGTCCTCAGAGTCTTAGGACATATTTTCGTCTTCTTCCTCGTCGTTAGTCGATCGTTGGAGGTTGGGAACGTAATCGTTAACTTTCAACTAAATTTCCGTATAATGGATGACTTTGCAACAAAATCGATATTCTTTAATTCTTCTCAAAATAACATTGACATAAGTTGAATGACCCACCTAATTTTGCATGTATTTGATCAGTCTGTTGATAAACTTTATGATTCATGTTGAAATGAGAACAGAGCTTATCAAGAGGCAACGTATTAAATAATACATGTATAAGTATGAGGTTTAATTGATCAGACAAGTTGGGTTTTTTATTTGGGTTTTTTTTTTTTTTTTTTGTATTGCAGCATGTTCTTCCAAAATAAATTGTAAATATCATACAAAATGTGAGTTGTTTGCATTGTTGTATAAAGATGAGAATTAATGACCGTCTTCGTTTCGATATGCGTGTGAGTGAATGTGTGTGTGTGTGTGTGTGTGTGTGTGTTTAAGTAGGTAGGTAGCTAAGTAAAACATTCGGGGATATCTAATGCTGTCGTGGGAGCGTCCAAATATCTCAGTGGGTAAACCACTCGCTTCGCAAGCAAAGTCCCGGGTGCAGTCGAGATTCTTTTTTCGGACACAACGACTCCCCCCCCCCCCCCCCCCCCCCCTCTTCTACTTAGCAGTGATTATGTACCTAGGTCTGTCCGATCTGGCGGGAATTACTTTGCGATCCACTAGCGTCCTATCCAAAGGGTAGCAAGCAATTGCTAATGTCCGTTTCACGTTATGAAAACCCGGGATAAACTCCTCCTCCCTGGGCTATAAAATATGCTGTCGTCTTTCGACATACACCTTTTTGTTCATTTTGAGTGGGAAACATTTCCTTGAAATATCGATTAAAATGACCCTGCAGTGGGTGGAATTTCCGTCAAGCCGAGGGGCCGTTTGACCCCCCACGACCGACAGTCTTTATCAGTCTTTACCTTATTTATCTCTTCAATCCATCCAAACCTAGGTTGGGTCTTCTGACCTCCTACGATGTGCGGATAGGTCAGTCTATCTGTATCCTCTAATCTCCCTTTATGTTTTCCATCTCCATATTGCTCTCTGCCTTTGTTCTGGATTGAGATTGATTCTTTGTTTTTTTTTCGTGGCCGTGGCTGGGATCCTTAGCTGAGAGGAAAGCCATCAAATCTATAGTTCTATTTTGTTTTTCTTGAGCGATGGATTTTTTCTCTCTCTCAAATCATCTATCAGTCTTAGTTATATAACTAGTTTTTAGTTGTAAATATACATATTGTACTTTGTAAACATTTGAGTGTACGTCATAGCAGGATCGTTTGCTTGTGCCTGGTAATATCAAGATATGGCACATTGTTGGAATTGTGGAATCCTTTTCCCCCCTTTTTGAACTAGTACGAGTCCCCTTTGTTATGGTGTGTTTCTTTTTGGTGCTTTTAACTCCAGTCCAACAACTTTTCCCAAACGATCTTTCTTTTTATTGGCGCTGACTGGGGTTCGAACCTCAGGCCTTTTGATTACCGATCAGACGCGCTACCATTACACACCACTATTGTTCAGTTCTCTCCCTAAATGTTGGCTATGGATGGACCCATTGTAAAGCACTAGAAAAGAGCATGTTTAGTTGAAACTATTTACGCCTCTAAATGCTCTTTTAACTCTCTCCTTACTACCCATTTTCAGAGTTTCCCACAAAACGTCACGCCCATCCAATACAAAAATATATTTTTCTTACTCAAACAGAAAACCAACAAGTACATTCTAAACACAATATTTTTCAGCAAAATGAGCTCTATAATACAATGTCAAATTTTTATAGCTATAACAAAAAAAAATTCTTTAAATTTTGTGATGTTCATAAGAAAGCAGAATGATAAAAAATCGGAGTGGCTATTCGTCAGTACTGACCCCCAGGCGCTGGCACCTGCGGGTCAGTACTGACGAACAGGCACCGGCGTCTGGGGGTCAGTACTGACTAATACTACTATTACTATTACTAGTACTGATGCCAATTGGTCAGTTCTGACCTGGCCACGGGCGTTGACGGTACCAAAATTATGGAAAAATGCCATTTTTAAAAATAACTTGCTCTACGACAAATAAATCAGCATTTCCTGTCCCATACTAGTCGCAGGGAAGCCCTTGTTTTCACTAAATCTTTTTGTCGGTTTACGTGAGATTTGTTTAATAAATATATCAATTAATTAAACAAGTGAAATTGTCCAATCCTGAGAAAAAGACCAAATTTGGTGTTGAAACGCCAAACTGGAAGCCCTATATTTCGGTTCATCCAACGCGCATGCTCACTGCACTGATGCGTGGCGCTAGAACTGAAAGTGAAAGCTCTTTCATTGTCTCGTCTTTCTTCATTCCTGTCATTTGAAATTCGGCTTGCTCGCATCTTACTGAGACAGGAAAAGTAGAAAACGGTAAGGGCTGCCTGAAGCCGGTGATCGTAAAATACTAACGAAAGAGTGAAAATGAAAGGCTTCGTATGGGAACAAAACAGACAATGGACGTTTCGGGTACAAACCCTTCATTAACACAACAATACACAAATAAACGTGGAAAACAAATAAAATATAATGAAAAATAACTTTGTCGTCTGTACTCAATGGTGGTTGAGGTTGCAGTATGAATGAAATGTCAGCGTGGGTAGAGGATAGGGTGCCCCATGGGGGTGATCTGATTGATAAGAAAAGGTCAGCGTCAGGGAACAGAACCTTCCAGAAAATAATGGAAGATAAAAGACATATAAGTAGTAGTAGTAGTAGTAGTAGTAGTAGTAGTAGCAGTAGTAGTAGTAGCAGTAGTGGTAGTAGTAGTGAGTGGTAGTAGTAGTAATAGAATGGACAAAGTATTATAAAAGAATCGTAACAGGAAATATTATAACACATTTTCCTCTATTTTTCTTTAAATAAAGCTATAACGAAAATATACGGGGAAAAAAAAAAACAATAAAAACAAAATAACCCAAAGAAATAGAATGGACAACATAAAATAAAATAGAATCTTACGGTGGCTTGAAATAACGAGTCATATCGTTGCCCCAACGGCATCTAACGCGTTAGAAATCAAACTTATCTAGGTGACCAAGTGTTACTGTGTGCCATCGGATAAGTTGGCCTGAGAGCCTGGAATTTTAATTGTTTTTTTTTTAAATGGTATACTTTTGGAAGTGACGAATAAGTGCGAAGAGGTCTTTGCACTGACGAACAGGTCCGATGTTCGTCAGTGCTGATCAATGGTGGGCGGTGGCACAGACCGAAGAGGTTGTCTGTGGGCGGTGGCACCTGTTGTTCAATACTGACCAATAGACACCAGGTTATTGGTCAGTACTGACCTCCAGGCACTGGCGTCTGTTCGTCAGTACTGACCCGCATGTGCTAGCGCCTGGGAGTCAGTACTGACCAATAGCCCTAGCCATAAAAAATTTGGTTGTATCGTAACGAATGTGACGATTTTCCTATGGTTGGTAAAATCTACATCTGATCTTGAACTAGTCTCCGTTTTTCTTTTATCATAATACAATATTGGAGTTCTCGCTGGATTCCAGCACGCTCTCAGGAGGGAAAAAAAACGTGCCGGAATCCGATGCTCAGGGAAGGTAACGACTTATTTTAAGATAAAATTAGGTCATCCTGCTCCAGCGCGAGGTATTGTATAGCATGCTGGATTAAATAAAGCGTGCTTGAATCCAGCGATGACTGTAGTGCCGTAATCTAGAAAAACCCATACAGTAAAATTACTTTAAACCGAAAGAAGTTAAACCGAAAAATACCTTAAATCGCAAAGAATTTAATAAATTGTACTAGTTTCTTCATTATCTTTGTACTAATTCTTACGATTAACCGAAATACTTCTAAGCAGGACTTTCTTTAAACCGAAACAACTTGAGGGCATCTTCCCTTTTCTCTCTCTATTTTTCTTCCAAAATTTGGGTAGGTGGCCTCACGTAATAATGCCCGGCGATAATAAACAAAGAGCGTAAGTACCTCTCAGATGAAGGTGAGTGGTGGGCTGGGGGTGGGGGTAGGCAAACACTTCAAACTTGGGCTTGGCCAACACCACAATCGCACAGATTGGAAAAGGAAGACAACGGGTGACTGGCAGGCGAAAAATGAGGAAAGAGGGGGAGTTGGGGTGTAGAATCACGCAAGCGAGATGTTCTCGCTCGTGTGTTGATGCTTTTGATTTTCAACACAATAAGGGGCTGGGTGTGTGTGTGTGGGGGGGGGGGGGGGGGGGGGGGGGGGGGGGGGGGGGGGGGGGGGGGGGGGGGGGGTTGACAACTTACCATTGATATGTCATTTTATTTCCACTTTGTTTAAATTTAAATATGCGTGTATGAGGGGGGGGGGGGGGGGGGGGGGGGGATTCTATGTAATTAGGCCTTTGAACCTAATGGCTATTCAACAAAAGTGGGGTGTGTCGTAGACAGCATAGCATTAACACGCCTTTTCATTTCCATTTCACTTCACCTCTGAGTAGTTCGCATCATTCGATATCAATTATCGCACAAGAACTTTCGATCTTATTTTAGCTTTACATTTTACTAAAAGAAATCACTGTGCTTACACGTTGGAGTTTAAATTCAAAATACTATGTGAAGTCGATAAAAAAGTTGAGCAAGAAGGAGATATGTAAAAAACACAGCATCCCGAACTCAACTCTTTCAACAATTTTGAAAGGAAAACGAAAACCCCCAAAACTATTTTTAAAACACACCCCAAAAAAAATGTTTGTTAAAAAAAAAAAAAAAAAAAAAAAAAAGGTTACAAAGACGGCATTTATTCAACAACTCCATTTAAGGCGAAACCCATGATACGATTAAATGAACAAATTCCTTAAATAGTTACTACCCTTGAAAAACATCGCAAAACGGGAACTTGCTTTAAACCAAAATGTCTTTAAACCGAAATGGTATAGAAGGTCCCCAAAATTTCGGTTTTGTAAAGCACTAGAAAAGAGCATGTTTAGTTGATACTATCTACGCCTCTAAATGCTCTTTAAAAAATATATATATATACATCTGATCTTGAACTAGTCTCCGTTTCTCTTTTATCATACAATATTAGAGTTCTCGCTAGATTCCAGCACGCTCTCAGGAGGAAAAAAAAACGTGCCGGAATCCGATGCTCAGGGAAGGTAACGACTTATTTTTAAGATATTTTTTTTTGTTTTGTTTTTGTTTTTAAGGGTTTTACGGCGCTTGCAACACATTAAGGTCATATCAGCGCCAGTAAAAGGAAGAAAATGGGATAGTAAAAAGTTCTACAATTACAATAAAGCATCCAAGAAAAGGGAAGACAAAGGGGAATTTGTTCAAAAAAGAAACAGGTGTAGATTCCAAAAGCACTCTATCAAAGTACTTAAAGATAAAATTAGGTCACCCTGCTCCAGCGCGAGTTATTGCAAAGCATGCTGGATTAAAGTTAAAGCGAGTTAGTCTAACTACAGTCCTCGCTGGATTCTAACTTAGAATCCAGCGAGGACTGTAGTGCCGTACTCTAGAAAAACCCATATTTAAAATTTTGGCCAGAAAACTCGTCCTTAAAATATCAATCGATTTAAGTGACCCTCATCTTGGCAAAAACTCTCAAACCTGGGACTTCGCGAAGTCCCAGAGTTGAGAGTTGTTTTTTGTTTTTTCCAAGACGAGGATTTTTCAACCGATCGATATTTGAAGGGCGAGGTCCCAGGTTTTAGATAGGTTTTTTTTTTTGTTTGTTTATTTTTTTTTCCGAGATGAGGGTCATTTAAATCGATCGATATTTGAAGGACGAGTTTTCTCGCCAATTTTTTAAATTAGGGTTTTTCCAGAGTACTTACGGCAATTGTAGGTATTTTCTTTGCTGCTTGATAATTGTATCAGAATGTTTTTTGAAATAAATAAATTTTTTTAAAAACCACACACATACACATGCGCTTAAAAGTCCAATACCCTCTTTTACTTTCTCAAAAAAATGAATACAATGCTTTTAAAAAAACAAACACACACACAGACACACACACACACACAAGCCAATTGATTAAAACAAAATTTTTGTTGAGTCTAAAACGTTCCGAATTAAGTATTTTGTTCCTTTGTTTTTTATTTTGGTGTTTTTTTGTTTTTTTTTTGTTTTGTTTTTTTTGTTGTTGTTGTTGTTGAAGCTGTTACCCTCATTTTTGCTAAATATATGTTACAGTCCACAACATCTCGCAGCTTAGTATCATCTTCTACTTTACAGAGAAGGACCCAAGCCAGGGTCTGGGCAAAAAAAACCAAGTCATCTAATTTGTTGTCCATTTCAAGAGTCTTACTTAATGCGCTTTTAAATCATTTCATCATCAACAACGAGGAAGATGACAGGAAAAGCAAAAAGTCTATCCGTTAGTACTCTTAAAAAGCGCTTTAATAAAAAAAAAAAAAGAAAAAAAAAAGGAGGAAGATCCTCGTTAATATCGAGATTAAAACAAACACCGACAGCAGTCTTATTTTGTTTTATTTAAAAAAAGAAACAAACTTGGCTATATTTTAAACAATAGAGATAAAAAAAATCAATGGTGCATGAAATGCATGGCTATAGAACTAGGTTCGTTTTTGTTTTGTTATATAAAATAATACACTTGCAAATATGACTCGAAGATTATAAAACAAACAAAAAAACATATTTTTTTTCTAAAAAGGGGGAAAATGCTAAACGTTTATTTAATCAGTTAACTGCAATACTCTGGAAAATAACGCATAATATTTTAAAATTTGGCAAAAAAAAAAACTCGTCCTTCAAATATCCGTCGATTTAAATGACCCCCATCTTGGCTAAAAAAAAAAGACCAAAAAAAAAACCCTCTCAAACCTGGGACTTCTTAAATTCTTCCTTCAAGTCCCAGGTTTGAGAGTTTTTGCCAAGATGAGGGTCATTAAATCGATCGATATTTGAATGACGAGTTTTCTGGTCAAATTTTCAAATACGCGTTTTTCCAGAGTACGGCAGTTAACTGGTTAAAACAGGTCATTATAGGGCATGGAAAACAAGAAATATCAATTTCAATTTGTGGCCCGTGCCTTCAAAATGGTATGCTGGCAGGTCAGTATTTAATGCTAAAAAAAATTAAATTTGTAAAGAAACATGTGAACATTGGATACAAATTACAATTACATAGATATGGGTATTTTTTAAAAGTGAAAACAATACTAACGTATTCTGAATAAAAAACAAAAACAAACCCATATATACATATTTAAAATTTTGGCTTGAAAACTCGACCTTCGAATATTGATTGATTGAAACGACCCTCGCCTTGACAAAAACTATCAAACCTGGGACTTCGGAAGATATTTTAGGACGAGTTTTCAGGCCAGACTTTTGAATACGTGTGTATTTTTATGTTTTGTTTTGTTTGTTTTTTAATATTTTTTTCAGAATATGGTAGTGGTAGAGTAATTATATTTTGTTAAAGTAACAAAACAAAAACAAAAACAAAAAAAAAAACCCCAAAAAAGAAAATTTCACATTTCTGGTCATCTTAAATTTTAAATTACTTTTATTATTGTTAATGTTAGCTCTAGTATGACTAGCATCTAGGGGTGCCGAGATGTGCCAAATTGCGACACAATTTGG
>NC_088367.1:24646013-24668513 GCF_034508935.2 Berghia stephanieae
TATTTATGTTACCTTATGTTTATATTTTTTCCTGATTTTTTTTTGTTTTTTTTTTGTTTTGTTTTGGGGGGGGGGGGGGGGGGGGGGGCTAAACAAAAAATAATATGTATAGTATATCAATAAATAACAAATTCCTTGTTATTTTTTAATAGGAGTTTTAAGACGCTTCTAAGACACTTTTCATGCCATTTCCGGACCAGTTAAAAAAGGCATATAGACTAATATTATAATCAAATAATCAACCACACACACACACACACAAAAGAATTTTTTTAAAATGCAAGAAAACGTAATGTATTCAATAGAGATCAGCAGAGGTAGATAGATCCAAGCGTGTTATACCATTTTAGCTGGTGTGAAACTAGTAAAAAGTCCCACGCTGATACGTCCACAAGGATCTTGGCGAAACAGAGGGATTGATAAAAAGCGCATATCACCTCCGGCCCAAGGAGCAAACATTATCCAGCTTTGCGAGGATCTCCTCTTACTCTTATTGCTAACTGCAACATATGATATTTTTTGCATTATAAGGCAAATGTTTGTAATGCTGAGCACTTACAAATGCAATCATTTGACAAAATAAAAACTTTTTAGTTTTAACATTGAGAAGAAAAAATCCCTTGCTTCATCCAGCAGTAGGGAGCATCAAACATATTATAGATTAACAATGAAATAAAATCGGAATGTATATATAAATGTTTTCAAACAATATTTACATTTTAAAACGGATTTGAAATACAAAACATATATAAAGAAAAACAAATATTACTTTAGGATACTAGAGGCTGAGGTGGTTAGTTCATTTAACCTAAAGAGAAAAGAAAAAGAAAAAACAGAGAGAAAAACAACAACAACAACAACAGCAACAACAACAAAATTAACATTAAAAAATAAACAAACCGAAAACAAATATTTTTTTAAATGTAACAGTATGGGGTTTACACGGTCATGGCGTTAACAAATTTTTTTTTAAACGAGAGGGTAAAAATGTGTGAAAAACAAACATTAAAATCGAAATAAAGGGTAAAATCGTCAATCCAATCATGTAAACGTGATATTTTAAAAAAAAAATCAATAGAAATGAAAGAGAGAGAGAGAGAGAGAGAGAGAGAGAGAGAGAGAGAGAGAGAGAGAGAGAGAGAGAGAGAGAGAGAGAGAGAGAGGAAAACGATTTCATGGGGAAAATTAAAAATTGTCAGAATTAATAAAAACTTTAAATGCTTTGTGACTTTTTAATTTGAAGGTAACAGAAATAAAAATTCAGAAAGAGAGATATACTGAATATATTATAGTGAAGGTCGTGCGTGTATAGAAAACTGTATAAATCATAACATTGATCATTTAGTACAAGTCCTTAAAGTATATTTCAACGGGGTCCAGTCCCGGGATTCTAGAAAAAGCCATGTTGATCATAGTAGATGTAAAATATAAACTAATCTATAAGCTCTCATTTCATGGATAGTATCCAGATTTACTTCTACTTAGGTATGGCCTGGTCTGACCAAAACATTGTGAGTTTTGCTTTTCGCAAGAAGATATTAATTCAGCATGTCTCATTATCAATAATATGGCGATGTTTGTCAAGAGAAAGAAGAAGAAACAAAGGTTGTGCTAGACGTACTACTACTACTACTACTACTACTACTACTACCACTACTACTACTACTACTACTACTACTACTACTACTACTACTAGTAGTAGTAGTAGTAGTAGTAGGAGGAGGAGGAGGAGGAGAAAGAGTGGCAGAAGTAGTAGTAGTAGTAGTAGTATGTAGTAGTAGTAATAGTAGTAGTAGTAGTTAGTGTAGTAGTAGTAGTAGTAGTGGTGGTGGTAGTAGTAGAAGTAGTAGTAGTAGTAGTAGTAGTTAGTAGTTGTAGTAGTAGTAGTAGTATGTAGTAGTAACTAGTAGTAGAAGTAATAGTAGTAGTAGTAGTAGTAGTAGTAGTAGTAGTAGTAGTAGTAGTAGTAGTAGTAGTAGTAGTAGTAGTAGTAGTAGTAGTAGTAGTAGTAGTTACTTGTGGTAGTAGTACTTGTTGTTGGGGGAGGAGAAAGTAATAAGAGGAGGAAAGGAGGTGTCATTCCTTACACCTAATGAATTCAAATTATCTCATTATTTATACCTAAATTAGAGAGATATATCGAAAACCAAATGTGCATGCAATGTGCAATGTGCCTGTTGACAATAGCAGCTCTCGGCAAATAATCTAATGGACTAATTCATTATTAATTATTATTTGTTATTTTTCGTCTTTACTTTTTGAACAAAATCATTTAGAAATTTAAATAATCCATTTCTAATAGACGTAAGAGCACCATATTATCATTTGGGCAGTTTGAAACAAGACAACAGCACTAGTTTATATTTTATTGGTTTAACAACCATCGATAATTTTGAACAACTACTCAAGAGAAATAAAAATAAAACATTTTGTTTTGGTTGAACTGGATTTTCCCTGTGCTTGATTCTGGTTCGAACACTATGTGTTCATCATATAATTTATTGATTAATTAATTTATTTATCTATATATTAATTTATCTATTTATTTATTTATTTATTTATTTATCCATCATTCATACATTTAACTAATATAGACTTAATTGGCAGATTGTGATTATCAACTTCAGCGATTATGATTCACAAAATTGAAATTTAAAAAAAAACTTTGGTTAGATAACTAGCAATTACCATAATTCAAATATTTATGCCATTTTTACTACAAACACAGTGGATGTTAAAATGTAAGATTTAATGTTGTATCTGATTACACATGGCTCATCCTCACAAAATGGTGTGATGCCATGGTGAGCTGTTATATCGAAAAGTGAATCGACAAAATAAATAATATTATAAAAATACAAGAATATTATTTTCTCTATCAAACGATGCCTTTTGAGGTCATGATTTTATATTGTGCATGCTAGAGCGTGCCCATGAAAATAAAAAGATGTAGTTTATTGTATTGACATAACTAGAGCTTTAAAGAGAAATTTATCATCTTCATGTAAAAAAGAACATCTTGTACTATATAAATCTATTTATGAAATTGAAAGTCAGAAATACAAAATATTCACTCTTTTTATTGAGGAGACATTGCGCAGACTAAATTTTTATTTCGCATTTATCATCACTCCATCGTTTAAATTAATTCTCACCATCTGTGGATATATATCATTTTAACCTAAAACAATTATATTCTGCTAAGATTTCAAAATCCATGCTGTAAACAAAGAGGAATAGATCGGAGATATAAAATCTCGTTTAAATCAAAACCAATGCGTCTAATAATAAAGTAATTTGCACAAAACTACGATTTTATAAAGTTTGAATCTGGGAAAAATTGAATAAATATGCAATAGATAGATTGTTTCTGAGCAGATAGCTACCAGCAAGCCAAAATCCGGCATTCTAAATTAAAAAAAAAATTAAATCAAGTTAAAAACCACAGTAACAAAATTTTAGAACGACTTTTGTTTTCTTAATTCCCTCTTCCCCCCCCCCCCCCCCCCCCCCCCCCCCCCCCCCCCCCCAATCGCAATAACTCCCATATCATCCTTATCCTATGTTGAATTGTTAGATTATGACAATTTGTTTAGTGTTACAAACAAAATAAAAGACATGCATCCAAATGAGCAGTGTTAATTTCATTTCAGATGTATACGTAAAGCAGTTTCTTTTAAAAGTTTTACATTTACCGTATATATATATATATATATATATATATATATATATATAGATATATATATATATATATATATATATATATATATATATATATATATATATATTATTATATTATATATATATTATATATATATATATATATATATCTATATATATATATATACGTGTCCAACCCCCCCCCCCCCCCCCCCCCCCCTCCCCAACTTTCCCCTCCCACATTCAATTCACCATCAAAAAGTAGAACGCAACCCAATAGGGTCATTAGAGCCATAGAGTAAATTGAACCAGAGCTCAGTCCATTATCTGTTGCGTGGGACGCTTGATACTTTCTGTCTACCACAAAATACTTTCAATTGGGACAAACATACCCAGACACCCAATTATTTCCAGGACAGGAAGAAAGATCTCGACTGCTACCGGGTTCGATAACAGTTCCTTTGCTTGTAGGATAGGGCGAGTGTTTTACTAACAGAGCAGCAACTAAGTCCCCCCCCCCCCCCCCCCCCCCCCCCCACCAATCTCTAAGAGGCTCTTTAACATCATAACAGAGAGGGATATAAATATGACATTTGGAAATCTGGCCCAGCCATCCCCCCTCCCCCCACCTGTCCTGTCCCCCGTCATTCCCATCCTCCTCAAAATTAAGATTTATGTATATTTACCCCTTCCTTCCTCCCTCCATAAATGTAATGTTAGAAATCTGTAGATTTGGTAAATTATTTGGCAGTTTTGATATTTAAATCATGTAGAATTACGTATTATAAATATATATGTGACCTACTGCGTGAATCTGGTATTAAATCAGAATGTACTAGATGAAAAAGAATGAGTTAAAAGTCAAAAAGATCAAAATCGGGAAATTTAAGTTGTTTGAAAGTCTAACATAAAATATCAAGAAAAAAAAAAAACGAAACAAAACAAACAAACAAAAAACTCCCAAAAAACTTAATGACCTCGATGAAGGCTTGCATTTTAACTCAAATACTGTGGTAACCGGGTATTACCATAACCATCGTTATCTTATAGCCTGACACTGAAACCGAAAAAGACTGGCATTTTGACGTCATTGTTTGGTTTTTGCACCGCCTAGTGAGATGTCGTTAGTAGTGCTCATGGAAACAAGTGGTCCCATTGGTTGAACTATTGATTACAACTCACGATATGTTTTCTTTTGTGGCCAAAGACTGGCATTTTGACGTCATTTTTTGGTCAGTGTCAGGCTATAAGTAAACGATGGCTACGGTATTACAGGGATAGTAGAAGCAGAATAAAATCCCCTATGTAGCCGGATCCCTGTTATATCAGGGCCTGTTATTGTTATATGTGGTTTCCACTGTATGTTTCTCTTTTAGCTGAAAATTTAACAATAAGTAACAAGTTCATCCCGATATAATACCATTTTGGTACGATCTGTCACCTAATAGGATTCACTTTTATCGTCTAAATGTGTATGGCTAAAATCATAAACCAGAGAATCATAAAATAATCACTTTCTATAGATGATAGTATTAAAAATAGGTGCAATAAGTTGATATGTTATATAGATAAAAATTTCCTCAGGGGTATAAGATTTGTGTCTTGATTTATTGGCAGTGTAATTCTCAACTCAGTTTCTCTAAAAAAATATTTAGAGTCTATTATCAAAATGTCTGGTTACACGTCTTTAGTTTGATTTCATTGAGATTCACACATGGGAGCATTTTAAAGCGTTGTCATTTTTTTGTGGCCAACTTTCATTAGTTCCAAATTTGGCAGGATGTTTTAATCATTGAGTGAACAACCCCACCAATGTTTATATCAATAACCTATTGTTTATTTGTTTTTGAGTTGTTGAGACTTGAACGGCATGAGCGACAATTTAAAGTCATATTATTAATGTCTACTATATATCCTTAAAATAACACATTTTGTATTTCGAACACATAGAAAAATATATTTTATTATGAACATGAGGTCAATTCATTGCTATATTTTCATAATATAGTTTGATGAAAAAGTTAATAAAAATAATTCGTTATAAACAAATGTTATTCTAATTTTTTTTTAAAAGTAATTCACATAACACGGCTATGATAACACGTGATAATGAAATTGGCACAGGGGTTTCTCTCTCAAGAGAGATAATGCTGGTATTGCAAATTATTCTTCAAAGGTGTACAATACAGTTTTTGTATTTAGTTAAGACGTGCACTCTGATTTCAAACTTATTCATTCAGTTTACTAGCCATAAAAAGATGGTTTGCCATTTCATTAATATTTAATATATTCACTACTAAAATAATCACTAAATATTATTAAATCTTTAGCGATTTTTTTTTCTATTTTTAACTGATCTAATTGCTTTTTTTTAACATATAATTTTTAATGTGTCCATTCTTCAGTTTTAGCAATGACCCCGACGGGCACATATTTGCAGGTCTGATAACGGAATGAAACTGCGGGCTTGATTTTACATATTTAACAAAATAATGGAGTTATCAAATCTGCAAATAAAAACATGTCAATTGACCATATGATTTCATACTCCTTGATTACTTGAAAACAGTTTATGGGTTTGTTCTCAGATATATATGTCCTGCTATGAACATTTTGGCTATAATACATTTTTATGGAGAAAAAATGAAAAATACAATAATTTTAGTCATCGTATTTAAAGATCTAGAAAAAAAATATATTTTAAAGATATTAATAATACGTTTTTGCTTTTTAACCATTTTGTCATTTCTAAATAGTAAATATTTGGAAAATGTGCAGTTTACAGCAACTTAGCTTTCATGTAGATGGGCATTTACTAAGTTACCAGTTTCTAGATTGTGCAGCGGAATATCCTCCAATAAAAAGACAGATAATATGTATGTTGAGGGAGTAAACTCGAGCAATTCAGAATACACTACAGTAATAAAATATGACATTATCATAGTAAAATATAATGCGTGATAAGAAAGATGACTAGCTTAAATAAAGCTTTTTGTATTTCCACCAACTCAAACATGAAATAGGGGGTGGAAAAACAACAACAAATAAAATTAATAATAATTAATTTAAAACAAATAGTAGGTATTTATGTAGCACACCAACTACTTAATTTGTGTCGAAGTACGAGTTGTCATTTGGTTTTACTAATGCTTATATTATATGTTTGGTATTCATGGAATCCATAAAATGGTGTGAAAGAAATGAAACTTCAATTTTTGCATTGACTTTATGGCATCATAAACGCATTTTTGTCCAAAATTAGATGGGTAAAGCAATTACTGTTCTGCGGTTTTTATCATTGAAAATCAACCGGGTAGATTTTGATGACATAGTCACTTCTGACAGGCATCTTCAGTAGAAACTCATAACATTATTCACTGTGCACGAAAAAAAAAAGACTGAACTCAATAAGAAATCCGTGCTGAAGAGACTATTGGCAATTTTGTTATGAAGTTCACAAAGTGGCGCATTTAAATCCATATGATTGTCTCCTCTTAGGATGTTTTGGATATCTAGGCATAAATGAATAAATAATGACTTTTCTTTATTATTTAATTGAAAACAGACACACTAGACAATTGTCTGAAATTGGCAATTTTAGCCTTAATGAATTCAACTACCAAGAAATCATGTTAAAAATTAATAGATATCTAATAAACTCGCTTTTCCAGATAGTTTACAGTGCACATCCAAATAGATTGGATAACAGCTCTTCGACAAGCAATGAGAATGATCTATATTAACTTTCCATGTGCTCGATGTCGTTGGTCACATGGTAAAATGTGCTAAAAGTGACACACATTGTGAAAAGTGTTCACAGTTTGAGAAATATCAAACATCAAGACTGGTAATTTTGTCAGCTTGACACACGGGTATGTTTACAACTTTCATAAAGAAAACAGCGTGATTATATTTGTTAAGAAATTTCCAATTGTTGGACAGCAACAAATCATGTGATCGATGACTCGGTTGGACGAAAACCTGAATATAGATCGCTCCCATTCAATGTCGACCAACATCGTAGGTCTTTTCTTCTTCTTTTGTTTTATCGACCAATGAAATGCTAAAACTTTCAAAACTGACATTCTTACTGGTTGAAAATGAAATACTGCTACTGAAGTAAAAAAAAAAAAAATAATAATAAAAGCACCTCGTCAGCGACGACTTATCCAATTATTAGTTTGACGATCGCTAAATGATACATAACATCATCATAACAACATTGTGTCCGTCATAATAAAGCGTACAGCTTGACAAGACTGACAATAGAGTTCAACAGTCGTGACGTCACTTCCCAAGTAATGACGCATAGTAACTTAGTAACTGGTTCTAACCTATGGCAACAATGGCGGACGCCCTTATGACATACTTCTCCGACGAGCATAAAAGTGTATCCAGAGGAGAAAAACATTATAAATCTGATCGTGTTTTGACTATTATACATTCTGATCACATGACATGTGCAAAAGTTCTAGCCAGCATGAAGAATAAAAAGTACCAATTTTCTTTGTTTAGAACCAATCTGCTCGTTGCTGGGCGGACGTGACATCAGACTATTGAATCCATTTTTTGATGATAGCTTGACAAGACTGACAATTTCGATGATTTCTTGACTCTTTGCAATGGGATTTTTTCCACTATCGTAAGTTAGAAGGACCCTAGCCTTGGAAGTGTGTGAATACGTGAGGTGGGTACTCGAACCCAGTAGGTGCGAAGTCTTGAGCTGAAAAAAAGAACAATAATAATAATAATAATAATAATAATAATAATAATAATAATAATAATAATAATAATAATAATAATAATAATAATAATAATAATAACAATAATAGTAATAATAATAATAAATAATAATAATAATAATAATAATAATAATAATAATAATAATAATAATAATAATAATAATAATAATAATAATAATAATAATAATAATAATAATATATAATAATAATAAATAATATAATAATAATAATAATAATAATAATAATAATAATAATAATAATAATAATAATAATAATAATAATAATAATAATAATAATAATAATATAATAATATAATAATATAATAATATATAATAATAATAATAATAATAATAATAATATAATAATAATAATAATAATAATAATATAATAATAATAATATAATAATAATGATATTAATAATAAAGAGGAGAAACACTAGCTTGTGTGTAATTGCGCAGTATCCATAACATGAACGAAATAGCACATCACAAGCCAACAGATATATTTAAAGAGCAGGACGAGACATAAATCCGACGTTGATGGGCTATATATAGTGTGCGCTTGGCTAAGAAACTCACAACATTGCCATCCGGAAGAATAACGGATAAACACACAAAACTAGTGAGATGGCAAAAACAATAACAAAGACGTGAGTGACGTTTACTTCGTTCTATCTAGTCTATAAACGTTTTAGGTTACACACAGTTTTGTGGTTTTGTGTATTGGTACGTATCCAACTGGCGGATGTTGCGAGTCTTTTACCTAAACGCATAGCATCAATAGATGGTAAGAAGTTGACGTCACTAAGCTCTCTGTTATTGTTTTTATACAGCCTGATGGCTCATTAGCTCTGACTAAAATTCTATCAATCAGAGTATAAACGTTAATGGTTTGACAAAATGTTGTGTGTTGGTGCGTTATAAATGGATGGCGGATGTTGTGAGTATATTATCTAAACGCATAGCATCGATATGGTAATGCAAATGTCACTGCCCGAGGCTCGATGGTATAAATAACAATAATAAAATGGAATAAAAGCTTCAATTTGAATTTGTCTTTCTGTTCTATTATTGAAGCGGTGCCAAAAGATCGTTCAACAATACGTTATTATGAAAAACTACAGAAAAAGATGATCGCATCAACTTCCATAGGTTAAATACTGTAAAATACCCCCCCCCCCCCCCCCCCCCCCTTCAAAAAAAAAGGACGAAAAACTGGCGATCTAACTCCAATAGAATAGCAGAAATAGTTTCTCGCAGGCTAAAAAAAAGTGTGGGCACAGTATCAGCTTTGTCCATACTTTTTCGACATTTTAAGCCTATAATCAAATCGCAAGTTTTTGCTTTATTTTTCAATATTTAACTAAAAAAAATTTTAAAAACTGATGAAAGCGATTTATTCCTTAGTTTTTCCAAACAACTTAGTATTATGTGTTCTTGTGGTGAATGCCACATAATAGAAGATAATTACAATATTATGCGCGGCTATGTGGTCTAATGGTATGACACTCGCATTCGGATTGGAATGGTCTTGGGTTCGAGCCTCGCTCGACTTATAGTTGAGTCCTTGGAGAAGGCTCTTTACTTAAGTTCTCTCACCGTACTCAGGTGTAAAATGAGTACCTAGCCATTAACAGCGTTGTCTGTCCGAAAAAAAAAATTGTATTATCGCCTAAAAAAAGGCGTCATGTCTCGTCTTACTTATTAAATATTGCTGTTGGCCAGGGATGCCTTGTAAAGCGCTTAGAGCACGTTTAGTGGATATTGCGCTATATAAAATGTCAATTAATTAAACTTACGTGTGACAACTTTCCCTAAGACAAATGGTTGTGTGACCGCCCCCGCCACTGTAGAAGATGTAATCGTTGGAACTTGTATGGCGTCCCGGTGATGTTGAGGAAGGGGGTGGGGCATCGCGATAGTCGGCGGCATGTGCTGGGGATGGGTGGTGTGGCCGTGGTGGACGTGGTTGTGAGTGTGGGGGTGGTGGAGTCTGGTGTTCGCTGCGGGAATAGGGGTTCCACCTATATAAGCATTGGCTGTGGAAACAGCTGCTGGTGTACAGATTGGGGCTTGCATAGACACATCCGAGCCTGGAAGGGATGAGAAAAGGAAAATTAATGAAATTATTAATAACAATATTCCCTTTATTCAACCCATATAGTAAATTTGTCTTTTGGATTAATTCCAGTTGAAGACTGGAAATGCGGCTATGTGGTCTTTTGGTATGACATTCCCTTTCGGATCGGAAGGTCATGGGTTCGAGCCTAGCCCGGCGCATACTCGAATCCTTGGAAAAGGCTCTTTATTCATATTCTCTCACCGTACTCAGGTGCAAAATGAGTACCTGGCCTTTAACAGCGTTGTCTCTGTACGGAAAAATTGTAATATCGCCTAACTGGCGTTATGTCCCGTCCTACATGTTAAGTGTTGCTGGTGGCCAGGGACCGCTTGTAAAGTGCTTTGAGCACGTTTAATGGATATTGCTCTATACAAAAAAAGCTCAAAGCTCAATAACCCAAGAGTCAGCCGCAGTGCAGCGCCGCAAACTGAGCTAGGGCGAGGAAACTTGCTCACGGCCACACAGCGCAATGTGTATTATTATAACCAGAGAGTTTATAAGCGTTAGCTATACAATCTCTGTTATAACTCGGTACCTTTCGGGTACGAAGCAAAGACCGTACTGATCAGTCAGGCCCCCGAATTAGAACACGAAAATAGAGGGATCCAAAATTGAATCAATTGATACAGCAAGCTACTTAGAACCGATTGAGCTCAGTTTGTTTTGTTTTGTTTTGTTTGTTTGTTTTTTTGTATTTTTGTTTGTTTTGTTTTTTTTTTACCCTTCTGTCCACTAAGCAGATATCCTGTAGCTGGTCTGTTAAATAATGCGGAAAATACTTCACAATAAAACTGAGAAGTGGTAGCGAGAGAGAAATTAATTGTTTTATTTCTGTACGTTTAAACAGGGACCAGAATGAATGAGCTCTGGCTCCACGAGCCATGGCTCTCTGATGGATATACTTCTTGAATCTATAAGAAATAAATAACAACAATAAAATGTGAATGGAATAAATTCTTCAATAATAGAGCAGAAAAGTCGTGACATCACGCCTTCATCTCTTCCGGTTCAAAATTCATTATAAGTGTGTAACCAATCCTCCGGAGTCAACAGTGAACAATGAATATAATATGTTAAATATGGAATCATAAGGTGGCATGACATTTTAGTAGCCAAATGTATAAGGAGATTCTTATATTAAATTAAATTGAGCTTTATATAGCGCAATATCCACTAAATGTGCTCAAAGTGCTTAACAAGGGGTCCCAGGTCAACAGCAACATTTAACATGTAGGAATGGACATGACGCCTGTTAGGCGATATTACAATTTTTCGGACAAAGACAGCGCTGTTAACGACCAGGTACTCATTTTACACCTGAGTACGGTGAGAGAAAGTGAGTAAAGAGCCTTTTCCAAGGACTCAACTATGCGCCGAGCGCGAGGCTCGAACCCAGGACCTTCCGATCCGAAAGCGAGTGTCATACCACAAGACCACATAGCCGCACAATATATTTTCTGGGGCGTAAAAGAGCGAGGCTGGATGACATTTATATTGACGACCAGCATTATATTATTTAGACTAGAACATAGGATGCCATCACTCTGAACACCGGAAGATCAATTACTCAAGGTACTCTGGTTTCACACTTCCAAAGAGATTGGAACCAGTATTTTGCATCGCATTTTATTCCCTATTCACAGGTCTTCGTAAACTAAACTGAAGCGTCTATTACAATTTAATATTGTTATTTATCTCTTAGGATTGTAAAGAGTGAGAGAAGTCATGAGCAAATTGACCGTAATCGGAAGAAAAAAACAACACATGACGAGTATAAACATTTTGCCCAGAAAATCTTTAATTTAAATTATATTTATGGACTCATAACATTACACTCAACTTGTCAAAATTATCAACCCTGGGGCTTCTTGGACAAAATGTTGGGGCAGTTGATGTGCTTTGTAATAATACGTGCGGCATTGTGGTCTTGTGGAATGTCACTTCGGACCAGTAAGTCCCATGGTTCGAGTCCCGTACTAAACGGCGCAAGTTAAATCGTTGGAAAAATCTCTTTACTCACATTCTCTTATATACTCATGTGTAAAACAAGTACCGGGTCTCTGCACGCTCAAAAAAAAATAAAAGAAAAAGAAAAAAAGGAACATAGCCTTACAGGCGTGATATCTCGTCCAACAAGATAAGTTTTGCTGTTGGCTTGGGACCCCTTGTACTTCGCTTTGAACACGTTTAGTGAATATTACGCTTTACAAAAACTCAAGGATTTTTTTCTTCTCTTAACTAGTTAACTGTCGTACTCTGAAAAGACATGTATTAAAAATTCTGGCCAGAAAACTCGTCCTTCTAATATCGATCAACTGAAATGACCCTTATCTTGGCAAACAAATATCAAACCTAGGACCTCACGAGATCTTACTTTAAGTTCCTGGTTTGAGAGTTTTGCCAAGATTAGGGTCATTTAAATTGATTGATATTTGAAGGACGAGTATTCTGACCAAATGTTTTTTATACGTGTCTGTCTTCCAGAGAATGGCAGTTAACTGGTTAACAATACAATGTCCCTTGAAAAAGGTTGGTGGGAAGTACGGGGAATGGGCGATGGTGGAAGGTGTGGGGGGGGGGGGGGGAGGGGGGGAGGGGGGGGTATAAAACTGTGCTTTCCGTACTGTTATCAATGTTTATATCATCCTCTTGACAAATTTTAAATTATAGACCAGAGTTTAATTCATAACAGATAAAGTAGCAGATAACGACAAAAGCACGTACGTGATATCAATGGTCACAGTGACATGAATATTTAGTATACGATAACTTTATCAGGTCCTCGGTTATTCTTTACTGATCAATGCGAGGTGGTGTAAATAATGTTTATTTGTTTTTGTTATTTTTTTTTTATTTATTTTTTTTTTGATTGTTTGTTTTTTGTTTTTGTTTGTTTGTTTGTTTTTTTATTTTGGTTGGGGGGTATGAGTAAATCCATCACAACCTGTTTTGAATGTTATCTTATCGAAACCACCTCGACGCATAAACAAATGCACACACACACACACACATACACACGCACACACACACACACACACACAACACACGCACACACAACACAACACAAATGTACAAGCATACGATTATTGAGTAAATACATCATGAAACTGTTCAACTGCAGAGAGAGGGATATATATATATATATATATATATATATATATATATATATATATATATATATATATATATATATATATATATAAGAGAGAGAGAGAGAGAGAGAGAGAGAGAGAGAGAGAGAGAGAGAGGCGGGTTGATAGAAAGAGGGAAGATAGATAAGAAAGCAATAAAATATGGCATTTGACAAAAATAATTTATCATTTTATAGCTGGTGGGCTCTCAGAGACCTATTAAGTCAACCACCCCAGAGCCCTCGAAGTGGGTTGATATGACACGACGTAAAATCATCCTATTTTTATCAACTTATTGGAGGAGAAAACATTGTGTATTGATAAGCGCAGTAAATAACTTCGAAATACATGTTTCCTGATAAGTAAAGATACTAATCTCATGATTTTTACAAGTTTAAAATTGTCAGATTGTTTTATTCATGTTTCTCAATTTTGGTTAGAAAAAAAAAATATTTAGGGAGTTTCACAAAAAAATGAAAAAATTATGATACTTTCATTTTTATTTTATTTATTTATTTATTTATTTTTTGAAAGGATTGCATAAGCATGCGAAACAATAAATTTCTACCTCGCGTGGTCCCAGGTATGATAGTTTTTGCCAAGATGAGGGTCATTTAAATCGATTGATATTTGAAGGACGAGATTTCTGGTCAAATTTTTAAATACGCGTCTTTCTGAAGTACGGCAGTTAGCTGGTCAAATTGAAGAACAATTTTAAAATCCGGCAAATATTTCAAACACGAGTGCACTTTCGATTTGTATCACCCATTAACTTCCTGAGTGTTTGGTTTTATATTTTTGTTTGTTCGCTTTTGTTTTCTTTTTTTTTTTTAATATTATATGATAGCTTATCAGAAATAAATAAGATTAAATAATTCTAAGAATAGCAGAAATTCTAAGATTCGATACTTCATTAGAAGAAAAACAATATTATTCATATAGATAAATAAAATAAAACTCCCTTTATTCATCCGTCGGGGGAAATTTATCTCTAGGGTCTATATCAAGGGAAGATTGGAATAACCCAAGTGTCCGCAAGGCAAAGCACTTTACACACATTGTCCCACTCGAATCAAGTGTGAAAAAGTATCCAACTTTAAGCAGTGACATATATTACTAGACTGCAACTACAAAAAAAAAAAAAAGGGGGAACTCCTAAACAGATGACTGGTACTGTATGAGATGGAAATATTATGCTGGAGGAATAAATGAAAAATCGTGAAGCGCATCGAACCATGGTTAATGTGTGGAAATGCGCTTTATAAATGTTCGTATTTGACCTTATTTTATTTAGTAAATCCATCTAATCGATCCCAATGGTGTTACCCATGGGGAGACTACTCTGATTGCGATCGCGATCCGTTGTTCAACAATACTTAACAGAGAAATTGGATTCAATAGTCTGATGTCATGTCGCCCAGCAACAGCGGCCATAGTGGTTCTAAACAAAGAAAATTGGTACTTTTTATTCTTCATGCTGGCTAGAACTTTTCATATGTCTTGTGATCAGAATGTGTAAAAGTCAAAACATGATAGATTTATAATGTGTTTTTTTTTCTCTGGATACGCTTTTATGCTCGTCGGAGAAATATTTCATAAGGGCGTCCGCCATTGTTCCGATAGTTTAGAGCCAGTTACTAAGTTACCATGCGTCATTACTAGGGAAGTGACGTTACGACTGTTGAAATTGACCCCTCCATGGAAGACCGATAAGGACAGGAGTAGAAATGTGTGTGTGTGTGTGGGGGGGGGGGGGGGGGGGGGGTGACTACATAATTTAGCATGAGCTTAGCAGGGATTTGACACCGTGATATAAATAAATAAATAAATAAATAAATAAATAAATAAATAAATAGATAAATAAATTAATTAATCAATAAATACATACATACATACAAACATACATACATTCATACATACATACATACATACATACATACATACATACATACATACATACATACATACATACATATATACATACATACATACATAAATACATACATCATACATACCTACATACATACATATATACATACATACATATATACATACATACATACATACATACATACCTACCTACCTACCTACCTACCTACCAGGGGCGGTTGCTGGCTGTTTATTTAAGGCGGCATGGACCGAAAACATTATCTCACTGTACTCAGGTGTAAAATGAGTAGGTACCTGACCAGAAGCAGTGTTGATTATGTTGGAGGAAAATGTTATCTCGCCCAACAGGCATCATGTCTCGTCTTCGTGTTGCTTTTGGCTTAGGAGCCCTTTTTAAGTGTCTTGAGCTCACTTAGCGGAAATTGCTCAATATCAATGTTCTAGTGGGTTTATTTTTTTAGAATGTGTGTATATTGTGTGTAAAAATAAAATGGTGGGGGGGGGGGGGGGGGGGGGGGGGGTCATGTGTGGTTTGAATTTTGAAGATATATATATAAGAATATCAACAGTGATAACAGTCATTAATAGAAGGAATAGAAAATCCAACCTCAATACACTACTTATCTACTCCAAAGACAATAACATAACTAATAACTACAAATTGAACTGCTGTGTGTGTCGGGATAATGGACTGGGATTCTTATTTATAGCATCATGGGGCTCTACTCGGTGAATGATTTGTGTAATATTCTTATTGATGATTAGCATCCATTTGAGGAAAACGAATAGCATAAGATCTATATTTATTGTAATTTTCTTCATCCGTGTGGTTTGATTACAACAAACCTGTTCTTTCAATGATAAAATTGATATGGTTTTGATTTCTCCCCAAGTCAGGCCTCAAGGTGTGCAAAATTAAATTTGCCGGCCTGACCTAGTTATTTTAGCAGTCAAGAGTATCAGTTAGTGCTAGTATCAGTTGTTTCTGGTGGGAAGTGGATAGCCGTGGTTTTACAGAAGAAAACAAGTCTTTTATATAAAACGCTTGGGCGGCCTGTTGACTTTTTGGCTCATGGTAGCCCCCATACCCCACCCTCAGCTCATTGTCGCACGTCATCTCGCCTCGCGTGGGGAAACAAGAAAAAAGAGAGCCGTCCGTGATGACGCACAACCTTCGTACAGTAGTTACAGGTACCGATCATGGCAAGTAAGACAGGAGAGAGTGTTAACGAAAATCAGCATAGGCAAAAATTGAGACAGAAAGCAGTATCTGCTAAATTTGAAAATTATAGGGCGGCACAAAACAACTTTGCTCAATAGACCGACCGCCAGTGCTACCTACCTACCTACCTACCTACATACATACATACATACATACATACATACATACATAAATAAATAAAATAAATAAATAAATAAATAAATAAATAAATAAATACAAGGGCAGTATATTTGGTCCTTTATTGCTCATTATCCATATAAATGATCCGATACCTGATACTATAAATTCTATATGCAAAATGTATGCATTAATATTAGATAAAGATGTATTACAAAATGATATAAATCCACTATACAATTGGTCAGAAAATTGGCAGCTTTGTTTTAATATTGCATATGTAGAATGTAGCACATTGGTAGGTCTAACTATTTATTCTCCTATTAAATAGGTGACGATAATATGACTGTTATGCAACTACTCGTATAATATGCTGAGAAAGGGACTTGGGGATCATTTTTGAAAAAAAAAAAAACGGTATTTTGATGAACATCAGGGTGTCCCGGAAGTCTGGAAGCAATACGGAAATAGTTTACGGAGAAACAGACAGCACAGCTAAGCACATGATGTTAGCGGAAATAAAGAGAAATTATTCAAGTTTTGTTTAACGCAAACCAGAACTCGAAAAATGACAACAGCTTTTAAACGATTTTTTAAAAATACATACATCGGTAATGTGGATTTCAACGTGTCCACCATTTTGTGTGATCGGTACCTTGGTGCGTCGCTCAAGTTCTCTCCAAGTGTTTTTGAGCATTTCTTTGCTGACTGATTCAACTACCATCAATAAATGTGGCATCAATAACAACAACAAACTTTAATAAATGATTTCTTTATGTTGTCTAGTCATTCATTAATTCCTTTTTGTTGTTTTTTATTTTTAATTTACTCACAAAATTCAAAGATTTATATTATACTCATTTTGTTTGTTTTAAGTCCCTGACTCTAAAAACTGGATTGCGTAGCAATCAGGATCAAGAGGTCAAGTACCTAATCTTTGATATTGTTAGTAGACTAATAAACCAGTGTCTTGAATGAAAAGAAAGCTTTCGGATCTTTGAGGATTATGCAAATCGATCCGATCCAAAGTTTTACTCCCCCCCCCCCCCCCCCCCCCCCCCCCCCCCCTGTAAATACCGACAGGGTACTTCCGCTTGACCTATCTCGATGTATATACTACTGTGTAATTAGATTCCGGAGGACAGTGGCGCTTCAAAGAAAATGCTGGTGTTGCATGGTTTCAAAGAATGCCCATCCTATGCTTGGTCATTTAGCCAAATGACCCCATCTGTTGATTGATAAATTTATTATGTAAGAGATTAATTTATTTGCTTATTTTAGTTTTTAAATTACTAAAATTGAATTGAAGAAGAAAATAAATATACAACAAAAAACTTTGAAAGTTTGTTTTTCTTATCTAAAAGAAAGGTCGTCCAGACACAGGTTACTGACTTTTGTGAACATTGGGCATTGGCCACCAATATGAACTAGACTAAGGTGTGCCAAGCACATGTAATGTAGATTGATGTTATAAACCATTCTGTAGAGGGCATTATGAGGTCACGAAGCACTGTGTAACGTGTTATCATGTCGTATGCGGTCGTAACATGTAATGTGATCCGCCCTCACACGACTCGGAAGCTGATAACCACCCACTGGCCGAGGCCATGAGTCACCTAAATTTTAGTTCAAGAGATTTTATTAACAATAAGTTTACATAAGTAATATCTTGAAAATAGATGACCGATGTTTTTGCACCTAATTCAACAAATAGATACTACTACTACTACTACTACTACTACTACTACTACTACTACTACTACTACTACTACTACTACTACTACTACTACTACGACTACTACTACTACTACTACTACTACTACTACTACTACTAATAATAATAATAATAATAATAATAATAATAATAATAATAATAATAATAATAATAATTATTATTATTATTATTATTATTATTATTATTATTATTAGTGTTGGGCGACTTACAACAATGAACGTATTGCTAAATATTAAAAAAACAAAACAATAACAACAAAAAACAAAAGCAAAACAAAAACAAAAAAAATCTTACTCATCTTGTAAAAAATTATCAAACTTGGGTCTTCAATGAAGTCAGGTTTGAAAGGAAGTCCCGGGTTTGACAGCTTTCAACAAGAGATCGGGGTCATTATGATCAATCGATTTTTAAAGGACGACCACTTTTTTCAACAACAAAATTTCAGATACACGGCAGACAGTAGTGCGGCTATGTGGCCATGTGGCATGACACTCGTTTTCGGATCGTTAGGCCCTGGGTTCGAGCCTCATTCGGCGCATATTTGAGTCCTTGGAAAAGACTCTTTATTCACATTCTCTCACCGTACTCAGGTGTAAAATGAGTACCCGACCGTCAACAGCGTTGTCTCTGTCGGACAAAAATCGTAATAATATCGCCTAACAGGCGTTATGTCTCGTTCTACATGTTACGTGTCGCTATTGGTCAGGGACCCTTTGGAAAGAGCTTAGTGGATATTGCGCTATATAAAAGCTCAATTTCTTTTTTTTTTTTTTAGACAATAGTATGCAGTGTGTACGTACGTACGTACCCCTTGTACAAGGTCACGATAACATCTAGAAACTACACGGACGTGACCAGATGTGTGATCACTGATAACGACGACACAACGACAGTACTTTTATTGCTTATCTGACAAGGATTCAAAACAGGTCATTGGCATGTAAAGGCAAAGAGGACAGAACAAGTGAGGGTAATGGAGAAGCAGAAGTCGTGACGTCACACATTCCTCTCTTCCGGTTCAAAACTTCTTTGAAGTTTGTAGCCAGTCCTTCGAAAAAAAAAAAAAAAAACAAGACAAAAAACAACAACAAAAAACGACGAATAGGTTACATATTGAATCATAAGGCGCTATAAATATTTTAGTTGCAGGATGTATAGGCACATTTTAATGATTGCAGAGCGTAAAAGAGCTAGGGTGGATAATCTTTATTGACGAGCAGTAAAAGGAATCTGAACACAGAACTTTTCTCCCCGTGCCTTTTAGTCCGTTGTATATATTAATTTGTGCATTGATTAACTACTGGTTGTCACGGATTTTTTTTTTAATTATTAATTTTTATTAATTTTTTCTTTCATAGCGCCCTGAGCAGCTTTGAGTGGAAGTGCGCGCTTTATGAAAGCTTCATTTTTATTATTATTATTATTATTATTATTATTATTATTATTATTATTATTATTATTATTATTATTATTATTATTATTACTATTATTATTATTATTATTATTATTATTATTATTATCATCATTCTTCTTCTTCTTCTTCTTCTTCTTCTTCTTTCTTCTTCTTATTATTATTATTATTATTATTATTATTATTATTATTATTATTATTATTATTATTATTATTATTATTATTATTATTATTTATTGACGCTGGAAAATAAGATGCCATCATTCTGAAACCAGAAAATCAACAGCACAATGTAAAAGGAGCAGCGTGACTCAGCGATACGGTCTTTGCTTCGTACCCGAAAGGTTTGATCACCCGCCGCTGCGTTGTCATGTGTGGCTTTGAGCAAGTCACATCGCCCTCGCTCAAATTGCGGCGCTGCACTGTAGCTGACGCCTGGGTTGTTCCAGTCTTCCCTTGGAAGAATAATTTCCCCTATGTGATGAATAAAGGGAATTATTATTATTTATATATCTTTTACATTTTTATTTTTATTTCCAGTCCTTCGGAGGACTGGTTTCTCACTTCCAAGTAGGAAGTCTCGTATTTGGGATTACATTTGTCTTCTTACTTCAACTCGTGATAATTGTCCACCGTTCCCGACTGGAGATACTGGAATTGTTGGTTGTAAAAGTATAGCCACATGGAACAACTACGAAAGACATCGAACTTTTACGTCATGGTACAAGACCCAAGGGCTAGAGTTCAGCTGATCGATGGTTCGGATAAATAAGTAAGCCCCCAAGGAGTAACCAACCCTACAGGAACGGTGAGCTGGTGCAATCATTGTACGATAAGCGAGCCTACCTTGACACACTCATAATAATACCAATAACTACAGTAATAAAAGTAATAATCAAGCCACTTATCCCTATCCTGTCGTGATCTGAAAAAACAGGTATCTAAAATTTTGGCCAGAAAACTCGTCCTTATAATATTAATATCGATCGATTAAAATCACCCTCATCTTGTCAAAAACTCTAACATGTAACTAATATCTTGTCCAAAATTCTCAAACATGGGACTTGTGGGCTCGTTAAACGGGTCCCAGGTTAAAAAGCTTTTGACAAGATGAGGGTCATTTTCATTTTAATCGACAGATATTTGAAGGACGAGTTTTCTGGCCAAAACTTTTAAATAAGTGTTTTGTTTTGTTTTCGAAGTACGGCAGTTTTGCTTATCGGTATTATATCAGAGAGAGAGTTTGACAACAGGTTTGTGTTTGAACAGTGAGAGGGGCGGAAAGATGAAAGGAGGAAGGGAAGGGGGGGGGGGGGGGGGGGTTGGAAGAAATGAAAGAGGGGTAATCTGCATGGATAAACAACTGATAGAGAGGACACGACTGGCTGTGGGTCAGAAATATGGCACAGAAAATGCCAAATTATGCCATACTCAATGCAAAAAAAAACAACTCATTTTTTATTTCGAAGTGTTTCGAAAATGAGTCATGCCTGTGTAAAAGTTTCATTTCGCCTTGCAGTTTTATCGTAACACATATCTGAAGACTTAATTGGTCTATTCGCCCATTCCCCCCCCCCCCCCCCCCCCTATTCCCCGCCCCTTAAGTATTCAAATACAAAAATGATACTTTCACGCTTTAAGATTTTAATATAATATCGCGTTGAAAAAGCCAAACTGGCAACCACGAATGTCCTTTCTTGGAATAAGATACGGGGTGTGTAGAGAGTGTGTTATTAACCACAACTAAAGATTAAAATAATATGCAAATTAATTATCAAGCATAGTGAAATACAACCATCCAACATACCACCAGCCTTGCTTACCGCTAAATCGGATAGTTTGAGATCCGCCGCCGTCTCAAAACGGTATTAGGTCCGGATAAACAAAGTGCTCAAAATGTGATTTTAGAGTTAACATGGCCAGAAATATTATGGGATTTTAGCTTTTGTAACTTTACGAAACTACATCTATTGTTCTTAATCAGATTGTATAACCTAATTTTTTTTTCTTCTTTTTTCCATTCAATGTTTAACATGAAATCAGGGTCTAATCTTATTTCTTATCAAAGTCCAATCTTTCTCTCCTTACCATCTACAGTAAAATCGTCACATTTGTTACGACACAATATACATTTTTCTTATTCAGATTTATTTTGCACATAACAATGCTCTTTAATTAATTAATAAGAACATTAAGTTGTTTTGTAGAGAGATTGTTTGAGTTTAAAAATCAATTTTTTTCTGCTGGGTAAGCCTGCCATTTGGGAAAATTATGAAAACGGTCGGTAAGGAGAATAGTAGTCTGTGGTAAGGAGAGAGTTAAATAGATTTTTTTGGTTCTCAAATTTCATGACTTGACATTAAGAATTATCAATGTGGTCAGGACAGGATATTATTACGGGTTAAAATTTTCATCTAGCGATGATTGGGTACCTGGAACTATTATGTCTAGAGGAAAGTATTTTGTGACGG
>NC_088367.1:24673513-24708513 GCF_034508935.2 Berghia stephanieae
GGCTGAATGAAGCTGATAACTCGGACTTCCCCAATTGCTCTTCTTGCTAACGTCTTCCAGTAACTATTGGAACAGGGATGGCAACATACATTTATATACAAATATTCATACATATGGTGGTGGTTATAGTAGTAGAGACAATGATAGTGATTTAATTGTGGTAGTGATGTATTTTAAATAAAGAAATAAAAATAAAATTCCCTTTATTCATCCCCAAGGGGAAATTTGTCTTTAGGGTCTATTCCAAGGGAAGACTGGAATAACCCAGGCGTCACCCGCAGTGCAGCGCCGCAAAGTGAGCTAGGGCTAGGTGACTTGCTCAAGGCCACACAGCGCAGCGGCGGGTGATCGAACTCAATCACTGATCGAACTCAATCACTGCACTCCGATTGTCCTGGATACATGCTTAAATTCTACGTCCCAGCCAGAAATTCACAGTCTTGTGAAGCCAAAAATGACTCGCAAAATTGGCGAGCATGCGTTTGAATATTCGGAAACCCGAATCTGGAACTCGCTTCCAAGACATATCAGAGACAGTAATGATGCAGAAGTTTTATTTTTATTTTCAATATGTAACACTGTAGAATGATATTGCTTTGTTTCATACTGCATGTATGAGTGGTTACATGTTTGAGTGAAAGTGGTCATGTTACTGTTAAGCGCGTAGAGCTTATTGAGAAACGGGATAAGTCGCTATATATTATTATTATTATTATTATTATTATTATTATTATTATTATTATTATTATTATTATTATTATTATTATTATTATTATTATTATTATTATTATTATTATTATTAGTGTGTCCAATATAACAGGCTGCTTGAGGTTATTCACTCATTTCTTTTTTTATGTTTTGGATGTGACTTAGCATGTTTTTAAAGTCACCTCCTTATTAATGGTGGTTGGATTTTTGTTACAAAAGGTACACAAAGGTACATATAGATTGGGGCCCGATAGCTCAGTTGGTAGAGCACTCGCTTCACAATCAAAGGATTACAGATCGATCCCAGGTGCAGTCGAGATTTTTTCTGACCCCCCCCCCCTCCCCACCGTCCACCGAGCAGTGATTGGGTAGCTGGATATATTAGATCTGGCGGAAAGTACTTTGCGATAGACTAGTGTCCTATCCAATGGGTAGCGAGCAATTGCTATTGTCTGTTTCACGCTATGGAAGCCAAGAAAAACTCCGGCCCCATGGGCTTAATGGCTCTGAAGAACTATATATAGATAGAACGAACTTGACGTCACTCAGCTCTTTCTTATTATTTTAGCCAACTATTTTTAAGAGTAGTTCTCACTAAATTGTATTAATCAGACTATAAACGATGAAGGTTACAGACAGTTGTTTTTTGTGTGTGTGTTTTTATATTCGGCAGGTGGTATGTTGTGAGTAAATTACCCATGCGCACAGCATCAATAAAACAATCTGACAACGCTTAACAAGGAGAAATCAGGCCACTAATCTGGCATACTCTAAAATAAGATAGAGAGAAAGAGAGAGAGAGAGAGAGAGAGAGAGAGAGAGAGAGAGAGAGAGAGAGAGAGAGAGAGAGAGAGAGAGAGAGAGAGAGAGAGAGAGAGAGAGAGAGAGAGAGAGAGAGAGAGAGAGAGAGAGAGAGAAAATAAGTAGGAGTGAAATATCTGTTCAATGTCAGTTATCATTTAACGTTATAACAAGTGTAACTAAATGACCAATTGCCATATTTATGGACAATAAAGATATATTATTATAATTATAATAATACGTTTGTTTAATTTTTGTTTTTTTGTTTGTTTGTTTGTTTTTTTTTCTTGGCCAGAAAACTAGATCTTCAGATACTGATCTATTTTTAAAATGACTTTTTGACAAGATGATGGTCATTTTAAACGATCGACATTAATTTGAAGGATGAGTTTTGGGGCCAATTACATTTTTTAGAAATGTGAGTATACGGAAAACGGCAGTAACGTACGCGATCAATACGAATAAAATTACCTCTACAGGATGCCTCCTAATGTTGATTGTAGAGGAATAGGATTTGGTTCCTCCGGCCGATCGCGTTCCACGACCTCTTCCTTGAAAACTGATTTGAGTCAACGTTCTTGTGAAAAAGAAAAAGAAGAGAAATTTTGAAAAATAATATTTAAAAAGTTTTTTAAATCTTTTCTGAATAGTATCTTAAGAGTTTATTTCTAGAAGTGTTTGTGTGTGTGTGTGTGTGTGTGTGTGTGTGTGTGTGTGTGTGTGTGTGTGTGTGTGTGCATGTATGGGGGTGGGGGGGGGGGGGTTGACTTGGATAAAGGAGGTGTGCGATATTTACAAGATGTTTAAATAAATAAATATGAACATTTATATAAAGAATTTCCACGGATTAACCATGCCCAATGCGCTTCACAATGTTTAATTTATTCCCCCAGCAGGCCATACGGAACTGTATTCTCATTCTATACAGTACCAATTTAGTTGACTGGGAGACGTCCGTTCGGTACCAATATCCACCAATGCCCAAGACCAGGTACTCATTCACACCTGAGTCGAGTTGGGTAAAGTGTGTAAAGTGCCTTATCCAAATACACAACTGAGAGAGAGAGAGAGAGAGAGAGAGAGAGAGAGAGAGAGAGAGAGAGAGAGAGAGAGAGAGAGAGAGAGAGAGAGAGAGAGAGCATTGATGTGTGAACGACATTGGGCCCGTTTAAAATTGTTTTCGAAGAGGAGTGAGTAGTTCGAGTGAGTAACTTAGTAACTGTGAATACATTTGAAATCAGTCTTAATTTCAATGCATTAAAACATTATGTTCCTTGTATTAAATTGTAAAGATGTCTGTACGCATTGTGAAGTAACTTTGTTATGAGATCATATTATCATAAGATCCACACATTTCTATTAATGTTTATTATATTTGTTCGAGAATGTAAACCACTAAAGATTTTCCATTTTGTGGACAATACAGGTTTATTACTATTACTATTACTATTAACGAGCATTGCCGTCTTCATTATTTAAACAGGAAAAATTCTTACCTTCCGTAAAGGCTCGACACTGCTGACATGGTGTTATCCACTTCAAAGCCAGGAATCTGTGATAGAAAAAAGAAAAAAACCTCAACAAATTCTGCTCATTCATCTTCAGATAGATCGAAGTTGGCGTCACTCGGGTCATTGTTATTGTTTTTTGCCACCCGCGTTTATGAGTAATTCTCACAAAACTGTATTAACCAGACTATAAACGTTCAAGGTTACACATAGATCTGTGTGTTGGTACGTTATACTTCCGGATGGCAATATTGTGAGCTTCTCAGCCAAGCGCATACTATCTCTAACAGGTTTTCAATGTTTATCACTACGACTCGATGTTTCCTTCATTATCATAATTGATTATATTTTTATAAAACCATAATTTTCCTTCCATAACAATAAATCACATGTTTAAAAGACAAGAGATGAAGTGAGTAGGAAAGTGCCAGAAGACAGTAGAGATTACAAATTTCGCGGTGATGGGGATTGAACCCGCGACCTTACTGGTACGACAACTCCGCCTGGCCGAGAAGAGCGTAACTCTACCGTATGAGTTATCCACGATCCCCCAAAAAAGATCGTCTCTAACCCTAGTCGTTATTAGAGCTCTCCTCTTCCCGACAACTTGAGATCGTGGGTCCAACACATGTTTTTTTTTTTTAATGTTCAAAAGACTAGTATAAGAGGTTAGTGATAAATCTGTTATCGTGGCAATGTCCTAACCGACATTGTGTGGTAGGTTTACCAGTTTCTAATTCTCACCGCCAGGAGGGTCCCAATAGCTCCGGTGCTAGAGCACTCGCTTGTGCACGCAAAGGGACTGAGATTGATCTCAGATGAAGCAATGATATTATACAATGATTGACAACTGAGAGTTGTTTTATTTTCTATTTGAAGAACAACTTTAGAGTGATGCCCCGTTGTGTTTTGGGGTTGGGAAGAATAATTAAGGTTAATTTTCTCAATAACTTGTTTGAAACTGTATCAGTATCAGGTACTGTTTTTTCTACTGAGAGAGAGAGAGAGAGAGAGAGAGAGAGAGAGAGAGAGAGAGAGAGAGAGAGAGAGAGAGAGAGAGAGAGAGAGAGAGAGAGAGAGAGAGGTTCATGATTTATGACCAAAATATCGATATTGGGATGTTTTCGAAAAAAAAAAAAAAACAACCAACCATTCCTTTCGGTTGCAGTAAAATATCTATTAGGTCCGATTCTCGTGTTTTTAAAATTTTTTTTTTTTGGGAGGAATGTATCAAGATTTCTGTTATTATGGTAGAGGGGGGAAACCGATAATAACGATTGTGAAAAATGGTTACATTTATCACTGTATCATGCTTGTATGGAACCTCGAAGGCGTTTAGTTTAATTACAGTCGTTTTTGTTTTTTTTTGACAAAAAAGGAGAGAAAATAGAGCCTAAGACTAAACAAGTGAGTGAAGGAAGAAGGCCCAATAAATGGCATATCGTATTGCATAATATTATAGTTGTTGGTGGAGTTTTTTTATATAATTCATTTCTAGATTGTTGTTTTGTATTTATCTAGTTATTATTTTTATTTTCAAGTTCAAAGTCACAAAATGACAATTTTAAACCTTCACCCCCCCCCCCCCCCCCCCCCCCCCCCCCCCCCTTCCATCATCGTAGAAAAACAAAAAAACGAAACTCACCTGTGATAAAGCTTTGGATTTAGCATTCTGTTCGTTTTTGTCGACGGGCTTGGCCAGCACAACTTCCACTAGGGCACCATCTACATATGTACCTGGATTCCAATGGTTTAGAATAAGTAAGTAAATAAATTAATAAATAAATTGGAAGGCCACTTCCAAAACTCGCTAGGTCTCATTTTCATAATTTCAAGGAAAACAGCTACTTTTTTTTAGGGGGGGGGGGGGGTATTTATTTCGTGTGGTAAAGAAGGCAGTACATGTCTTCTTTCAGAAAAAAAAAAACCCCAAACAAAATGAGTGGAGCAGGCACCTATGTTGATAATAACAAGAAATGAGTTATTATCCTCATAAGCACCTGCTCCAATCCCTTTTCTGAATTAATATTCACCCCCAATATCGAAACTTACTCAATGTCTCAATCGTCTCTCTGTTATAATATGTTTGTGCTGATAATACTAAGCTTAAATGCTGGCTAACAAATTTCGCGGTGTTTGTGAGTTGAACCCGTGACCTCACGAAGTCGGGAGAGCGGTTCAAGATAGACACGGTGCTCGTTACCACTCGTAAGAGTAAGGTCATGGGTTCGGGCCCCCATCATCGCGAAGTTTTGAGTCTCTATTGTCTTCTGGGACTTACCTACTCACTTCATTTCATGTCTGCTTTGCATTATATATAGAACAATACACCGAGAATGTTAAAAGACCAGCTTTTTCTAGTTGACTTCAAAATGTCCAATGAATGGAAAGAAATGATTATCTCATTTTATAAATAGATGTAACTTAGCACGTTTTGAAAGTCACTGCTTAAAATTAATGATTTAATAAATTAATTAATTAATTAACTAATTAATACAATGATTAACACTTTCATTACCAGAAACATTTCAGAAAAGTCATCCCTGCACTACAAAAAGTACATTAATATTATTATAATCTCTAGAGCAACAGGGACACACCATGGACAATTTTGTTCAGAAAAAACACAGATACAATACAATGAGGAGTTCTGATCGTTAAAACAAAAGATTCATCTTCAAACTTTGATGAGTAAAGATCTCAATAAAAAATAAAGCAAACAATGCTGGTTGTACCGTAACAAATGTGACGATTTTCCTGTTCTTGGTAAGCAGAGGTTTAAACTAACAATCCTGATCCAGTTTGCCACCCAGACAAATGAAACAGAAACTTTAAACTGAAGGTAACAAGGTGGGCTGATTAGATCAGAATGTAAAGCAAATACAGACGGTAAACTGCTGTGCTATGTAAAAAAAAAAATTAAAATTTTGGCAAGAAAACTCGTCATTCAAATATTGATCGAATATAATGACTCCATTTCGTTTAGCTTTCTTTCTTTCTTTTGTTTATTTGCTGTTTATTTTTATTTTTGTTGTTGATTTTTTTTCTTTTGAATTTTTTCTTTTTTTTTTAAAAAAAAAAGGGGTGGGGGGGGGGGGGGGGGGGGGGGGGGGTCATGGTGCTTACGATGATTAAAAATCCTTTCAGCGCCAGTAACGAGGAAGATGAGAAGCGATAGGGTACAAATGAAACAAAGATGATGGTTCAAATAGGGAACAGAAGATTCCATGAACAATCTATCAATGTGCTTATTTTTAAACGGCATAAAAGTGTCATCCAGGCAAAAGAAAAGGAATGGAGGATATACTCAAATGTTTGTAATGTATATTAAAAAGTAAAAATGAAAATAGTACAAAACAGAAAACTGATTAACAAGGGGGACTAAAATAACATCTTCAAATTAAAAAAAAGGAAATCATATACATTCAACTGCTTGTCTCTCAGCTAAAACCCCCAGTTGGGGCCAGGAAAAGTCCAGTAATACCACTCCAGAACAAGGTAAGAGCAACGTGGAAAGGAAAAATAGATAAGGGGGATAGAAGACAACAGTGACTTCTCCGTCCACCATTGGAGGTAAGAAGCCCCCACTCCGGGGTCATTTTGCCAAAACTTCTCAAACCTGAGACTTCCTTACCGATATTTACAGGACAAGTATTCATGTCAAATTGTTAACATTATTTATCAGAGTAAAGTACGCCAATAAAGGTACTCGCCACAAAATGACCCCTAAAGTTTTGGCCCTTAGACGGCTAAGGGGACACGCGAAGTACTCGAAAGACGAAAAAAAATGAAGAGAAGAAAATACCGTAAGTGATGGAAATAACAAGGAACGATATATTGATTCATCGCCTCATTCTAATATTATGTGGGAATGAATGAAATCAGATGTCGAATACTGGATTGATTATGATGGTGATGATAATAATATTGATGATGATGATGATGATGATGACGACGATGATGATGATGATGATGATGATGATGATGATGATGGTAGTAGTAGTAGTAGTAGTAGTAGTAGTGGTTTGAAATAATAATAATAATAATAATAATATAATAATAATAATAATAATAATAATAATAATAATAATAATAATAATAATAATAATAATAATAATAATAATAATAATAATAATATAACAACAACAACAACAACAACAACAACAACAACAACAACAACAACAACAACAACAAAGGCAATAGTGCATATAAATCCAAACTAATAACTTTTGCTACTTATCAAAATTGGGAAAAAAATGCATTAAAAAAAGAGCATGTACATAGATAGTTTTATTCAACTATAATTAACATACAAAAACTAAAAACATTAACTTTGATGCTACGCCTATAATTTGTCTCAGAAAAATGGAATAAATAGGCATGGGGCAAGGACAACTATACTGAAAGGACATTCATATGGAATCTTCAGGCAACGCTAGTGGGGGCCAACCAAAAATATAGAAAATTCAAACCAAAATAACAGCAGGGGCATTATATGGCAAGATCTACCATTTTAGAGAGTGATTGTGAATTCTGGGTCCAAAAAATATTTAATGATTATTATTATCAGCAGTGAATAAGAGTAGCCAAGAAACGGAAAGGATGAGTAGTTAGATATTCTAAAAACTGACCTTATAGTGATTGATTCAGGATGACTTCTTTGGAAGCTTGATTAATGAATGTACATTTAAAGTGATAATGAGGATAGGATGAACAATTCGATGAAGGGGAAAGGAGATGTACAATATCAACAAAGGGAGGTAATCTGTGGAGGCTGATCCCAAGAAAAATATGAATACCAAAATATCTACTAAGGGATGCACTACATAGTAGTTGTAATTATGATCTCTCTCTCGAATTTATTAATTTTTTTAATTTTTTGAACACTATTTCATCCCTATAAGAGACGATCGGTCTGCCAGGTAGAATTTTCATTGGAACACCTGCAGACCAATGTCTTTCACAAATAACAAATTTTGTTGGATGTGGTTTAATATCATCACGAGGAGGGAGTTTGTTTAACCATGTTTACCGTTCTGGTTCCTCTTTAGGCCATCTGAACACGCAACATTTGTTGGCTTCATTGTAGTTACCATTGCAATTCGCAACACCACAATTTTCCCCATCTTGAATTTGCTAACTAATCACGTCCATGAACATCAGACCGCAAGAGGCAAACGTTCATGTGAGGAAAAACATTCAGAGTACTGGTTCATTCAATAAAGTCAATGGAGTAGCATCAAATTCCATTCCATTCCATATTCATAGAGTTAATTAATAAAGTAACATATCAGATCAATGAGACAGAACTATATATTTAGAATACAATAGTCGGATTTTTAATAAGGGGCGCGTCTTTTTCTTCTTTTTCTCAGCTAGCTGTTCACGATGTACAGCTGCAAAATGTGTATGAACCTCTGGATCATTTTTTCTTAATAATTTTTTTTTCACGAATTTTTAAAACAATAGGTTTCGCTTATTACAGCTATATTAAAATCGATAACTGGTAAGGATTGGAACTAAAAATGATTTATAGTGTCGAAATTATGATTTTCCGCTTATCCATTTTGAAAGAATTTGTTAAAATGGAATGTTCAGTTAATTGAAACTTATATGATGTTCGTACAGAATCCGAATATGAAGGAACGACAGACAAGTTTACATTTTATAACAATAAATATACGTTATTGATGAATACAAATAAAAGTGAACATTACGCCCTTCCACCATTATTTTGAGTTCAATTTTTTTGAGAAATAGCTTGGTATTTATGCCAAAGAGGATTACATAAATTTAATGTCGACCAGTCAAAAGTAGAGATTCATCAATTTATGATACAGTGTTTCCACAAAATGTGCATGTGTTCAACAACAACGTAACAACAATAACATGCGAAACTCATGGTTGATTGTGAAATTCCAATTCCATAGATGTCCTCTTTAATGGCTTATCGACAGATACAAGTAGACTTCTTTTCGCAGCTTTACGAGAAAGGAACCGAAAGAGATTCGTATCACATCGTATTATTTAAGAGCTTATAGGTTTAAAAGAAAACTTTAAATGCTATGTGAAACGTTCATGCATAGATACAATTTTTCAAAGTTAAATATAAACATTCGATGTTAATTTGACAATTTTGAGTATTTAATCACTTGTTCAAATGAGTTAAAGAAAGAGATTCATATCAGTCTTCGGTATTTGCGACGTAATGTAAATAAAAAGCAATAAATTATAAGGTCAAAATTGGATGCAAACTACATAAGTTGTTACTTTATAACAGTTAATATGTTTTGCTTTTATTCGGAAAATCGTATGATGTGAACTCATAACCACTAGCCGGAACTACCGTGTCACAAGATTTTTTTGAAAAATGATGAATTCATCTCTTACTTTGTGGTGCGAAACTGTTTACATATTTAGCAGAGTAAAATCTCTAATTTTATGACAGCGGGTTTAAAGTGGAGAAAAAAATGTTTTTTTTTTTTTTTTGTTGTGATATGGCACCACAATTAAATACGGGCCAAATTCTTTATTCGGTTAAGAGAAATTGATTTGGAGGTTGACAATAAGTTTTACAACTTTTGATAGAGGGACATCTGAAAAAAACTGGAGAAACATGCGCCATTCATAAAAAAAAATATGACTACTAACTACTATAGTTCATTCCTTACAGTCAATGTCAATGAGTAGCATTAGAATCAGATCCATAGTTCCCTTCCATAGTCATAGAATTGATTAATAGAGTTACATCTTAGATCAATGAGACAAAATCCATAATTCCTTTCCATAGTCACAGAGATAATAGAAATAGAGTGAGTGAGTGTAACTGTAACTGTAACAGTAACTCAATAACATCTCAGATCAATGAGGCAAAAGTCTTAGTTACTAGTCCCATACGATTGACAGTCATATCAGCAACACCAGATCCACGTAATGGGCATAACTATATATTCAGAGTCCAAGTTCCATCATATATGAATATGACATGGTGATATCAGACCCACTAACTAGCAACTGTAGTTGTAGTAGAAATAGAAAGGACTGTTCAAGTTCAAGTTGTGAAGTTGACGTGACGAGCAAAGGGTCCCTCTAGACTTATACAATAAAGTCCATATTTATCAGTTAACCATATAGAAAAAATATATAAATATAAAGCCACAGGCCATAATTCATAAGAAACAGTAATTCAAATCAGGACGTCGGCGTCGGAGTCTGATTCTGATCACCATTATCTGTGCGACTCGACAGAGCAAGCACGACAATGGGTCCATCTATCGTCTGCAGGAACTACAGCCAGATGCTAATTCTAAACATGTCTTAAATAATTATTACGCAATTATTATTCGTACTTACCACTTTTCAAAGATCCTGGTTCGATAAATTAGCCATAGACGTCTAGTTATCAAAAGGTATTGAAATCAGATTCGTACTTTCGATTTCAAAAAAGATAACAAACCCAATCACTCAGTTTGTAAGAGGGCATCATAGAAAAATAGTTCATACTTGCCTGTAAAATTGTTGATAGCTCACTCCTTTATGTATATTTTCACATCATTCAAGACATAAGAAATATTATTTAAAACTTATGGTCGCCAATTTAACCAATTTATTATAAAGTACCGAAATGATAAGGACAGAATCAATTATTGCGCATTCAAGGAAATTGTACCAAGGCAGAAAAGTGGTAGTTTTGCTTGAAATCGTTATCCAACCAATGGCCCCCACTAGCGGGGGCTGAAAATCGAGGGCGAACCTCCTTTCTAAAGTCCTCCTTGGCATGGGGTTAAAGTAACCTGGGTAAACTACGGATATAGTCGGTCGATGTAAAGGTTGACTGAGTTCAACAGATTTGTCGGAAGACCCACTGTCCTATTCCATGGGCGTGGCACACGTTAGTCACAGGGCAGGTGAAGGCATTGCTATGAAATTAATTTATGCAGATCGAGTGCTGGAATCTTCCAGAAGTTAAGCCACGCGATGATCTTAAATTACGAATGGGTTGATCCTTTTTGTGTTCATTCATATAAATAAGCAGGTGAGAATTTGAAGAAAATATTTTTTTTTAAAAGACAAAGACACATCGAAATTAACATAACGGAGCCCTTTTTGATTGTTTTTAGACAGCCATTTTAATGAGTGGTCCTCTCTATAAACGTTTAAGGTTACACAGAATTTTGTGTGTTGGTACGTCGTATCCGGCTGGTGAATATTGTGGGCATTTTAGTTAAACGCATAACATCAATTGATTCTTCAGCGGAAGAAAATGCAAGAGTTGAAGAGGCTATGTAATGCGTTATCTTATTTTAGTTGAAAAAAAAAGGTCGGTTGGGGTTTATTTTGGTCTTCTCAGTTTCTTTATTTGTAGAGATAAGAGTATTTAGAGAAGCCACCAAATATTCAACTATCATTTTCAAAGTGATGTTTAATTCCTTAATTTCTGTTGTTTTTTTTTTTTCTTAGAGACTTTTAAAAAGATGTAGAAGCCTCAAATCGTAGCCATCGTTAGCTTATGCGCTTGGCTAAGGAGTTCACAACATTGCCATCCGGAAGAATAACGGACCAACACACAAACCTTTGTGTAACCATGAACGTTTATAGTCAGGTTAATACAGTTCAGTGAGCATTACTCATAAACGCGGATGGCAAAAAACAATAACAAAGACATAAGTGACGTCATCTTCGAACTACCTATAGATAGTTCGAAGATGACGTCACTCAAGCCTTTGTTATTGTATTTTGCCATCCGCGTTTGTGAGCGATTCTCACTAAACTGTATAACCCCGACTATAAAAGTTCATGATTACACATTGTTTTGTGTGTTGGTCCGTTATACTTCCGGATGGCAATGTTATGAGCTTCTTAGCCAAGCGCATACTATCTATAGATAGTATGCGTTTGGCTAAGAAGCTCATAACATTGCCATCCGGAAGTATGATGGATTCCGGTCAACTTAGCACGATGTTTCCGCAAAGCATACTCTAGAAATGATCCCTAAGAGTATGGTCTTTTAATGGACCAACACACAAAACTCTGTGTAACCATGAACTTTTATAGTCGGGGTAATACAGTTTAGTGAGTATCACTCACAAACGCGGATGGCAAAATACAATAACAAAGGCTTGAGTGACGTCATCTTCGAACTATCTATAGCCTGACACCGTAGCCACGCTGACACTGACCAAAAAATGGCGTCAAAATGCCAGTCTTTGGCCACAAAGTGAGTTGTATTAAATAGTTCAACCAATGGGACCACTTGTTTCCATGAGCACTACTAACGACAACTCACTAGGCGGTGCAAAAACCAAATAATGACGTCAAAATGCCAGTCTTTTGGGGTTTCAATGTCAGGCTATTACTTAATGATGGCTACGCTCAAATCCCAGATGATCATGGCAAAAACAAATTATGGGGTGGGTGGTTGAATTAACAGTTATCATCGACTTGGGCGAGTTATAAAGAAAAAACAACATCGTGAAAATCGAGACTTTGGAGATTTGATCCACCGACTATAAATAACGATCAGAGAAGATTGAAATGGTTCGGACATGTGAAGAGACGAAAGAGGGAGTGCGTGAGAGGAAAGTATTGGACTTCTAGATGGTTGGATAAGGTAAGTGACGATAGGAAAGAACTGGGCCTGGAGGAAGATGATGCTCTGAACCGAGATGCATGGAGATGTGGCATTCATTATGACAACCCTGTAAAATGCGGGATAAGCTTAAAGAAGAAGAAGGTCCACCAACTAAATACATTGTAGATTCACTTAGGGGTCCAATTCATTTCTATACATTACTGCTTTCTTTGAGACTGCGGGTCACACATTTATTCCTTTAAAAATAAAAATAAGCATTCGAACTTAATCGTAAATGAAACTAATTCCGCTGGATTTATTTTTCCATCGTGGAAGGTTGCTTTATATTTTTTCATAGTAGTAGTAGTAGTAGTAGTAGTAGTAGTAGTAGTAGTAGTAGTAGTAGTAGTAGTAGTAGTGTAGTAGTCATCATAAAAGTAAAGGATCATTGTCTTGATGTTGATGACGACGTTGACGACGATGACGACGACGATGATGATGATGATGATGATGATGATGATGATGATGATGATGATGATGATGATGATGATGATGATGATGATGATGATGAATATCAATTACAATAGCAACAACAACAACAACAGCAACAACAAACTTACCATTAACAACTTCCATAGCCTTCACAGCATCCTCCCTCAGTTTAAAATGAACAAATGCGTAATCTCTGAGTTTCTTGACTCTTTCGATACAATCCTTTCTCCTGATGGCCTCCTCGAATTTGGCCTTGATGGTATCCTCTGTGGTGGAGAGCATCAAGTTTCTGATGTACAAGATTCGAACCTGGAAACGACACATTCATGATTTGTGGATGAGAAGACGAACTGATAACGTTAGGAAGGTTTCACGCCCATGCAAACACACAAACACTTACTAACACACACAAACACACACACTAACCCATTTTTATTGAGCGTGTATACAGGGCAATATCCACTAAACGTGTTCAAAGTGTTTTACAAGGGGTCCCTAGCCAACAGCAACATTTAACATATAGGACGAGCGATGACACCTATTAGGTGATATTACATGTTGTTGTTTTTTCGGACAGAGAGAACACTGTTAACTGTCGGGTACTCATTTTACACCCGAGTACGATGAGAGAATGTTAGTAAAGAGCCTTTTGCAAGGACTCAACTATGCGCCGCACAGAGTGGGACTCGGATTCAGGACCTTCCGATTCAAAGGCGAGTGTCATACCACTAGACCACATAGCCGCACAATTTAATATTATATTATAGGTTACATATTATAAAATCACTCATGCATATTCAAACAGGAACAGCATCTATGGAAGAGACCAGTTAGAAATGACGAATCTATCTATTTTAAATGCACTCAAGCTTAAGTTTGATTTTTGAAATTTTTAAAAAATCACTTTTTAAAAATGGTTGTATTAGCACGTCAAATAATAGGCTTAACATACGATTCTTACACTCTTGCTTTTTGGAATTCCGAATGTGTTCCCAATTTCTGCACAAGCTTGCGACCGAGCGTTGGGAACAAAGTTCGAATTTTCTTCTATAGATAGTATGCGCTTGGCTAAGAAGCTCACAACATTGCCATCCGGACCAACACACAAAACTCTGTGTACCCATGAACTTTTTTAGTCTGGATATTACAGTTTAGTGACAATTACTCGTAAACGCAGATGACAAAAAACAATAACAAAGACCTGAGTGACGTCATCTTCATTCTATATATAAAGAGATGATTAAATGACACGACTCGCCAGGTGGCTCTAAGCGTCTAAGCGTTGGGGTTCAACTCTTAAACTCCAGCTGGGAAATTTTTAAAAAATTATTTTATTTCATTTTATTGAAAAACAAACTTTTTTTCATTTATATGGAGTATTATTCATTTCTTGTTGTTATCAGCATAAGTGCCTGCTCCACTCACTTTTCTGAATTAAAAATTCACCCCAAATACCGGAGCATACTCAATCGTTTCTATGTTGCATGTTTATGTTGAGAATATTGGCTATAAAGCTTAACTGCTGGCCAACTAACTTCGCGGCGTCTGAGTGGGTTGAACCCGTGATCTCAAGAAGTCAGGGAGAGAAGGCTCTAAATAAAGACTAGGGTTAAAAGCGATCTTTTTGGGATCGTGGATAGCTCATACGGTAGAGTCAAGCTCTCTCCGGCCAAGCGGAGTTGTCGTACCAGAAAGGTCGCGGGTTCGAGCCCCCATCGCCCGCCGCGAAAATGTGTATTCTCTATTGCACTTTCCTACTCACTTCATTTCTTGTTATTTTCATGTCACAAAACCAGTGACACCAAAGTTTGAGGGTTGTTGACAAGATGAAGGCCATTTTAATCGACTTATGTTTATTGAACGACGAGTTTTCTGGTCAAATTGTTTTGAAAGGATTTTCTTTTTTTTTCTTTTTATTTTTACAGAAAATGGAAGTCTACTGCTCTGTGGCCTTTACATAACGCGTACATAACGACTTATAAAAAAAAAATACACCTTGAGACAAATGTCTCCTATGAGATGAATAAAGGGATTTTTTTTTTCAGCGACAGCCCCCCCCCCCCCCCCCCCCCCCCCCCCCCCCCCCCCGTAGAATTTTCAATTGCCTCTATTATCATAAATGAGAAATTATAATTTTGACAACTTTGACTTGTCAGCTTTCCTATGTTACAAAGTTTGTTGGGGTTTTTTCGTTGTTGTTTTTTTTTTTCAAAAAGTGATTTTATGACCCCCCCCCCCCCTCCCCCCACCGAAACATTGTCTTGTTGGATAAAGCATTTTTCAACTGCAGGGATTTCTTAATTCAAATTTTGTATGTTGTCATGGGTCAAAAAGTATTTTTTTAAAAAAAACAACAACAAAAAACCCGAAAAAATAAAAGCTGAACATCAATTTATTTTCAAAAACACGCATGATATGGATGATTCGAGCGATTCCCCATTGTCAATATAACAATAAACGACGTAAAGGACACCTAAGACGAATGTGAGACGATGGTATTGATTGTAAAGACAATTAATTTGGTTTTACTTCTTCAAAATTCACACAGCGACATTTCTATAATTCAAAACAGTGAGTACGATACTTTTAGGTCTCACCAAAAATAAAAAAAAATTTTAAAAAATAAAAAAGTAGCCATAGAAAGGGTAAAATTTCATAAATGAAGGTTTATCAGCGCTTGCAAGAGGGGAATCCATTCAAATTTATACAATATGCATATTTAAGTCGTCGCAAAGAAAGTTAATAATACACGTAACAGCATAAACTTCTGGGGCCGAGTTATGTTTATTTATTATTTTTTAATGGAAGGGGGAGGGGAGTAACGGTTGTGAGTTGTGTGTTTGTGCGTGTGTGTGTGTGTGTGAGAGAGAGAGAGAGAGAGAGAGAGAGAGAGAGAGAGAGAGAGAGAGAGAGAGAGAGAGAGAGAGAGAGACTGTGTGTGTGAGACTGCGTGTGTGTGTGGGGGGGGGGGGGTGTGACAACGTGAGTGCTTGTGGATACATGCCGTGATCTATTTATAGAATTCTTGGAAAACTATGTAGCAGTTCTGAGAGAAAGATTTCCCCCCCCCCCCCCCCCCCCCCCCTTTCCCCGTGACGATGAGCGCCCTAGGTCACAAAGTCGTATCCTCATAATTCAGACAATATTTGTCATTTATTTTTAAACTTAAAAAGGAAAAAGCTGGTATTATTTGCCGCATAGAACAATCTTCGGAGTGTTTTGAAACTTATAATTTTCTTTGGTGACTGCTTGGGTGTGTTAATTCATGTGCTACTTTGATGTGACATGGCAGGTTTTGAAAGTTAACACCTTTTATTTTGTCATCTGGGTGGTGCCGGTCGTAGTAGTAGTAGTAGTAGTAGTAGTAATGTAGTAGTAGTAGTATAGTAGTAGTAGTAGTATAGTATAGTAGTAGTAGTTAGTAGTAGTAGTAGTAGTAGTAGTAGTAGGAGTAGTAGTAGTAGTAGTAGTACTAGTTAAGTAGTAGTAGTAGTAGTAGTAGTAGTAGTAGTAGTAGTAGTAGTAGTAGTAGTAGTAGTAGTTGTTGTTGTTGTTGTTGTTGTTGTAGCAGAAGTAGTAGTAATAGCAGTAGTAGTAGTAGTAGTAGTAGTAGTAGTAGTAGTAGTAGTAGTAGTAGTAGTAGTAGTAGTAGTAGCAGTAGTAGTAGTAGTAGTAGCAGTAGAAGTATTAGTGGCAGTAGTAGTTGTAGTAGTGGTAATAGTAGCAGTAGTAGTAGTAGTAGTAGTAGTAGTAGTAGTAGTAGTAGTAGTAGTAGTAGTAGTAGTAGTAGTAGTAGTAGTTGTTGTTGTTGTTCTTGTTGGAGTGATTGTTGATGGTTTGGGCGTTTGCTTGTTTTTTGTTGTTGTCATTGTTTGTTTTTGTTTTTTTGTGTGTGTTTTGGTTTGGTTTTATTCATTTATTTATTTATCTATTTATTTATTTATTTGTCTTGCAAGAAGAAGAAATAGTATCAATGGTAAAATCATTCTTTAATGCGCTTTGACATGTCGATAAATCATAACAACACGTGCAATAGTTGTATTGTAGCTCTGTAGGTTTTCAAGTAAATCTTCTGCCTGTTTGTTCTTGGTTATTTATAATTTAGCTTATGATATCTTTAGGTTATGATTTTGATTTACATTTGTACTATTTTTGTTAGATTGCTTGTTTTTTTGTTTCAGCGGTCTCTCATATAACCTCAATTGTGTTGGAAGAGACCTAAAGCAACAAACAAACAAACAAAAGCGTCTTACAATAAATCAGGGGCTTCGAATCCGAAATCGACCCCGTGTGACGTCGAGATTTTTTCTGACCCCCTGTCTACACAGCACTTATTGCGTGTTAATTCATGTTCTACTTTGATGTGACATGGCAGGTTTTGAAAGTTAACACCTTTTATTTTGTCATCTGGGTGGTGCCGGTGGTAGTAGTAGTAGTAGTAGTAGTAGTAGTAGTAGTAGTAGTAGTAGTAGTAGTAGTAGTAGTAGTAGTAGTAGTAGTAGTAGTAGTAGTAGTAGTAATAGTCGTAGTCGTAGTAGTAGTAGTAGTAGTAGTAGTAGTAGTAGTAGTAGTAGTAGTAGTAGTAGTAGTAGGTGTTGTTGTTGTGGTTGTTGTTGTTGTTGTTGTGATTGTTGATGGTTTGGGCGTATGCTTGTTTTTTTGTTGTTGTCATTGATTCTTTTTGTTTTGTTTTTTTGTGGGTTTTTTTGTGTGTTTGGGTTTGGTTTTATTTATTTATTTATTTATCTATTTATTTATTTATTTGTCTTGCAAGAAATAGTATCGGTGGTAATAATCATTCTTTAATGCGCTTTGACATTTCGATAAATCATGACAGCACGTGCAATAATTTTATTGTAGCTCTGTAGCTTTTCAAAGCGTCTTACAATAAATCAGGGGCTTCGAATCCGAAATCGACCCCGTGTGACGTCGAGATTTTTTCTGACCCCCTGTCTACACAGCACTGATTGCTGATTGGGTCTGATAGATCTTGCCGGAAGTAGTTTGTGACATACTAGCGTCCAATCCAAAAGGTAGCAAAGCATTGTTATTGTTTCTTCCACACTTTAGAAACCGGGTAAACTCTGGCTCGAAATGTCGAATGGCTCTCAAAAGGGCAATACATCATAATATTATATTATTTTTCTCTTAGTTTCTGATAAATCTTTGCATACTTGTCCAGACAATATTAATTTACATGACATTTCAGTTATGCTAGACGTTGGACTCGAGTTAGGGCTAACCCATGCCGGAGACTGACTCCGACGACCCGGCACTGCCGTCGTCCTCTGTCGCCTTCCTGATAAATGCGTCGGGCACGGACAAATACTAAGAATAAAAAGAAGAGCCTCGAGACCTACCCATACCAAGCACCTAAAAAAACGACAGAGGACGTCGGGTTTTCGATTTCGTCATCTCTGAGTAAAAGCCATTTTGAAAAAAATATTTAAATGATACGTCTTTTTAAAAAGAATCTAATTTTAGTGAAATGTAATGATTTATAATATAATATGACTTCACATATTATTATTGTAAACAATTTATCATTACGCGTTAATATTTAGGGAGAGGAGTAGAATAATGTTAAAATCGTAACGAGTGATTAGCTGACATCGACGTGTACACAGGTCTGACATCCGAACCCACTTATGGGCCAAGTTTAACATTGTTGTAATGGACAATATTTTGTGTCATTTTTAAAAAAAGATTTCCATTACAAAAATGAGCCCATAAGATTATCAGACCTGCAAATAAGTGCACGTTGGCTGGCATACAATATCTAAAGCTTAAGATGATAGTAAAAATAGTAAAAGAAAAAAAAATCATATGACTATAATAGGAGTCGAAGATTCGGTTTATGTTAAATGTATTTTGGCTTAGTCATAATTATTAAAAATAGAAGAAAACAACAATTAATAACGTGTTTATATATGAGTATTATAGTTATAATTTACTACTTAGTTGCCTCCATTACGCTTTAAAGTGTATAATATTATGATCCAATTAGCGTTAACTGTGCCCGACTAGAATCCCTCCCCCGTAAGGTCAAAGACAGAGGGAACTAGAAAAGTACGAAGAGGAAGAATTTAATTTTTTAAACGCTACGCAAGAAGAAATTCTTTTTTGTTTAATTGAGGTTAGCACTTTCGCACATTTGGTATAAATAAATAGACAAATAGATAAATAAATACATAAATAAATAAATAAATAAATAAATAAATAAATAAATAAATAAATAAATGAATGAATGAATGAATGAATGAATGAATGAATGAATGAATGAATGAATAAATAAAAATTCACTGAATTCATCGCCAAGGATAAATTTGTCTCTAATATTTATTCCAAAGGAAGATTTGAATAACCCACGCGTCCGTCGCAGCGCTGCGATGCCATAACCTCGAGAAGAAAAAAATTCTGTCAGATTTCAAATTGTCTTCAGTTTATTAATACTTTTGATTTTACCCATCGTGTAGGCTATACGTTGGGTTAATAGGCTTCCGCTGTAGAAGGGAATAATTTGATTCAAGAGCCAATGTCGCATCGTCATGTCAATCTGACCAAGGCTGTAATTGGCTTCAACAGTCGTGACGTCACTTCCCGAGTAATGACGCATAGTAACTTAGTAACTGGTTCTTAACTATCGGAACAAAGGCGGACGCCCTATGAAATACCCGACGAGCATAAAAGTGTATCCAGAGGAGAAAAACATTATAAATCTGATCACGTTTTCAGTTTTCTACATTTGATCGCATGACATGTGAAAAAGTTCTAGCCAAAATGAGGAATATTATGTTTCAATTTTCTATTACAATAGAACAAAGAATAAAGCATGCCGGGCAATGAAAGTCATCAATACGGATACAATGTCACCCAGCAAATCACAGACACGGATATCGTACGGCGAACTTAACACGCGGCAACAATTAACCAGGGGATTTTTAACAAATCAAAACATGGAATGTGTGATACACCTTCACACGTGCTCGGACAAGCATGGTTGGTTGTTTATAAGCAATAACTTGAATGCAATCTACCTCTCTCTGATCATTGTTATTGTTTTTATCACACGATTTCTCGATCATATTACAAACTTTTAAGTTTACACATAGTGTTCTGTTGTTGGTTCTAGTTCTATAGATAGAATGCGCTTGGCCAAGGAGTTCACAACATTGCCATCCGGAAGTATAACGGACCAACACACAAACTCTGTGTAACCATGAACTTTTATAGTCTGGTTAATACAGTTTAGTGAGAACAACTCACAAACGCGGATGGCAAAAACAATAACAAAGGCCTGAGTGACGTCATCTGCATACTATCTATTGACCAAGCAGTAGAACAGTGTGGGTATTTTACTGAGACACATACCATAGATAGTAAAGCCTGTGTAGTTTGCAATTTTTACCAATCACTGTCATTGTTTACGTAATGACGACTGTCCGAGAGGCATGGTCATCTTGGTGTCTATTACTTACATAAGCACATGTTCAATAGACCCTAAGATAACCACGCCTCTCGGACAGTCGTCATAATGTAAACAATGGCAGTGATTACTAAACATAGTCAGCTACACAGGTGTTACTATCGATGGCATATTATGTCAAAATAAAATGCCCACTGTTCTATAGCTTGATCAATATTATAAGAAACACAGATAACTATGAGAAAATTTAAACGTTTATAATATGGTCGAAAAAATGATGTAATAACTAGTCACCAATTTGGTGGTATGAAAACAATAACAATGATCAAAGAGAGGTCGATATCATTTTTAAGCAACCAACTAGGTTTGTCCGAGCACGTGTTCCATTTTTTGATTGGTCAAAAATCTACTGGGTTAATTTGTGTTGTAAAGAAAATTCAGAATTTAAAAAAAATTGAGGCGTTAAGATTGATGGTTCCTCGGTGACCTCTTGTTGCTATGACTGTCAATCTATTGACATGGATGCCTTTTAAACTTTTTTTCCTTATAGTATGAACCTTCAGTTCTTCAATCAACATAAAGTGCATACACGAAAATCACGTCAGTTATTGTATAGTTTATTAAAACTAGTGGAATAAACATTTAACTTGTTTTAATTTTGACTCGAAAATTTAAAATAAAGTAAAGTTTGGCCCTGAAATCAACCGCTGACTGTGAACCGAAGACCCTTTAGAGCTTGCCTATCAACATGAGTAAACAGCCAACAGATCCTGAGCATCACTCATAATTTTGACATAGATGATTGAAAAAAAATGCATTGTGTCGTCAGGTTTTACGATGGAATTCTTTTACCAGTGTGTCAAAATATTGTGAAAAATACTCACTAACTGGGCCTGACCTATAATTTGTGTGTTTGACACGTAATGAGGCGGTATCTTAGGCCTTGTGATATAGGACATAAATAGTCAAGGGGACGAAAAACATTATAAATCTGATCATGTCTTGAAAAACTGACGAAAAACACTTCACTATTGAACTTACAAGAAACAGTCATAATGACGTTGTGTCCAGTAGGAGAAAAACTGACATTTCACTGGATAGACTTTACCACGAGAGTAATCGGTTCTCCAAAAAAAATATGGTTTCGGGAGGGGTTAGTTGGAAGGGCAAAACCCGTCTCCATTTATCATCGATAACAAAACAACAAAAGTGAATGCACAAAATTATACGGTACTGCTAAAGGAAAAATATGTTACAAGATTGCTTAACACTGTATCCTGATAATTCGTTTATTTTCCAACAAGACGGGGTTACATCCCACACAAGTAGATCGACACAAACATTCTTAGTGGAAAACAACATTAAATTCATAACAAAAGACGAATGGCCTCCCATGAGCCCTGATTTAAATCTATGGATTACAGCATTTGAGCCATCATAATGTCAAACATTGTGTCCAAGGGCAGACAAAAAGTATTCGATGAAGAGCAATTGAAAGCAGCAATCCAGGATGCTTGGGACAGAATAACTATTGATGATATTCGTCGTTCAATTGCTTCGGGGGGAAAAAACGCTATTAATACTTTTAAAATGACAGATCTCCAAAGTGCGGCCTTTTATTTTCTCGCACCCTATATAACTTATATTTTTAAAAATTTCGCCTGCTATCAAGATATATATATATATATATATATATATATATATATATATATATATATATATATATATATATATATATATATATATAGAGAGAGAGAGAGAGAGAGAGAGAGAGAGAGAGAGAGAGAGAGAGAGAGAGAGAGATAGATAGAGGGGGGGGGGGGGGAACAACAAATAAATAAATAAAACTACCCCAATCAAAAATTTGTTTATTCAGCACCCCCCCCCCCCCCCCCCCGCCCCTCGTAAGCTAAGAACCATACACAAATCGCTGTGAAATTAGTCTGTTTTTATTATTGTTGCTGCTGTTTTTTTGTTTTGTTTTGTTGTTGTTGTTATTGTTTTTGTTTTGTGTTGTAGTTGTTTTGTTTTGCTGTTAGTTAGTTGTTTGAAGGGGTTTTTTTTTTTTTTTGTTTTTTTTGTTTTTTTGTTTTTTGTTTTTTTTTTTGTTGTTCTTTTTTTTTGTTTTTTTTTTTTTTTTTTTTTGTTTTTTGTTGTTTTTGTTTTTTTGTTTTTTTTTGTTTGTTTGTTTGTTGTTGTTTTTTTTTTTTGGGGGGGGGGGGGGGATAATTGGTTGATTTTTAAAACAGTTTTTACAATAAATCTATATAATAAACTATTCTGTTTGGCGCTAAAACAATTTCCGAACAAAGACAACTTGATATTCATGAAGTGGAACTCCATATTAAGCACAAGGACAAAACAATGAAAATGTCTGCAAATTCCGTTCAAAGAAGTTTAGGACTATTGGATGATTCATCTTAATCTATATTAATAAAAGAAATATAGCAAGTCTGTCTGTCTGTGTATGTGTGTGTCGACTACAGGGAAAACCAGTCTTCTATCTGCTATGAAAATTAACTGGTTCGTTAATAATTTATAATTCTGAAGCAGGACGCCAAGGTTTTTGCGACTTAGGTCGATCTTACAATGGTCGTATAAAAATGTAAAATCAAAAAGACATCCTCCAACTTTAACGTCATTGCACAAGACCAAATGGCTAAAGCTCAGATGGTCGCTGGTTGGATAAGCAAGTACGAGACAATCCGACAAATATTGTCTCGGATTTAAATAAAACGACTGATAACAGCCATTGGCTAAAAATAATAACAATAACAATAAAATATCTTTTGACAGCTTAACCAAATTCTATGTTCAGTTCAGACAATTTTTTAAATAAGATCATTCAAAATGTTTCAAAGCTTACATTTGCCATTACGTCCTCGTCTGCTTCTGGTTCCGGCTCAGCCCAATCTACCGCAATTGTATGACCCCAAAGTTGTATACGACCGGTCATAAGCTTTCTCCTGGCCATAGCAGCAGCTCTGTGGTTCTCATACTCCACGAAAGCAAATCCACGATTTTTGGACTTATCCATGGCACTTGGGTACACAATAACATCCACCACGCCTTCCGTCACCTTCGAAATCTCGCTTAGAATCTCTTCCCTCACTTTCATTCTGGGAATTCCCCCAATGAATAGTCTACAGTTATCAACACTGCTACACACTCCCAAAAAGCGTCCTTTTTTAATTTCGAAGTTATTGATTTCTTTAATGGCACGTTTCGCGTCCGCCTTTTCGCAGTAGGTACAAAAAGCGTAACCTCGATTTGTCCCGCTAAAGTCCATCATTAGTCGAAATTCATAGATTTTACCAATTCTTTGAAAAACAGGAATAAGCTCGTCCTCGAATGTGTCACGTGGTATCTTGCCAATGAAAATTTCACACCCTCTTTCAGGAGGATCCGCATGAGGGTCCCATCCAGGAGGGGGCCCACCGAATTTTCTTTGACCGTTTATTTGTGTAAGCGAGTATCCTGTAGATTTAAGTAGTTGTTGCAGAGCCAGTTCTTTGATAGTTCTCGCCACGTCATGCATATTGTTGTTGTTGTCCTTCGTGGATATTTCCATCATTTTGAATCTCGTGAATTAGTTAACGCTACAGGAATAGGAAATTAAAATAAAATATAAAATGGGGATAGTCTTTTCAATATCGAGCCACATTGAAGTCAGCACAGTATCCAGTAACCCATCGTAAAACGAGGCGATGGTCATCACTGTGGTGAACAGTGTATTGTATTCAACCGGGGTACAACCAATGAGATCATTTGTTACCTTGAGCAATACTAAAAACAACCTACTTCTCACTTTTCTTATGCTGTCGTCGCCTTATATTGTGACGTTGTTTTCAGGGAAGTGTCAGGCTATAAATTCAGAAAGGCAACGTTCTGTTACGTCATCCAAAAATATGTTACAAAAAACGTCAACAACCACGAAAGCAAAGTGGCCTGTGAATTGTCTTCAGTAGAGCTCAATGTAACATCAATTTTTATTTTCCAATAAATCCCATTGACTATACTATTGAATAGTCTCATCATTCACTTTCGCTCTCTTTTGATGGTCATGGACGTGTATAGTGGCGTTGTTTTTAGAGAAGTGTATACCTTTGATTAAACGATTTGTGCCGGGACACAGCATTTGAAAGTCATAGCCTGAATTTACCCAAGTCAACCACTAAAAGAAAGTGAATAGCAGCATATGCGATTTCTTTGTAAAAATAAACAAAAAGCTTGTAATTTTATCGCGTAAACACCATATTAAAATATTTCGAGAAATGGTTCTATTCATCAAATAATATTACCCTTAAATCATAAAAAAGGATAAATACCCATCTAGCCATTTACTGTTGCTAGTAATCTATTTCAAATCCCCACTAACTTTCTTAGGGTTTTCACTAACCCAATACATATTTTCTCACAGAGTCGTCTCATACTTTTATGATTTTATTACCCCTACATAATTTACAATTACGAGGACACCAAGTATGACGAATAAATTAACGACCAGCTGAGAGACGAGAGATGCCATATGGCTGCATAATTAATTGATCGGTCCACCTGATCAAAGCGGCAGTAAAATTATCCTAAGATTACGCAATGACGCGTGAATTTATTACCTGACAGGCCAACAGGAATCACATACGCAAAATATGATTGGATTCGACTAAATGACCTGTAAACTTCTGGCACTAACAAATACAGGAACATCATATCTCAATATTATGAGCAAAGCAAAATTCTCTCTCTCAATCCATCACTCTATCACCAGCATGCTATTATAGTGATCAACTTGAAATTCTAATTAGCGGAAATAATGAGTGGACAAGCGTATGAATACGTGGACTTAAATTGTGCTGTGATTAATTAATGCCATTTAAACTATTATGTGTAGTGAGTAATAATTAACAATATTTAATATAACAGAAAATAACAGAAATCGAAAAATCGTGTTATTAGAAACAAAATATTTCGTTCACTCTCTTTACTATATTTGTATATATTATTGTATTTCTATGTATGCCTTCCAAATGAATGAATTACATTTACATGAATTACATTCATTTACAAATGTGCTATCGCTAATACTAATACTCGATAATATTATTATGTATTTATATGTATTGATTCTTATGCTCTCATTGTTTACTTATCTTTCCCATCCCACTAACCTACCTGTACCCCGTTAATTAAGGATAGTGACTAACAAAATTTAGATCAGTGGTGATGTCAAGGGTTTGTTAATTGGAAATCCTCACGACATCACTGCTCATAAGGAATAAACACTGTTGCAACCAGTCAAAGATTTGCTCCTGTATATTCACAGATCTGGTTACCCCTTACACGACCATTTGGTTACGCATTGCTCCAGAACTGATGCTAAGTGACCAACTGGGACAATCAGAGAATGACTAAGAGGCTCCTCCATGAAACAAAGAGACAGAAGCAACCCTAGCGCCGCCACTAGTCATGGGAAGGTCGCCACCAGTCACATCCAACCTCTACCAAACAGAAAGGAACCAATAAAAAATAATTTGAGCAACAGACAATGAAGAGATGAAAATTACTTATAGCCTAACTTTAATTAAATTGTCTAATTATGTGCTAACCTGTCATTGTGTGAGGCTATTCTGTTGATTTATATTTCTGTGATTAATACTTATCTTCTGAACCTATCTATCTCTATATTAAAGTGTCAAAATCTACCACCACTTCTACTACCTATTTCTTTAAACTTAAAATTTTCTTACTATCAGTCGAGTTTTCGGGAACTTTAACCAAACTATAACAGGGTAAAATAGGCACCAGACGACTTATGTCTTTGGGGAAAACCATCTAACTTCTATTTGTCTATTCCTACTTGCCACTTCTACATAGACGCGACCGCCCCCCCCCCCCCCCCCCCCCCCCCCCCCCCCCCCCCCCCCCCCCTCCGCATAATACTAATACTAGTCTCTAGCGAGAAAAAAGTGATAGGTAGCCGGAAGATTTGAAAAAGCCGGTTTTCCGGCTTTTACTAGAAAAATGGCATCCCTGTTCAATGGCACAACCAATAGAATCATAATTTATCGCAATATTGAATACCACCAACGACAACTCGTGTTTCACTTTCTGTTGTTTGGTGGACAGTAGACGTGCATATTGACATAGTATTTAGGGGGATTGTCTTGCTATATACGAGTTATCGAAGGCTACATTCTAAAACCAACAACAGCTAATTATAGAGAAAGAAAAAAACTTGCGAGGCACTCCGATCAATTATCTAGCTATCTATTTTTTTAAAAACCAAAAAAAAAAAAAACAAACAAAAAAACAAACAAAAAACAAACAAAAAACAAAAAACAAAAACGTAACAACTTAAGAAGAAAATGGATTATGATTCGGAGATCCGATAGAATCCACGACACGCTAGTTTGCAATAATATATTGTAGGGCATTATCGATGTGCACTTATTTTCAGATCTGATAACCCAATTCCTTATGGGCTCATTGTTAGTTGTAATGGAAATCTTTTTTAAAATGACGCGAAATATTGCCCATTACAAAAAGGCCCATAAGTGGGTTCGGAGGCCCGACCTGCATGTGGGTACACGTCGGGCATTACAATGTTTCTTTTTAATTTGGGACAAAAACAAGGGTGAGAAAATGTGAGAGAAAGTGAAAAGTGACATGTTAGCTGTGCGAATGGTAACATTATGATCCAGTTGGTTGTTGTATGAAGCCTGTAGCCCATTAATGAATAAAACCCGCATTACGTAATTTTGGGGGAAGTGTCAGACTATCAGTTTTACAAAGGCAGTGCATTTACCCCTCTTCCCATTTCAATTGATACCTAGAGCGTATCATATTATTCCCTGAGCAAGACATTATATCTGAAACAAATTTCTATTCCATCAAAATGTAAAATTCGCCAGTCGGTCCTTGATTATTTTGTCTCGGGTTTGTTTGTTTGTTTTTTTGTTGTTTTTTTTTACTCTAAAACTTTTGAAATCCACCACGGCCTAACCCAAGATTCTCATTCATATTTGAGTGAAGCGAGATAAAATGAGTAAAATAACGTGATTATTGTCACACATCCGGTAACTGTCCACGCTCAATACATTCATCGAAAGGGACCAACCAGCGCTATGCAGTACCGATGCACAAGACTAGTTAAAATCTGAATGGTTTTCTTTTGGCAAATATTATGTTGTCTTCAAAAACAACAGTTTCAAACTTAAAGTCAAATACAAAGAAGCTGAGAAATCCGTCGGTCTGGTACCCGAGCACTGAGTCGTCGCTCATTCTATAAATATGTTGATACTCTTTGACTTTGATGCTTCGAGTTCTTACTCCGGTGAGTACACGAAGCTTTGATGCCATCTTTTATAGGTACTTTGTCTTACTGCACTTAACACACTTTAAAATGTTATAAAATCCATTGAAATTGCTGCCTTCTCAGTCACTTAATAATTTTTAAATAACGTTATTTTTTACTTGAATAAAATTGTAGTAACAAACCGAATAAACAAAACACCTTAAACCAAACAAATCACGAGAAAATCAAGAAGGTAATCCGAAAACTAAATTAAAACTTCGAAATCGATAATATTATGTGCATGATTCAATAACAATGGAATTAGAAATTTTCTATTCACAAACATGCCTACACAAGGCTAGATCAATGACAAAAGACAAAAGATTGACTGACGGACGAATGTCATAGCACACACATTACGGATATACACAGACTTTATGCATACACACAATGTACACACACAAATTAGCTGTCACCCCCCACCCCACCATAATGCATGTAACACGACGGTATTCCCCACAAGCCGGAGCCGTTATCTTTCGATAAGATTATGAAAATTTATTACAAAACGTTTTATGTGTAAAATATGCTGTGATGTTGTAGATTTCAACGTCTAAAAGTAAGAGTGCTTTCACAAGAGTTAACAAACCGAAAACAGTTTGTTAAAGTCTAGAAATAAAGGGCGTAGCCTAAACAATACTAAACAAAAGCCTCAGCACCTGGCCGGCTTATTAATAAGTTAACTATCGCACTCTTGAAAGACACGTATTTAAAAATTTGGCCTGAAAACACTTCCTTCAAACATCGATCGATGTAAATGAACGCCATCTTGGCAAAAACTCTCAAACCTAGGACCTCGCGAGGACCCAGGTGTGAGAGTTTATGATCGAACGAATTTTTAAATCAACCAATATTTGAAAGACGGGTTTTCTAGCCACATGTATAAATACGTGTCTTTCCAGAGAACTGTAGTTAAAGGGGGAAAATGACTTCAATCTCCAGGGTCAGAGCAAATTAAAATTCTAGGATTGGTTTTTAACACATGGCCCTGAGCAAATGCATACTTTCGGTGGATCTAAAGAGAATACGGTTTTGAATCACTCAGCGATATGACGCCCGGCCTCTTCCTTTTAATCCTTTAATCCTTTTTATAATATTAAACTCAAACTAAATGATATTATTATTATTGTTGTTGTTGTTGTTGTTGTTATTATTATTATTATTATTATTATTATTATTATTATTATTATTATTATTATTATTATTATTATTATTGTTGTTGTTGTTGTTGTTAGCGAACAAATGTAAATTGTTAGTTTTTACAGATTATATTTCTTATTCCTTGTAAATTTCCCTGTTGTATGCTGCTGTTTTTTTTTTATTATTTTATTTTATTATTATTATTTTTTTTTTTTTTGCTTTTTAAAATATAATATTGTGTAAGCATTTGAGTTTTTTCCTCCTATTGGAATCATTTATTGCTTGAGGCTTTTAGGCGACATCGAACTGAGCACATTGATTGCTTGTTATTGGAGTCTACCTCTGTTCCCTTTTTGAACTATGTAGTTCCCTTTGCTTTACTTTTGAGGCGTAGTTGCCCACATGTGTACAGGCTTATGATCGTATAGTGGCTTTTTGATGGATGGTAATGATATTTCTTTGCATTGTGTTATAGATGTTAATAATGACTAAAGAGTTGAAGGGCCAGTGATGATAATTGAATGTATAACATCAAGACATTCAAATAAAAGTCCAGGCAAATCAAATAGCATGGTCATAGTTCAATCAGTTTCATAAATTCCAAATCCGTAAAATCAATCCAATTATAAAGTCATTTTAGCTATGTAGGCCTAACCATTTTTAATATACGTGGAATATTTCTAAGTCCGTAAAATGGAGTCAATGATGGTGAGCACAAAAAGTTAAAATGTGCAGCTCATAGTGAAGTAGAAAAGAATCGAATGTAGAGTAGAATCAGAAACACTCTGTTTTAAACCCTATCGGAAACTATTCCCACAATTCTTCAAACCATTCCCCCTACTGATTTTGACCTCCCACATGAATATTCAAAACATGTCTCTTAAAGCAAGAGCGAATCATACACAACTTGTATATTAAAAACAACAAGAATTTTCCCGAATATTAATATGGTTCTTTCTAATATTTGCCATGTTATATTTTTGTCATGTTTTTATCAAAATTCTTGCCTAAACTTCCTGCATAAGCTTACTCTCTTACACTTTCTCTCTCGGGTGGTTTTAATCCTAAGTCTAGAATGTTTTTACTTTCCCATTTCCTTCCTTTTTACTGGCGCTGAAATGGTATAAATGTGTCGGAAGGACCGTAAAACGAATAAAAACAAAATGAACACTTTCTAAGGCAAAACAATTAATTTCACATTTCGCCACCTTGCGAAATTCAGGGGGTGTAATCAAATAATATTTATATCTCTCCATAAAGAGGGAAAAACTAGTCTAGATTATCTCTTTGGAAATCATCTCTGATAATACACATACACACACACATACACACACACACACACACACACACACACACACACACACGTGTTTGTTATTGCCGGGGGGGGGTTTTTCTCTTTAATTGTTATTTGTTTGGGGTTTGTTTGTTTTTGTTTTTTTTGTTTGCTAATTCTTTGTCTATAATTTATACTTTACATTACAAAATAATGCTTTTTGTCGGTTTACATGTTGTCTCACGTTCATTGGAAGCAAAGAGGATTTCGACAACACCATGTTAACTTCGTCGGCGATTTCAAACGGACTGGTCGGCGGATGTGTCGCGGTAGCGGAAGGGGTGGGGGGGGGAGAGGGGGCAACCACCCTTCCCTTCGACGTCACCCACCCAGAGGTCCCATTCAACACTCGACACCACAACCTTCTCGTTTATTTGACCTTTTGACCCGGCGATGACGTAACATTTCTTCCAAGAAATTCTCAACGTTTAGTTTCATTACTCCATTGTCAATAGGATAGCCTAGGCCTTGGCTCTAGATGCTGTGCAGTTAGGTAAAATACTCACAACATCCGCCAGCCGGATACACGTATCAACAGGCAAAGTTGTGTGTTACTTTGAACGTTTAATAGTCTGATTGTGATATAATTTAGTGAGAAGTAATCACCAAAAATGACCGTCTAAAAAAAAAAGAACTGAGTGACGTCAATTTTCGTTCCATCTATTGTTTAGAATTTTCAATGCACAAAGCACAACTCTCAGAACGACAATAGCTAAATTATTTAATATATAACAGTTCCAAATAGGATCGTTTTTGTTCGTCTATTCCATTTTCTTTCTTTTTACTGGCGTTGATATGACCTTAATGTGTTGCAAGCGCCCTAAAACCCTTCAAAACAAACAAACAAACAAACAAACAAACGAATTAAGCAATGGGTCAGCCGCTTAACATTGCGACAAACTGAGCAACTGATATAATTTAAATTGCTCAAGTGAAAATGAAAATATGAAGAAAGCGCCGCTCTAGCTCAGCTCCTGATGGTACTACTAGTAATAGCGTGATCACTTGTCTATTTGATGATCTCATGTCCTTTATTGATCAAAAATTATTACCTAAGCTGTATGAAATAATATGTGCACGGTAGCGCAGGCTTGGGTAACCTTCCTGCATCTCAGGACAGAATCTATTTGTATTGACCGCAAGCTGACTGGAGCTTTAAAAAAAAAAAAAAAAAATAAAGCAAATTTAATAGGCAACCAAACAAAACAAAACAAAACAAACAGAAGAAAACAGGAAAGAGAGAAAAAAAATGATTTTAAAAAACTCACGCGTAATAAATTGTATACGCGAATTGCCAGGTTTGCACTGATTATTCTTCAACAGCGCTCCCTTACCTTTACAATATCCGAAGAGCCAATTTTGATGTAAAACTCATTCGAACATAATGTTACGCTCACACCTCAGAGTCAGCAATGAGGTACATCATTTTTTTAGTTGTTCTTTACAAATTCCTTTTCAGCTTTTAGAGAAAGAATGTCGGCCCAATGCGACATAATTTATTCCAGTTAAACCAGGGGGTTGGGGGTGGGGGGCGTAGTGGCCGATTGGTTAAAGCATTGTACCGTGATCCGGAAGGATCCGGGTTCGAACCCCGCTTCAGGAACTTTTGGGATTGTTTTTTTCCTTAGACAAGATTATTAACCCACAATTTGCTCAACTCTGGACAACATTGGTGATTCCTGTTGAAATCAGACTTCTTGTTTGATGAATTAACTATGTCTATTCCTTGTTTTTATTTTTAAGGGTTTTACGGCGCTTGCAACACATTTAAGTTATATCAGCGCCAGTAAAAATGAAGAAAATGGGATAGTAAAAAGTTCTAAAATTACAATTAAAGCACCAAAGAAAAAGAAAGACATATGGGTACTGGGAACAAACAGGGATCCGATGTAGATTCCAAGAGCACACCACCAATGTACTTAATTTGAGATCACCTATAAGTCTCATCCGGACACAAGCACAAAATCCAACAAAGAGGAATACACCCAAATGCTTACATTATACACTAAAAATAACAAATATAATACTACATAACAGAGAGATGATTTACAAGGGAAAAAACATAATCTCCCAAAACAATAACTATGCATTTGACAGTTTCCCTCCCAGCGAGGACTCTGGTCAGGGCCAATACAAAACCAATTATTCTCATTCCAATACAAAGACAGAACGCATGTTGGAAAAACCGATATAGGGGGATAGAAGACACGGTATGTACCCCCCCCCCCCCCCCTCTGCCCACTATGGGAGGTCAGGAACCCCACCCTGATGTCTATTCCTTCATGGAATGCCCATGCGGCGTTATCTAATGGTGCCATGGCGGAAGAGCGAAATTTTTTTAAAGCCTTATGCCCGCCTTCATAAAAGTCTAACCCGATTTCTGGAGTGTGAAACAGACAGTAACACAATATGTGTACAGTTTTATGCCCTCCGAAAAGGAGTAAGGTCCCTCCCTGATCCAACAGCTAGAAATTAGCAATGTATGTATTTTTTTAATTTTTTTTTTTTTGAACTATTGACATTTAGCATGGCCTGGGATTAAAAAAAAACAAACATCAGCCACAGAGATGCTTGTGTGAGCGAGTGCGAGTGGGGAGGGGAGGGAGCGCGTGTTTTCGGTGTGTTTGCGTTGATGAGAACGATAAAATAAAAATAATACTACAAATAGTTGTGATTGTATACGACCATGATTTTCACCAGTTTGACCTTACTGACCTATCATCTGTCATCGCCGCACGTGAGCTGAGGATTGACAAACAAGCCACAAGTCAACAAGTCGTAGCAACAATCAACGCAGCCATTAATTCCATAATTAACGCTCGCGACTAACTTTTGTAGTGATGTTCAGGGTTGCCAATATAACAGTTTTATTACAAACCCCCCAGAAATTTGCATTTAAAAAAACGTTTGGCATTGGAATATAATATTATATTTAGCAATTTGTTGGCAATATAATTTGTCAAAACATTTTAATACCATATTATTATTATTATTGATAGGTATAGTGATAGATCAGCTTTATGTGTGTCTTGTCCAAATCTTCATCGAAAGTACATTGTATTATAGATGCTATGCGTTTAGCTAAATTACTCACAACATCCGCCGGCCAGATATAACACTCAAATCTGTGTCTAACCTTAAACGTTTATAGTCTGATTGATAGAATTTAGTGAAAACTAATCATTAAAATGGCTGTCTAAAAACAATAATAAGGAGCTGAGTGACGACAATTTCGTTTCATTTATAGGCCTACCTATATAAATCAATGACTTCTGGACACAAACCATGACAAACAAATTGTATTTTTTACTGATCCTATATCAGCTTTGAAAGCGTTGAAGTCTCGTGGATTTAACAAATTAAAAGAAACTCTTCAGAACATAAATGCCACCAGAAGTTGCAGAGGGCAACTTTTTGGCCCGCTAGAAGAAATCGAAAATACGTAGAGTACCTTCATCTTCGAAACGGGACTACAGGTCTAAAGGCTTACAAGAAGAAGAAGAAGAAGAAGAAGAAGAAGAAGAAGAAGAAGAAGAAGAAGAAGAAGAAGAAGAAGAAGAAGAAATCAATGACTTTTCAACTCGTTTGTTTTGTTTGGTTTTACGGCGCTTGCAACACACTGAGGTCTTATCAGCGCCAGTATAAAGAAATAAAATGGATAGTAAAAAGCTATAGAATTATAATTAAAGTACCCAAGAAAAAGTAAGACAAGTACATTTAGTTCAAATAGGGAAAAGATGTAGATTCCAAGAGCACGCTATCAGTGCACTTAGTTTGAGATCACCTAAAAGTTTCACCAGACATCAACACAAGATCCCACTAAGAATAATACACTCAAATGTTTACAAATCATATGTTAAAGAAAAATAAAATAACAGTACATAACAGAGAGATGATTTACTATGTAAAAATATCATCTCCAAAAACTGTAACTATACATTAGCTATTTCCCTCCCAGCCAAGGACTCCGGCCAGGGTCAGGACAAAACGAAGTAATCTCATTCCACGACAAAGACAGAAACCAATTGGAAAACAGACAAAGGGAGATAGAAGATACAGCAAGTACCTCCCTGCCCACTATGGGAGGTCGGAGAATAAGACTGCATGTTTGTCAGGTTTTAAGATAAAATCTATGATAATGATTTCTTCCTCCGGCTTGCAGGAGTTTTATCTTGTTCGCATTTTTCGATTGATAAAAAAAATTGTGGATACAATTATAGGAATCCTCCAATTCTAAATAATGTGTCATGTGGAAGTTAAAAAAAACTTCTAACCACCCCTTGGCTTGTACGTTGGGCTCTGGCATCTTGTCAGGAGTTCAATTCCAATTGCCAACCACTTTGAACCCTCTGTTTTAAGGGTTTTACGGTACTTGCAACACATTTACATAATTTAAGCCAATAAAAAGGGCAAAAATTGGATAGTAAATAAATATAATTTTTAAATTTACATTTAAAAGCGCATGAGAAAAGGTAGGCTGAAAATAGAAATGGATTCCAAGAGCACACTACGATCTGTGTAGGTAGCTTGAGGACACCTTAGTCTTATCCAAACACAAGCACGGGATTCCACTAAAAGGAAAACAATCAAATGTTTACAAATCATGATAATCAAAACAAAACAAAACAAAAAAGTAACAGTACATAACAGAGACAAGATTCACTAGG
>NC_088367.1:24711013-24743513 GCF_034508935.2 Berghia stephanieae
TGTTATATATCACAACAGAATTAACAGATTTAAACAACATTCAGAATATTATTATACATTTCAACTTACACCAGTTTATCATTATCAACTATAATCTCACAAATTATATTTGGCCTTAATATATCAGCCATTCTGGCAGATATGTGTTATAATATCGAATCCATTCTTAAAATAATGGACAGTTTGTTTGTTTTTAAGGGTTTTACGGCGCTTGCAACACATTAAGGTCATATCAGCGCCAGTAAAAAGGAAGAAAGTGGGATAGTAAACAGTTCTAGAATTACAATTAAAGAGCAAAAGAAAAGGTAAGACAAAGGGGACTTGGTTCAAATAGGAAACAGACGTAGATTCCAAGAGCACACTATCAAAGTACTTAGTCTGAGACTACCTAAAAGTCTCATCCAGACACAAGCACTGGTCCGAACTAAGAGGAATACACTCAAATGTTTACCAATACATAACAGAGAGATGATTTACAAAGAAAAAAATATCATCTCCCAAAACTATAACTATACATTCGACTGTTTCCCTCCCAGCCAAAGACTCCGGCCAGGGTCAGGACAAACCCAAGTAATCTCATACCAAGACGACGACAGGAAACAATTGGAAAACGGGTTTGGGGGGATAGAAGACACAGCATGTACCTCCCTGCCCACTATGGGAGGTCAGGATCCCCACCCAGAAAATAATGGACACATTTAAAACCACTTTATTTTCTTCTAAAAGGTTCAAGAGGAGAAAATGTTTTCTACACCGGGTAGCGGGCTCGGGTTGAATGAAAACTGTATAATAACCTTCAGCCAAGCTTTTGTACATAACTTTTGAGCTAAAACCCCACTTTGAACACAATTTTCATCAATGGTTTTCTTTTTTTTTTTTTTTGTCATATCAGCGCCACTGTAGTTTCTAAAATTGACAAAACAAAACAAGACTCACATTTTTGGTCTATTTTTATTTTTGTTAGAAGTCACTTTTTGGTATCAAACTTATCCAACATAAAACCGCTTTGAGAGGACAGGCAACAACTATGTCATATTCAGACATAACGAATTTCATCCATGCATGCAAACCGCTCTTTACATGCATTACGAGGTATAATATAGGTTCGTTTGTTCTGTTTTTAATAAACAAATGCTAGGGGTGCCTTAATGAGCCAATAAAATGGAGAGTAAAATAGAGGGAGTAAATGTGACTCCTGTAAAAGATAAACACAAAGTAAACATTGACGAAGGCCGAAACGATGTTTACATTGTGTTGTATATCTTTGACACGAGTCATATTTACTCCCTTTTTTTAAACTCTCCATTTTTTAATATTTTTCTTTTGGGTTTTATGACACTAGCAACACATAGGGCCATATAAGCGCCGATTAAAAGGAAGAAAATGTGATAGTCAAAAATTATTCAATTCGATAATTTTTGACTATCATATTTTCTTCCTTTAAATTGGCGCTTATAACGCCCTATGTGTTGCTAGTGTCGTAAAACCCTTAAAAAAAAGAATTAACCAAGAAAAAGTAAGAGAGAGAGGAATTAGTTCAAAAAGGGAATAGATGTATTTTTTTTCAACAGAACACTATCAATATACTTAGTTTAAGATCACCTAAAAGTCTCATCCAGATACCAGCACAGGATCCCACTAAGAGGAATACACTCAACTGTTTAGATGATATGTTAAAAACAAAAAAAATATGCATAACTATCAGTACATAGTAGAGAGATAATTAACAAGGGGAAAAATGTTTAATATCACCTACCAAATCTAACCTCTCAGCCAAGGACCTGGGCAAGACCAGGACAAAACCAAGTAACCCCGTTCCAAGACAAAGACAGAAAGCAACTCAGAAAACAGATACAGAGGGATAGAAGACACAACAAGTGACCACCTGCTGTCCACAATGGGAGGTCAAAAGACCCCACCCAGATGGTAATTTATTCATACATAATATGCATACACCCATGCATGTATATAGCTCATGTACATACATTATGAGGTATATAGGGGTTGGTGCATGAGTGCATAAATACATGCGTGCATAAATAAATAAAGAAAGAAAGAAAGAAAGAAAGAAAGAAAGAAAGAAAGAAAGAAAGAAAGAAACAAAGAAAGAAAGAAAAAAAAAGAAAGAAAGAAAAAAAGAAAGAAAAAAAGAAAGAAAAAAAAAGAAAGAAAGAAAAAAAGAAAGAAAGAAAGAAAGAAAGAAAAGAAAAAAGAAAGATATAAATAAATCAATCAATCAAATAAGTAAAATAAATACGAAAACTAAACAAGTAAGACAACAAAAATGATAGGATATAACTATACCAAAACAACTAGATGACACACAAGTGTCACAATTTAAGCACGGAATAGAATAAAGGATAAGGGGGGGGGGGGGGGGGGGGGGGGGGGGGGACATCAACAACAACAAAGAAGGTCCACAATAAAGTAAGTTTCAAATAAGATATCATATAAAAAGTTGATAGAATTCAATCACAGAAAACTTTGTGTTCATTGATTAAGCAAAGAGAAGCATTTGATTTGAAATGTCTTACTCTTTTACAAAATATTAATTAGGGTACGTAAAGCCATGGCTAATATTTCTTTATTTTTGTAGCATAAATCAACGTATGCTTCATTTTAGAAAGAACTATGTACTTTCTACAAAGTCTCAATTAGATCCAGCTATGCATTTATCATCTATTGGACAGATAGTGCGAAAATCAATCAAATTCACATTTTGTAAACAAGTTCACTGACAATGGGTGAGAGATTCAAAACAAAAACAAAAAAACAACATAACAACCATACTGGTAGTAACAACTGGTTTTACTTGCCACAACCCCTACCAATAAGAACCGATGTAAATTAACGCGTAAAACACATCTACTGCTGTTTTTTATCAACAAAGTTGTTTTTTAAAAATCATTATACTTGAAATTTCCATTAGGAATTTCAATTTCTCCATCAAATAGCAATAACTTTTACAAAAACAAAACCAAAATAGGTACAGATCTTTTAAGCTGAATCACACATTTTAAGTTTTCTTTCCCTTATTTATATATATTTTTTAAAAATGGGGGGTATCACTCTGACATTAAGCATTGCGTTCTTTAAAAAACCAAAAGTCGATTTCATCTTCCAAAATTATTTTAATAAACAAAACAAGATAATATAAATAATTAAATGCTTATAAAAGATGTACTTCTTAGTTAATCTTAATTATGATGTGTTTTCATACAAATTAAAGTTTAGGCAAAAAAGATGATGTTTGATTCTGCCTCTTGGATACTTAATTGATAAAAACACTGATGGGTGCAACTGAAACAATAGTCTAAAGAGATAAAACAAGGAATTTGATGTAAAAAGATTTCTTTCGGATGCTTTACTCTGGAAAAAAACAAGTATTTAAAATATTGGCCAGAAAACTCATTCCTCAAATATATACCTGATTACAATGGCAATCATCTTGGCTAAAACTCTCAAATCTGCTGGGACTTCACTCGTATTAAGATGTGGAAAAAACTATGACGCAAATATTTTATGAACCCTGATGCCCTGAAAGAATTGTGTAAATAAATTACCAACGAGGAACTCTTTTTATTCACATAGAAAACATCCATAACATGTTGGACATTGAATCAGCAGTCAGTCAGTCCGTCAGTCAATCTCTCTCTCTCTCTCTCTCTCTCTCTCTCTCTCTCTCTCTCTCTCTCTCTCTCTCTCTCTCTCTCTCTCTCTCTCTCTCTCTCTCTCTCTCTCTCTCTCTCTCTCTCTCTCTCCCTCACACACACACACACACACATACACATCTTGTTCCTTAGCAGACTCAATGATTTACAAATTTTTGTTCAATCTGGTATTGTGTAACAGTGAAGCAGGTATCCCCGATCAGAAATACGAAAGTTTCTTTAAAAAGACTAAGAGCACTCTCCTTAATAAAAGACATAAATTTAGTATATATATATATATATATATATATCTTATATTTAACCCCCCCCCCCCCCCCCCAAAAAAAAAAAAATAAATAAATAAATAAAAAATAAATTAAAAAAAAAAAAAACCCACATGCCTTCGAAGACTTTTAGGAATATTTTGGTCTAACAAAATTAGAAATAAAACTCTTAAGAGAAAAGACAGACAGTGAGCATAACAACAGCTAAATTTTAAGATATGCAACACTGGAGATGGCTAGGACATGTTACCAGAATGGAGGCAACTGCTCTGTCAAGAACAGCACTTAGCTGGACGGCTGATGACAAAAGACAAGGAGACAGGCCCAAAGAAACCTGGAGAAGATCCACGGATAAAGAGCTTTTTAAGAGGCTGGCTTAACCTGGAACAACATCGGTGTCTATGCAGCCGACAGATAGAAATGGAAGTCCGTGGCAGATGCCTTATGCACTCCATGACTGGTTAAGGATTAAGTAAGTAAATCCCTTTAGTCTTATTATAATTTTCAACGTCTAGTCTACCCGGGCATAATGTCATTTGGCAAGGGAGGCACAAATATTTAAGATACATTTCAATGGAGGTAGACTTTAAACCAAATCTAACATCGAAATAAAATATAATTAATTTTTTTAAAAAACCCTGTTGAATTTCTTTATGTTTTATGTTTTTAAGGGTTTTACGGTGCTTGCAACACATTAAGGTTATATCAGCGCCAGTAAAAAGGAAGAAAATGGGATAGTAAAAAGTTCTAGAATTACAATTAAAGCACAAAAGAAAAGGTAAGACAAAGGGGAATTGGTTCAAATAGGGATCAGATGTAGATTCCAAAAGCACACCGTCAAAGTGCTTAGTTTGAGATCACCTCAAAGTCTCATCCAGACGCAAGCACAAGTCCCAACCAAGAGGAATACACTCAAATGTTTACCAATCATATAATATAATATGTAAACTAAACATAATATAATGCATAACAGAGAGATGATTTACAAGGAAAAAAACATCATCTCCCAAAACTATAACTATACATTCGACTGTTTCCCTCCCAGCCAAGGAACTCCGGCAAGGATCAGGACAAAACTAAGTAATCTCATTCCAAGACAGTGACAGGAAACAATTGGAAAACGGGTATGGGGGGATAGAAGACACAGCATGTACCTCCCTGCCCACTATGGGAGGTCAGGATCCCCATCCAGTGAATTTCTTTTTTTGTCACAACAAATAATACAAAAAACATAGCTCTGTACATATGTTATTTGGGATTCATAATTCGGTAGTAAAGTGTGTCTGTAAAAATATACGTTATACATACATATTTAAATGGCATTGTAATCTTTTTTTTTACAAACTTATGAAATGAGATAGAGAGAAACACGACCCATAATACAGGTCTGTACTGACATCAGACCTACTAATTCAAAGGTTATTATACAAGTCTTACCTTGGGAAGAAGATGTATGATGATAATTGTTCGGTCTCTTCTTAATGCTGAGGGAGTCCATTGGAGTTGGAGGATACGATGTGTCAAGTGATCACTATTAAAATGTGAAAAAACTGCCTCCAACAAGTGGTGTTGATAATTTATGAAATAATTCATTGAATATAGATTTTCGGAATCAAAGCACAATAACCAATATGTCAATTTGATAAACACCGTAACACTGTACACTTATATTCCCATTATCATAAAATAACAATAACGCCCAAAATGGGGGCAAGGGAGGGATGATTTGACTCCTTCAACAGTAAGAGACAGAATAATTATCATCATCTATCGTCTTCCCAAGGTAAGATTCGTATAATTTTATACAGAATAACTGTGACCCATCGGATAAACTATGTTTTGTTTTTAAGGCTTATATGGTGATTGGAACACATTTAAGTCATTTCAGTGCCAGAAAAAAAAAGGAAGAAAATAGGATAGTCCAAAATTTCTAGATTTATTATTAAAAAGACATGAAAAAAAGTAAGACAAAGGGGTCTGGTTCAAATTGGGAACAGATGTAAATTCAAAGAGCACACCATCAGTGTACTTAAAAGTATGAGATCATCTGGAAGTCTCATCCAGACAGAAGCACAGAATTTGACTAAAAGGAACACACTCAAATGCTTACATTACACATTAAATACAACAAATATAACAATACATAACAGAGAGATGATTTACAACGAAAAAAACATCATCTCCCAAAATCTATAACTGTACATTTGACTGTTTGCCTCCCCGCCAAGGTCCCTGTCTAGGGAAAAGACAAAACTAAGTAATCTCATTCCAAGACAGAGACAGAAAGCAAGTTGGAAAACAGATATAGATTTATCGAAGACACAGTAAGTGATCTTCCAGTTGACTATGGGAGAATTTCTATTTGTATTGGAAGAGAATAAATACAATTCCTAACATTGCAAAAAATCTTATTGTTTGTATTTCTTATCATTCTAATTCTAAATTCGCTTTTTGGAGGTCGGGACAGCATCATCCTGACATAATTCTGTTTTGAGATGGAGGGTCACAAGTCACACGACTTTGTTTTTGTTTTAATTTTTAAGAATTTTACAGCGCTTGCAACACATTTAGGTTATATCAGCGGCAGTCAAAAGGAAGAAAATGGGATAGTAAAAAGTTCTAGAATTACAATTAAAGCACCCAAGAGAAAGTAAGACAAAAGGGGAACTGGGAGCAAATAGGGATCAGATGTAGAATCCAAGAGCATACCACCAATGTACTTAGTTTGAGATCACCCATGTCTCATCCGGACACAAGCACAAATCCCAATAAAGAGGAATACACTCAAATGCTTACATCATACATTTAAAAAAACAAATATAATAATACATAACAGAGAGATGATTTACAAGGAAAAAAAAATCATCTCCCAAAACAATAACTATGCATTTGACTGTTTCCCTCCCAGCTAGGACTCAGGCCAGGGCCAGGACAAAACCAAGTAATCTCATTCCAGGACAAAGACAGAAATCATGTAGGAAAAAATATATAAGGGGATAGAAGACACAGTATGTACCCCCCTGCCCACTATGGGAGGTCAGGAACCCCACCCAGAAATTTCATTTAAATGTGTGTCCCACCGTCTCAAAGTGGTATTATGTTGGGATGAACGACATGATGGAAAATGAATTTATATCCAAAAATATGAAACTTAGGGATAATTTATGTGTTTCATTTTTTTTTTATGACAGAGAATAAATATAATTTCTTTCATTATAAAAGAAACCAAAAGTTCCTATTTCTAACAATTTTTATTGTAAATTTACTTTTCAAGGTCCTAAACATCCTGACATATAATACCGTTTTGAGACAGCAGGCCACATAGTTTGTTTTCTTACGTTAAACGACTTCTGTGACATTTTCAAGTAATAGAGACACAACAGCAAAATGGAAGACATCACGACAGTTAAAGAATACTCTATGGGATGATCTGGATTACAGTCATCCAATGAAAGGGTAAGACAAAGGCGCAACAGACTAAAAGAAAAACAAAAATAAATTGGTCCAATAAAGAATGTATTCCCCTGCCTTGTTGGGGACATATTAAACATTTATCTAGGCATTGGGTGAGAATCCATCCCACAAAGCGATACATTTAGATATCAACAATATATGTATTTATACATTTTCAGTTTAGTAGCTAAAACCTACGTAAGAGAAGTGATTTACAAGAACAAAAAAAAAATATCTTGTATAAAATGAAACATATTATTCGACTGCCCCCCTCCTTCCAAGCGAGGAGCCCGATCAGAAACTTGACACTAACCAATTAATGATCCCCATGTATAAAAAAAGGGACAAAAGTTACAGGAAGAGACATAAAGATAAAAAGGTCGAGAGAGGAAACAACAAAAGTAGACTTGTGTAATAAACCTTACAAGCCTAATCTCTGGCCCAGATGTTTCCTCTTGTGATCCAAATTTGAATAATCACCACTACATTATTCTGCCAAACTCGAAAAAAAAAAAAAAATAAGAACCAAACACATGAAAAAAATTATGGCCATAAAATTATTCCTTTAAATTTAATCGATCGATAAATGACCCTCATCCTGCCAAAAGCTCTCAAACCTGGGACTTCAATGAAGTCTGGCCATGTTTTATTCTTTAATGTGTTTTTTTTTTTTTTTTGTTGTTGTTTTTGTTTGTTTGTTTTTTTTTGTTTTTTGTTTTTTTGTTTGTTTTTTCAGGGTATGACAGTAATGAAGAAACGTATTTAACATTCACTTACTCAATATTGTACATTGTCAAAAAAGAATTAAGAGTGCAAGCTGGCAGTTTAAATCTATGACTACAGTAATAATAATTATCATTATATATATTAAAATGTTGCACTTGTTTGGAGTTCCAGCATGAAAGACGTTGACATTGTAATAAATAATGAGTATTTACATATAGGCGAAAGCTCATAAATTACAAATTATACTACAATTTAAAAAAAAATAATGGTGTGAGTCATAAGATAAGGTCTGTGGAGATGGAGTTAGATTTGGTGTATGTGTATACATCTTGATACAAAATAAGAATGCCATAGCTCGTCTTCCTCTTTTAAGGAAAAAAAAACTTAGAATTTTTTAAAAAGCAAACAGATTTATAAAATGAAGTACATAGTCAAAGAAACGGTTACCATCAAGTGGGGAATCTTTGCTCTAAGGGAAACTTGCCTCTCTGGCGTTAGGCTAATTAAATTAGAGCATTTATTTAGAGCAATATCCATTAAACATGCTCAAAACGCTTCACAAGGGGTCCCAAGCCAACAACAACACTTAATGTGTAGGAAGTCTATATGTTAGGCCATAATACAATTTTATATTTTTATGTATGCAGTTTTCGACCAGGTACTCATTTAAAACCGTAGTAAGGTGAGAGAATGTGAGTAAAGTCTTGATTTGACATAATTTGACTGATGGTACTTTGCGATGAACTAGCGTCCTATCCTATGTTATTATCCATTTCATGCTATAGAAATCGGGATAAACTCAAGTTCCATAGGCAGGATGGCTCTGAAGGACTAATTTATTTTTTTAATGTGAAATTCCAAACTTGTAGCATGAAACGCCCAGTTTCAAATTTTACAAAGTTCTGCAACCTCCAAATCCAGAAGGATTACAGGCGCCGAAAAAAAAAAAAAAAAAAGTAAGACAATGGTAGTTTTCAACAGCTACCTGACTCAGTGCTCATTCAGCCTGAGACCACCCAAATTCTGACAGAGACTCTGAAATCAACTCTCTCGTGCATGGAAACCTCCTGCTTGACTGGGGAAAAGACATACCAAGGTAATAGCAAGTTAACGATTACGTTGCCAACATACAACGATCGACTAACGAAGGAGAAGGAAGATAAACGATGATCTGTCATAATACTCTGAGAACAGATCTTTGTTTTATTCCTCGTCGTCGTTCGTTGGTTCATCGGTTTGGGAAAGTAACCATTAACTCGCTAATGTGAAAATCAAACTGAAACGTTTCTTTGTGAGGGTGATCAAATGACAATAGCTAAGTATATCTTTTTTTCAATGACACAATTGCACGCACGAAATTGTGCTTAGTCAATCATTTGAAATAAAATGACCCCAAAAAAAAAATAATAATAAAATAAAATAAATAATAATAATAATAATAATAATGATGATGATTTACAAAAAAATCTCAAACATGCAATTACGTATATTAGTTTCAAGAGATAATCAATAGGACACGTAGATCGGCACAAGGTGACTTGGGTCTACAAGAGAACCAAGCTATCTTTTAAAAAATGAAACAATGACAAAATCCAACCAAAAGAAAATTTTAAAAAAAAGAAAGAAAGAAAATAAACCCACCAACAAACAAAGAATTCTGTTAATAGAGCAGTAAAGTTAGGTGCCCCAAACGTAAACAAAGGTCGAGAAGCACGTGGAAAACCACATGTTCCTGTCTTGACAGCTCACGTTCCAATGTAAATAATAGAAAAAAATAACCTTTAAAATTTGGCTGTTAGGTGGCAAAAGAAACACATATTCATAAATACTCGATCATGCATCAAATAATGTCTAGATATGGATATTTTATGGAACAAAACGTAAAATTTTCTAAAATTTATCAAAAGTTACAGTCTATCTATTTTTAGACCAGAGCAAATTATTGCGCTGGTGTGAACAAAACGAGAATTATTCGGAGCCTGATTTTCATAATAATTTAGCCTTATATTATTATTTCTGCAACTGTTAGATTTTATGTAAACATATTTTCAATACTGAAAGTGTATTGCCTACAACTCAAACTACAAAATTGGGAGACCTATATTGTGCGTAAATTATTCCGGTCCCTAACGGAAATCACTGGCAACTTGTTATTGTTTACGTTTGGGGCACCTAACTTTACTGCTCTATAAACCAAACCAATTTGACATTAAAAATAGAAACAGAATTGGATCTTATTGTCACATTTTTGTGGTCTGGCATCAGAAGGCAGGTTTTCGTGAAGTTTATATGTGCGCGCGCATGTGTGTGCATCATTTTGTAAGTAGAGAATGATGAAAAATAAAAAAAAGAAACTAGGATTAAGCAGTCATTGTCAAATCTACACTATGTGAACTACGAAAAGTCAATCTGATTCTTTCTCTCCTCAACATAGCAATCTCATCATCATCATCATCATCATCGTCGTCATCATCATCAACCCATCTGTTGTATGCAGGTCAGTTTATGCCAGGCGACATTATCCTGTGACAGATCCAAGTCCCTCAGCCTGACGTAGACAGCGCCCAGGAAGTTGTTCTCCTTCAGCATGTCTCTGTCCCAAACCGTCACCTGCAGTTGACGTAGCTGGATCTCCAATTGTGGAAGCTGATATTGAAGCTGGAAAGAAAGAAAAAAAGAGATTGGACATTCAGACCTTTTTTTTTGTTTTGTACATGTTTGTTTGTTTACCCTCTCTATCCTCCTCCTCCTCCTCCTCCTCCTCCTCTTCTTCTTTTAGTATTCTAAGTTTTAGTGTTGGTCATACTATTCCTTGTTGTCACAGTAGTAGTAGTAGTAGTAGTAGTAGTAGTAGTAGTAGTAGTAGTAGTAGTAGTAGTAGTAGTAGTAGTAGTAGTAGTAGTAGTGAGGTGGTAGTAATTGTAGCAGCAGCAGTAGTAGTAGTAGTAGTATCAAATATCTTTCTTTGTCTTATAATATCTTCCTTTCTCAGATTGATTATTAAAATTTGTATTATCGAAATGTGTATCAAATAATTATAATCAACTAAGCCCTAAAATAATAACATCTAAACTGGCCTTGAACGTTACCCTTATCAAACTAGCCATCATCATATCGACAGACGAGACGTGACGACGACGCCAGAAAGACAGCGGTTAACCGTTGGTCAAAGGTCATGACTTGGTCGTTTGTCTGGGCAGTATAATATTTTTAACTCGCCCTCATCAATCTTAGTTTCCAAATAATATTATAATTAATTATCGCAAAACAAACTCTTTGATTTTCATTTCAAATTAAGTCCTGCTTTAAACAGCTAACTGCCGCACCCTGGAAATTCAAGTATTCAAATATTTGGCCAGTAAACTCGTCATTCTAAATATCGATCGAATTAAATGAATACATGATCAATGTTTGTAGGACGAGTTTTCTGGCCAAATGTTTAAATATGAGTTTTTCCAGAGTACGGCAGTTAACATAACATCACATAACATATCATAGTTAGGGTCGCTTAGGTCAACAACCTTTAAATACCATGTGAATAAAAATAAAAAAAGAAAGAAAGGTTCAGATAAATTCCGCAGATATAAAAATTTTAAATTGTGCTTTTATAAAGCGCATTATCCACTAAACGTGCTCAAAGCGCTTTACAATGGGGTCCCTAGCCAACAGCAACATTTAACATTTAGGAAGTTTGATAGGCTATATTACATTTTTTTTAATCGGACAGAGACAACGCTCTTAACGGCCAGGTACTCATTTTACACCCGAGTACGATGAGAGAATGTGAGTAAAGGGCCTTCTCCAAGGACTCAACTATGCGCCGAGCGAGGTTGGAACCCAGGACCTTCCGATCCGAAAGCGAGTGTCATACCCCAAGACCACATAGCCGCACATATGTGATAATAATTATGACCACCATTTACAACATAGGCAATCAATTAAAAACTTATTCATCAAACCAGTTAACTGGTTTAAAATGATTATCACAAAACATGCTCTTTTATTCTTTTCGTGAGGAAAGCAGCCCATAGATGTCCTTGCTCGAATTGTGAAAAAGCAAGCGCCTTCGCACGAAGTGAATGACCCCTTGATGACCCAAACCACAGAATGTGAATCCAAATTCAGTGAGTCGAACAGCTGTATCAAGTCAAAATGGGGGCAGCGTGGCTCAGCTGTACGGTCTTTGCTTCTTACCCGAAAGGTACCGAGTTCGATCGCCCGCCGTTGCGCCGTGTAGCCTTAAGCATGTCACCTCGCCTTAGATGTAGCTCAATTTACGGCGCTGCACTGCGTTATTCCAGTCTTCTTTTGGAACAGACTCTAGAGACAACGTTCCCCTAACGGTTGAATAAAGGGAATTTTATTGGTTTGGTTCGGCAGAAAGCATCATGCGAGAAATGAAGCTTCTACGGTAATAGTCACATTCAACAGCGGTTGCTCTCTCTCTCTCTCTCTCTCTCTCTCTCTCTCTCTCTCTCTCTCTCTCTCTCTCTCTCTCTCTCTGTATTATTGCGTGCAGCTATGTGATCTAGTGGTATGTCACCCGCCTCCGGTCCGGAAGGTCCAGGGGTCCAGTCCCGCTCTGAGAGGCACATAGTTGAGTCATTGGAAAAGGCTCTTCAGACATCGTACTCCGGTGTATAATGAGAATCTGATCGTTAATAGCATTGTCTTTGTCGGAAAACAATGTAATATCGCCTCACAGGCGCCATGTCTCGTCCTACTTGTTAACTGCTGCTGTTGGCTAGGAACCACTTGTAAAGCGCTTTGAGCACGTTTAGTGGATTTGTCTTTATATAAGTGCTCTGTGTGTGTAGGTGTGTATGTGTTTGTTTGTGTGTGTGTGTGTGTGTGTTTGTGTGGTATGCTTGTTATCATAGCTACCACTAGATCAAAAAGCCGCTGGATTGTGACAAATAATGACGTATTCCTGTTTGAACACACATCTTTCTCTACAGAGAAAAACACTCTCTTTCAGTATTAAATCACAGTAAAAATAATCTGGGAAAAAAAAACCCCAACCAAACACCACACACACACACAAACACACAAATCTACGAATCGCGTAAACTCTGCAGAAACCAATTAACTGCAGTACTCTGGAAAAACATATTAAAAAAAAAAACATTATTTCATTTTTGCCACGACATCACAAGATCCCGTCGCATAGGCATTCCACGAAGGAATAAGATTACTCATCAAACAAGATGTCTGGTGTCAACAGGAATCACCCATGTTGTCTCGCGGTGAAAAACATATATTTTAAATAATTAATTGGTCAGAAAACTCATCCTTCAAATATCGACCGATTAAAATGACCCTCATCTTGGGAATGGCAACGTCTCTCAGGTCTGAGACATTCCAGAGCACTGAATACTTTAATAAAAATACACGGCCATTCATTTTTATTAATTTTCTAATCGTCATCGTCATCATCTAGTTTCTAATTAATAATTGCCAAAAGTTAAGAACACTACATGGGAGATAATACATTCAAAAGATAATTTTTTTTCACTCTTCCGAATAATATCCCTTGCATATAAAAAAAAAATTATAAAGCTTCTTAATTAAATGTGCTCTTCTTCTTCTCCTCAAGGCTTTCAAAGCCGGTTTGAAATATTACCTGTTCCCTTTGTAGGTTAAAATTAATTTTTTCATCGTGCATTGTAGACCTATGTGATACGTCGTTATAAAGTATACAATTTTACCTTCTATTTCATTTTGTTCCATTTGTACGTAGCGCATAGAGACTATTATGTACCGAGTAAAGCGCTATACAATTGCCATGCTATCATCATCATAATAATCATCATCATCATCATCATCATAATCATCATCATCATCATCATCAACATCTTCAACATCATTATTATTATTATTATTATTATTGGGGTATCATCAAATAAAAAAAGCAAAGCTTTATTAACACACATTGTGTGGTTTAAAAAGGCAAAGAAGATAGGTAATTTCTTCTTAAATTCACTCAATAAATGATACCACTTTTCTCACAATGTGAAATTGAATGTAAGCTTCAATTTGATATACGAAAACAGATAAAATGGACGTTTTGGGTTTCCCTTTTATCAACAAAACAGGATGAATGAAACACTACAGACGAATGAGATAATATGGTAGTGGCGTTGTTCAGATGAATAAACAAAAACATTGATAGGCCAATCAATGTTTTTGTTTATTCATCTTAACACCGCCACTACCACATTATCTCAATCATCTGTAGTGTTTCATTCATCCTGTTTTGTTGATAAAGGGGAAACCCAAAACATCCATTTGATTTGTTTTCGTATATTAAATTGAAGCTTACATTCAATTTCACATTGTTATTTATTTCTTCGAGCTACAACATTTAAATTATTTCAAACATGTCCAGGGTGTTCCAATAAAATAAATACACATTAAAAATAATTGAACCATTCTTATTTTCTTTGACACAACTGTAACCCGTCCCATTTACTGGGACTTGCTGCAATAGTTATCGTTATGCCAAGCATTTGAGAAGACTTTGGTAATTAAGAGTTATATTTTCAGTAAGATGAGGCACCCTGCCCGACATTATCATTGGGTTGTTAGGTACTTCCTTGATGCGCTCTTATCAAACAGGTGGATTGGTCAAAGGGTTTTGTTGAATATCCTCATCATTCACCAGACCACCACTAGATTTTTTTTCTAAATTGGGATACTTGAAAGACAAAGTTAATGTTTCGAAACTCGCAACAGTTCCTGAATTGAAAAGAGTCATCGAACATACCAAAATACCAAGGGAATAGTTTCAAAATGTGTGCGTTTCCATCGCTTTGCGGTCGTTGTCAGCAGTGTTTGAATCAAAATGAGCACCAGTTTGTGAAAAGCATTGAAAAAAAAAATCCCAATAAAATGATAATTAAAAATATTTTTAGACATTTAAAATAATAAAATTTTTATCAAACCCCAAGTTTACAAATATATTTAATTTGTATACATTTTGAGGATACCCTGCATATATTTTTTTAAAAAGTAATCTAATATAATGAAGGCAAAATTTTGATAAAGAACTGAACAAGTGTGTATGAAAGGTGCCAGACAAAGCAAGAAAGAAAAATACAAGAAAAAAAAAAACATCCCAAAAAGTCAGTCGACCTCGATGTCTCTCATTGCTGTGGTTATTTATTTATTTTTTTAATATTGACTCACCAATTCATTATAAGTAGGATGGCTGGTGTTCTTGACTACCTTTGTTTTCTGTTTAGTCTGTTTGTCTGGATCGGGCAATAAGTATGTCTTGACATAGGGACTTGGCAATTCGGGAACTTCAGCCTATGAGATAAAAAAAATGGGTAAAAAGAGCAGGAACAACAATAATAAAAGGCCATAAAATTGATGAATAATAATAAGTATGCTTTCTGTTTTTAAGGGTTTTACATTGCTTGCGACACATTAAGGTAATATCAGCGCCAGCCAAAAGGAAGAAAATGGGTTGGTAAAAAAATTCTAGAATTACAATTAAAGCACCCAAGAGAAAGTAAGACAAAGGGAATTGGTTCAAACAGGGAACAGATGTAGATTCCAAATCATACCATAAAGGTACTTAGAGATCAACTAAAAGTCTCATCTAGACACCAGCCCTAAGAGTACTAAGAGGAACACACTCAAATAATCTGGTATTATGTCTCCTTGAACCAGATAATAAAAGGTAATTCTAAGTCTACAAAATTTCTAATAAATTAATATACTTATATCAAGAAGAATATGTAATTGTAACTTCTTTTTAAAAAATTAATACATTTTTATTAAGGATGAGAGAGAGAGAGAGAGAGAGAGAGAGAGAGAGAGAGAGAGAGAGAGAGGTGTCTGTTCAATGTTATAGTTATCATATAACGTTATGACAAGTGTAACTAAATGACAAATTGCCATATTTGTGGACAATAAAGATCTATTATTATTATTATTATTATTATTATGATAATAATTTCATTTTTATAAAATAAATACGTTTTAATCAAGAAGAATGACTGTAACTTCTTAATTTTGGAAAAAAAACTTAAACTTTGTAAATTGCAATGTTATTTTTGGCATTTGGTTCATTCTGATAACATACTGTATCGAGCGAGTCACAGGTGACATATAGGACATGATTACTCACCAATCCCCTGACGTGCATGACCATGACTTGTAAGGCTTCTCTCTTGTACTGGATTGACAGCTTTATCTCCCCTTGTATGCCGGAATGATTTGGGTTGCCTACTCGCGGCATCAAGGGTTCTGAAGGAGGGGGGGGGGGGGGGGAGATGGAGAGAGTTCGTGAGTTTATAATGAGAGAGAGAGAGAGAGAGAGAGAGAGAGAGAGAGAGAGAGAGAGAGAGAGAGAGAGAGAGAGAGAGAGAGAGAGAGAGAGAGAGAGAGAGAGATATCTCATGTCAACTCATATAGCGTCATACTTTTACACTAAATAGCATACATTTTAAAACTTAACATTGTAAAATTTTCTTATTTTTCTATTCTTTCTTTTGAAACAGCAGATACCATTTTATTTCTTTTATAATACCTGGTTCACATAAGAAAAAAAATTGTACTTATTCTTTACCATGAAGCATAGAAATTAACTCTATGGTTAAAAATTCGATTTCCAGCACCTAGCTCATCCCGCCGACATGATACTGCTTTGACACTGTGTCTCACATAAACATACCAGCCTAAATTAAAATTTCATATAACCAATAGAAAATTCATCCGGAATAAATGGTAAAATTTCAGTAATGCTATTCTAAATCAAACAAAAGATGCCACATAAAATAAACTTTGTAGCTAACAAGTACCATTGCGAGTCGGCTTCGCTTATCATGTGCAGTGAATGGAGCTGAGCGGTAGCCTTTATCAATTTCTGGGAATTTTATTTTCTCCTTAAAATTGCAGTATCTTAACTCTTTCAGCGCCATTGGCCTCACTGTGCGGCCAGAGCAGAATCTGTTCTACTGACCAATGGCCGCACAGTCGGAAAAACAAAAACAATTATGCAATCTGATCGTACTTTCAACAAAAGTACTATAAATTAAACCAATGGTATCATTTCTTTCATCAGAACATTAAATTGGTCCAAGGGGAGTATTTTAATTGAGATTTTGCGCCGAATTCGAATGTCGCTTTGTCTTAGCTTGTCATTCTCATGTTGCCTCAACCAACTGTCAGCCATTTTGTGATAGAAATGCGAATATAGCCTCAGCGCTGAGAGAGTTAAGAAAAAATTAATTTTTTCTCTAACACTGCGACCAAATTTGCTGTGAAATAAAATTCCATAACACTTCTTCCATTTCCGTAATTTGTAATTGTTACCAAATTTCAGTAACAATTACCAACAACCCCTTTCAATTAGGCATCTGGTGAGAAAATGTGAGTCAAGAGCTTCAGCATGACTCTATGTTAGAACCTACCTTTCAATTTCATTGTATTCAAATTGGATTTCTCTGCTTCTTGCTCATCTCTCAATAAAGGATGGAAGAATGTGTACACCAACTCACACTGTCATTAGATTAAATAAATATTGATATATCATTTACAAGGGGGGAACTCTTATTTTTTTAAAAAAAGCAAATATAATTGGTCCAATCAGCACTGACATTCAATAAACTTTGAGATCTCCATTCCATTTGAAGGACAAGGCAATAAAATGATGAAAAAATAAACCATAAAATATCGAATCGATCAAGCAATTTATCTACAAATTTAATTGTACAATCTTGTTCTTAATCAAAGTCAAATACAACGTCTAAAACTTATTAATTATTATTATTAATAAGATAATAATAATAATAATAATAATAATAATAATAATAATAATAATAATAATAATAATAATAATAATAATAATAATAATAATAATAATAATAATAATAATAACAATAATAATGATGATGATGATGATGATGATGATGATGATGATGATGATGATGATGATGATAACAATAATAAATAATAATAACAACAACAGCAACAACAACAACAATAATAATAATAACAATAATAATAATAATAATAATAATAATAATAATAATAATAATAACAATAATAATAATAATAATAATAATAATAATAATAATAATAATAATAATAATAATAATAATAATAATAATAATAATAATAATAATAGATCTTTACTGTTCATAACTACTGGGATTTGTCATTTAGTTTTCATATATGACATGTTGAAAGAATAATGAAGTATTGTAATAGTAGTCTGTTGCAAACATGCATATTTAATATAATTATAGTCTCACCCTGGAGATCTCCTCAGCCTTACTCCACAAATGTTTGAGGAAGTTGTCAATCTCTACTTTACGACTTTCTGCCACAGACCGGATGTTGCTTCGACCAATGACAACTCTGAAAGAAAGAAAGGAAATGGCTAGACATCTTGTTTGTTTGATGTTTTTAAGGGTTTTACAATGCTCGTGACACATTTAGGTCATATCAGCGCCAGTGAAAAGGAAGAAAATGTGATAGTTAAAAAATTCAAGAACTACAATAAAAGTGCCAAATGAAAAGTAAGACAAAGGGGAATTGGTTCAAATAGGGAACAGATGTAGATCTCAAGAGTACACAATCAGTGTTCTTAGTTTGAGATCGACTAAAAGTCTGATTCAGATACCAGCACAGAATCCCACTCAGAGGAAAACACTCAAATGGTTACATGATATGTTCAAGACACAAAAATATAACTATCATTACACAAGAAAGAGATTTAAAAGAAAAAAAATATCACCTCCAAGAACTAAAAGTATACATTTGACTGTTTTCTCTCAGCAAGGAGTCGGGCAAAGATCGGGACAAAACCGAGAAGTCAAATTCCAAGACTAAGACAGAAAGCAACTCAGAAAATAAATATAGGGGAATAGAAGACACAGCAACCGTGGGAGTCAAAAGACCCCACCCAGGCTAAAAATCTTATTCAGGTCATGTCATAACGGTACAGAAGAATGATATTATAAATTACTCAATATAATTAATGTATTAATTAAAATTGTAAACCAGGATCTGCATGGAAAATTACGGATATTTCCATTTTAAAAACTAGTTTATGGCAGTTTTAAATCACTTTCACTTTGTACAGCTTTGTGGTCTTGTGGTATGACAATCCCCTTCAGACTGATGTCCAGAGTCCAAGTCTTGCTCTGAACAGCAAGTAATTGAGTCTATGGAAAAAGCTCTTTACTCACATTCTCTCACTGTATTCGGGTGTAAAATGAAGACAACAAGGAATAAAAACTTTTGGAGGGATGGGGAGTTGAACACTAGACATGAGTGACATGGTATCTTTTGCATCACGCAAGAAAAATGCTATGCAGTCGATACCATCACCAATTTTTTAAAAGTGGTTTTAAGTGTAGTATCTATATTGAGTTAATTGGCGAGCTAGCTATTGAGCTGTGAGCTCTATTCCCAATACACAAACATATGACACTGAGATGATTGAGACAGAGCGTACAATCTGATATTATGTCCATATTGGTTTAAAAAAATTGAGTGGAGCAGTTATTAATGTTAATCACAAGAAATTGAAGGAATAGGGAAGTTTCATATACCAACCAAACGATCATAAAACGAATGAGCTAACAATATCCTAATTGCTTTTGCTTGATCTTAAAGTAATAAAAACAAAAACATAATAAATATGGTTGGTGCCTTGTAGTTGTTTCTCATCGCAAATATAAATACAAGGAAGGAAAAAAAATAATAATTTACAAACCTGGTTGAAAAATTGGGCCAAGTGACTAGCTGAAACATCTCATTCAATTTATCTCTAAATTCAACAAACTCAGAAAAATGGCGGAAGATATAGGTTGGCACTTTTTGGTTTTCTCTCTCTATCTTGACGATGAAAATCTGAAATGGGAGAATATGAAGAAATGTAATGAGTATTTTCAAGTTAGAAGAAATTTTACATCATTGAATGAAACAGTAAATAGAAATTAAAAACATAGTTTCATTTTAAATTATGGAACTGATACTTAAACAACTGCAATCCTGAAACCATTCATTCAGTATTAATTGGTTTAAAGAATGAAATACAATTAATATTAAGTATGTATTTGTCTTCACCTTAAACAGTAAAATGCATTAAAAATATTTTTGACTTCTGCATTTAAAAGAAGCTACTTTAACCTTCAAAAATCTACCATTATGAAAAGTAAGGACAAATAAAGTTTCGTACAATTTTAGACAAACAAGATATTTTTAAAATTAATTATAAATGTAGTAGTTTTACTTTCACGTACATAATGTTTTTCTGGTGTGTATCTCTTTTGACATCCATGGAGTTCTACACTGGTGATCTTGCCATCTGTGTCCTCACTGATTTAAAATGGATTGGAATATATCAAATAAATAAAGATATAAATACACACAATAAAAAAAAGCTGAATTTTTATACAGCCTAGTACTGAACCCGGGAGCAGCAAAGGTTCTTTCTGACCAGTGATTGGGTCTGGCAGAAAGTAGATTGCAATGTATATTGTATTGTATATATATGTATATTTGTGTATCAAATGATTGTGTGCAAAATGCTGACATGCACTGTTTTAGTGACCTGTAGACAAGAAATTACTTTTTCATTGCTTCAAAATTATTGCAAAATAACCTTTTGGCACAGCATACCTAATAAAATTGGACACATAATGACATTGATATTGTGTTGTTTGTTTTTAAGGGTTTTACGGCGTTTGCAACACATTTAGGTTTTGTGAGCGCCAGTAAAAAGGAAGAAAATGGGATAGTCAAAAAAATTAAAGAAACACATTTATAATGCTAAAGTAAGACAAAGGTGAGTTAGTTCAAATAGGGAACAGATGTAGATTCTAAGAGCACAGTATCAATGTACTTAGTTTGAGATTACCTAAAAGTCTCATCTTGACACCAGCACAGGCTCCCATTAAAGGATTACACTCACATGTTTACAGAATATATTTAAAACAGAAAACACAACTAACAAATCATAACAGAGAGATGATTTACAAGGAAAAAAAATGATCTCCTCAAACTAATAATAAACATTTGACTGTTTCCCTTTCAGTTAAGGACCCTAGCAAAGGCCAGGGCAAAACCAAGCAATCCCATTCCAAGTCAAATACAGAAAGCAACTCGGAAAACAGATAAAGGAGATAGAAGACACAGCAAGTGACCTCCTGCCCTCAAATTTTTCAAGATTCATTCTGAATACAGAGGTGTGTGTTTAGGACCCATAATATTCAAATTTAATATTTGTTATGACAAGGAATATTTTATCTACAAATAAGGCCTAATTTTGTAAGGTAGAAAAGATTTACACATTCGATTACATCTTGAATTTGAACGATACAGATATCAACATGGAATCAAGCGATACCAATATTTTCACTATAAAATATAGTTATCACGACAATCCTCTGTTAGATAGTTTTTTGAGATCAAGAATCACCAAACATTTCATAAATGGATGCATTCCAGTCGAAGACTGAGTACTCAGCTTGTATACAATATTTCTCATCAACCAGAATGCCATAAAATAAAAAGGCAAAACGAAATATATTTACATTCTATGAAACTGAAAAAAAAATGAAAAAAGAACACATTTGTGAAAAGAATAGTGTGACTTCATCGTAACACTAAACATCTTTAAATTTTATCTACTCTACCTTGGGATGGCAAGGTTAAAATCTGAAAAGATGTGTATGAAACATGGTGTGCATTTTTCTTTCTTTTTTTCTTTGTCTGGCATTGTTTCATACACACCTTTTCAGATTTTTATTTTTCACCAGTGCCTGATCCCTAAATTTGTTACTCGGGATGGCATCAGTACCTGTAGGACTTTGGTACAAATGACAGCAGGGCTCCTTCCTGATGGGAAGAGAATTTCATCTGCGCCAGGTTGTGAATGAAAAAGTTGAATTGGGTGAACACTGACTTCCCACTTTCCTCTATCATCCTGGAATATCAATAAAAACAATAAAAATAATAATGATGATGATGATGATGATGATAATGATGATGATAATAATAATAATAATAATTAAAAAAAATAATAATAATGGTAATAATAATAATAATAATAATAATAATAATAATAATAATAATAATAATAATAATTATAATAATAATATTAATAATAATATGTGTCATCATAGCTGTGAGTGTGAGAAAGAGAGGTGGAAAGAAGGCAAGTGAAGGGTAGAGAGAAAGGCAGACACACATACACATACACACACACACACACACATATACACAAACACACTCAGACACATACATACGCACACTCACAGCTTACAGGCTACTCACAGGCACACAAGAAGCACATATAATTATGTCTAAACACTGGCTGCAGTCAAAGCTAAATTACTGAATTATTTTCACCAAAATAAGACAGATCCCCTCTCCTCAACACCAACATTCTCCGCTTTGACAAATTGCTTCATGTTTTTCAAGTGTTTTTATTCCATTTTTTACCATATGAATTATTATAATAAAGATAGAATGAAAGAAAAAAGAACACATTTTTACCATATGAATTATTATAATAAAAATAGAAATAAAGAAAAAAAAACAAACTAAACTAAAACAAAACCAAACAAACACCACAACGACGGACAACGATGGAGCAACATCGTGTGGTGTTGTGCGATCATGACTTATGATTATGTCTACTTCGAACTCAAGCATGCTTCCGCATTTAGTACGTCTAAGCCTCCTCCCCATGACCATGCTTAAAGGCAGCATGAACTGTACTTTTTTATTAACTTTTGTTAGGAGTGCACTTTTTGCTTGTCACCTCTTATTTCAGATCCATTTATCTTCAAATTCACTTTTTGGCTTCAGGTTCATTCCTACATAATACCCTTATGAGAAAATAGTCACATTTTAAACGTCTAATTTCTTCTCTATTCACTTCCTTGCAAAACACGGTAAAAATTCATGAAAAGAAATTTGCCTGTTATCAAGTTTGTAAAATGCAAAATTATGGCAACGAGAAACAACAAATAAATCTAGAACAAAATTTACCTCAGTGATAGTTAACCTGATTTTCGTACATATTAAAAGACCAATTGAGAGATACACTGACCTGGTGAAGGTGGCAGTGGCTTGGGCATCAGTCTGTCCTGGTAACAGGGCATTTTGGACATATTGGACGGCTCTCTCATTCACATTGGGGATGCCTGACCGAGCCATCTGCAGAAAATGATTAATGCAATACATCAAATTATTATTCCAATAATTTTAGTATAACTGGAAAAAGAAGAAGAAGAAGAAGAAGAAAAAAAAAACCAGAAAATTTTTTTTTAAATGATCAAAGAGATTGCCAGAAATATGTAAATGTCATGTATGAAATGTATGTATGAAATCTTTCCATTCTGAAATTTGTCAATGATAAGACTAGATGGAACAGCCATTAAAGCTCTGAGTGGTTACAAGAAAAAAATCCAAATGACGACGCCATAATTCAGAATTCGCAATCACCACCTCCCCAATTGAACCCAGAGGCAGTAGTACATCATTATCTCACTTGTCAAAGACTAGTTGTGCATTAGATAGTAACAGTTGTATTTGCTTCTATTTGATAGGATGAAAAGTCAATTGCCACCTACTACCCGCCAAAATGAACAAATCCAGCAACCCTGTCATTACTAGGTGGACAGTAGTCCTTCAGAGTCATGAGCCTCATGAAGCTAAAGTTCATACTGTTTTCTTTCGCATTAAATGACTACTACCCCTTGTATAAAATAAATATCTATTTCAAAGACCTTTCTACCACATCGTACAGACCTGACATGGCGGTTTTTTGGAAAAAAAAAAAATCCCAAATTTTGCAAGCTTTTTAGCAAAATTTGCGATACATTTTCCTTAGTTCATGAAAGAGAGGGGTATTTGTTTGTTTTTACCCTAATACCATTGAGCTATAGACATAATGTCAATTGCTCTATAAACGGAGTTATCGGGGTCCTCAACTTAGAAAAGATCACCCTCCTTAGAGAATTGACAGATAGCACAAATTCACTTACCAAAATGAACAAACTCCTGAACAAGTCTGCATGTCGCCGTAAAATGTTAAAAGCCTGACAACACAGATCTACAAAGTGTTGGAACTTGTCTCCTTGCTTCCCACCATCATTGATAACATAGGCCATGTCAGAGGTCAGCACAAATGGCACCCGGTCTCTATATTAATTTTATAAAGAGAAAAAATATACAGTAGTGAACAATGTTCATCATTCCCCTTTGTCACTTTATCAGTAGGTTGGAAAAGCAACATTCTTATTAAAATTATTAACAGAAACAGCACATCTATAAAAAATTGTCCTATTCCTTTAGTTTATTATTATATTATTTTTTTTTGCTAATCAAAATAAAAGAATAATTTTTTTAATACATTTAAAAAATATAATTTTTTCTTCTTTGGAATGTTAAAACTTCACTTTTCTTTTTAAAAGTTCTTCATGCCATGAGGCCCATGGGACCGGAGTTTATCCTGGTTTCTATAGCGTGAAACGAACAACAGCAATTGCTTACTACCCTTTGGATAGGACAATTATTTTCTTCCTCACATAAACAGTCTCAATCGGCCTGCATATTACTGTCAAGAGATATATCTGTGCATGCTTTTCAGTTCACAAAACAATTATAGAACCATCATCATCAAGTGCCAGGCCTGTTGCAGACATCGGCGATCGTGTCCCTCCAACCATATCTGTCCTCAGATCTTCTCAATAGCTCAATTCCTGTTCTTCCTCCACCAATCCATCCGTTCAGATTGTCAATGTAATCTATCCTCTGTCTCCCTCTTCTCCTCTTCCCAGCAACTTTACCCGTAAGCACAATCTTTTCAATTCCGTTTTTTCTGTAAATATGTCCAAGAAATTTTAACTTGTCTTTTTCTGATGGTGTTTACCAAAGTTGGTCGTACTCCAATTTCTTTTAATGCCTCCTCGTTTTTAATTTTATCTTTCCATGAATGGGTCTATAAAACCAAATTTCGGCTGCAGTTATTCTACGTTCATATTCTTTGTTAATCTTCCAACACTCGCTGCCATAAAGAAGCACATGTATGATTTCATTACCCGCAGTTTTGTTGCCATCTCAATGTTGTGGTTGTTCATGATGTGCTTTAATTGATTATATGTGTTCTTTGCTAAAGCAATTCTTCTTTTAATTTCATGGGTGGATCTACCATCAGATGTAATAATGTATCCCAAATATGTAAAACTTTCAACTCTCCTGATCTCTTTGTTTTGATAGGATAACTTGCAGGATGGTTTAACATTATTTCTGCTCAAGACCATACATTCTGTTTTTTTATCATTGAGTTCTAACCCCATGTCTTCGCTATGTTTGGCCACATCTACAGCGAGTTCATTCTACGTAAAATACAGCTGAAGGTTGGAGTGAATATAGGGGGACATTTCATCAACAATCTAAGAGATGCGGATGACACTGCTCTAATCGCAGAATCAGAAAAAGAGTTACAAGAACTACTCGATAATAGAACCATACATCCAGTCAAACTTGTTCAAACAACAATCTGATACTAAAAGAAATACCAACATCAATGACCAATCCCAGCCCAATCAATCTCAAAATGTCCCTACATTTTGACCCTAGCCCAGACCAACTGTCTGTCGAATGCAGCTAGTAAAAACCATTGGCAAAACAAACAAAAAAGCAAAACACACACACACACACACACACAAAAACAAACATTACCAGAGAAACTGTCAATAATAACTATTGTTTGCTATCTGAATGGATCCTTTCAACGAATTGCTCGTTAAAGAGACCAAAACAAAAGTTTCGACAATGCAAAATAACGCTTTTTTCCTCCTTTACCTTTTAAAGTTTCCAAACATCTGAGAGTCACCCAAGAACTTGCTGAAGTCAATGTGAAACATGTGGCCAGATTGCTTGATCATGATATTGTCATTGTGGCGATCACAAACACCCAGAACATAGGTGGCCACACAGTAACCAGCACACGAATGAGTGAAATTCTCAACAGCCTGAAAAAGACCAAAAAAAATCCACATGAAATTTGGAAAACATAGAAAGAGTCGGCAATAACAATAGTAACATAAGAACAGAAAATTGGAACCTATCTTTAAAAGTGTCATATAACACACACTGTTAAAAACAAAATTAATAAAATCAATTAAAATCAAAACACAAAGCGTACTATTAGATTTAAAATGCAAAGGGCATGCATTATTCACATCATGTTCAAAAATACAATTAATAAAAACATTACAGCAATACCTCTTTCAATGTTTTTGAGGACAGGTTGTGGTTAATTTCGCAAATAAATTGTTCCATTCATGTATTGTTCGGGTAGAATAAAAAAAACAAAAAACAAACCCAGCTAACAGAGATGTCTTTTGCTAAAATCAATAAAAAGCCTGAGAATGTTCTTCTTAAAGAGCATATATATGAAAATATTTCCATCAAATGGTACCACCCTTAAACCACAGAAAAAGATACATATCCATCTAGCTTCCCCTTAACTGTGGCATTTGAGCTACAAATGCTTTCATCTTTTAAAAAATCAACTCACCCATACCGAACAAGGTAAGTCGGAAAATTATTAAAAGCCAGTTTTCTGGCTTTAGTCGGAAAAAAGGGCATCATCACAAATATTTTGAATGATCTAATGACCATGCTATTGTGCATTACCTTTCTGTACTCAAGTTCAGTAGGGTTGTGTTTCTGTAGCCATTCCTTGATGGGTCTTTCTTTGAAGGAGCCTGTCAGGCCACATGATATCTGGATCTTGCGAAGAGTCTCCGACTCTGTGATCAGCTCTAGGATTCCTGAAATAGCACAAGTGTTATGTTACAAACAGCCAAGACGCTCCAGATAGCTCAGTGGTAGAGCACTCACCTAGCAATCAAAGGGACCAGTATAGATCCAAAGGGCAATCCAGATTCCCTTCCCTACTCACTTCTCCTGTCACTGGATAACTGGGTCTGCTAGATCGAGCAGAATGAATTTTACACTGAACTAGCATTCTATAGGAAGGATAACAAACAATTACAACTGACCATTTAATGCCACAGAAACCAAGATAAATTCCAGCTCCACAGGCCTCATAGCTCTAAAGGACTGTATCCCACAAAGATCTGAAACAGTGTGTATGAAACAGTGGCAGACAAAGCAGAGACAAAAATACAAGAAAAAAACAACTCATCTCAACTTTGGAACGGAAATCAGATCAGTAATCAGGAGGTCTGAGGTTCCAAGTCGAGGTAGGCTGAGATTCTGGGATGTTTTTTTTAAATTGTATTTCTTTTCCCTGATTTGTCTGGAACTGTTTCATACACACTTTTTCAGATCTTGATCGTACACCAGTCCCTGGTCCCTAACTTGTCACGACTGTATCCCATCATGAGGGCCAAGAAGCCCTATAAGAAGAGTACTAAAATGATGATGATGTGTGGCTCAGTGTCTCAGCAGTAGGGTGTCTCGTCTTGTAACAAAAGTCATGTTAAGTATGATGAGTGACCAGATGAGTGACGGTGATCCTGGAAAATTCAGGCTCTGAAGTTGTGTCCTTGGATAAGGACTTAATATACATTACTTCACTTGACTCAGATGTGAATGAGTAGCTACAGACTATAGGCAGTGATGAATGTTGAAAGATTGTTAGAATGAAATGGATGCCTCACAAAGGCATGAAATGGAAATATGGTTCCGTATGACCTTCTAAGGGAATAAATGAAACATAGTGAAACTCAATGAGCACACATAATTTGTGGAAATGTGCTTTATAAATGTTCATTTTTATTTATTTATTAACAGCAACAGTCCTGATTCAACCAAGTATTACAACCGATTTTTTTTCCCCTGGTCCCTTTGTCCACCTAGAAATATAAATTTGGTGAAAATCACTTTGCCCCAGACGTGCATGTCTTATCTAAAGGGTAGTCTACCAGAAATTGTTACTGTGGGATAGTTGTTTTGTCCATTTGTCTTTGGAATGTAAAGTTGCAAATTTGAGCTCATAGTGATGGTTAAATTTTTTTAAAATTCTCAGACCTCGAACAATAATGAAAACATGGACAATGATGATGATGATGATGATGTTATTGATGACAAGGAACAAAGACAGTAATGACGATGATGATAAAAATAATAATAATGATGATAATGATAACAATGATGACATTGATAATGACAACGATGATGATTATGATGATGGTGATAATGATGTTTGTAATGAAAATGATCATAAAACTATTACAATAATGACCCGTACCTTTTTTAGGGCCAGTTGCCAGACAAGCAAAGGTGACCATCTTGAGATCCAATCCTTGCTGCAGCCACAAAGAGTCCATGATACGAATCATCTGGAGGGTCAGCATGTCTTGGCGGAGGTCATCGCCCACCTGTAGAAATAATAATTGGATTCAATAGTCACCCAGCAATGGCAGCCATCGTGGTTCTAAACAAAGAAAATCAGTACTTTTTATTCTTCATGCTGGCTAGAACTTTTCATATGTCATATGATCAGAATGTATAAAAGTCAAAACATGATCATATTTATAATGTTTTTCTCCTCTGGACACACTTTTATGCTCGTCGGAGAAATATTTCATAAGAGCATCCACCATTGTTCCGATAGTTTAGAGCCAGATACTAAGTTACTATGCGTCATGACTGTTGAACCCTATTAACAAAGTTCTCATCATTGATCTTTCACTTTCGAAAAATATTCATTGGTAAAAAGGAAGTTTGATAATAAATTGTTAAAAGAGAGCATTTTTTTTTTTAGCAAAATCTTTGAACCACTTCCAATCCAGTAATAACTAATAAATATGGCTGGGCAGTCTCTGTGGACGTTTGCTGTGAATTTGTGCGTCACCTATAGTTTGTCAGTCTGTTTCTATTATCCAGTTAGTAATCTGCCTCCATAAATCTCTGTCTAGTGCAAGTGTTCTTAGCTTTAGAATATCATCATGTGTGTTAAGTTGCATGTTTCCTTGTGTTGTTGAAATCAGTTCTTCGGTTGTTGTTTCTAATACCATGTAAAATAAAATAGTTTAGGTGTCTGTAGCAAAAAAAAAAAAAAGAAATTATGAGTTAGGATCAAATGGAGAATTTTAACCAACCTTAAACATGACGTAGTGAGAGTCTGCCTTTGGGTTGGAGTTCTTGAAGACCAGCTTGAGGGGAAAAGTGAAGGAGGTGAAGTAGGAACACGACTGTCGAAGATAATAATGGTTATAATAATAATGTTGGTGGCGGAGTTGATAATAGTAATAGCAATGTTGGTGATGGTGGTGGTGATGTAGGTGATGATGATGGTAGTAGTAATGATGATGTATGATGATGATGATGATGATGATGATGATGATGATGATGATGATGATGATGATGATGATGATGATGTTGATAATGACAATGATGACCATGACAACAACATTGATGATGATAATGATGATGATGATGATGACAACAACGACGACGATGATGATGATCATGATGATAAAGGTGATGATAATCATGATATGGGTAAAGTTAGTAAGGATAATATATATGGTGAGAGCGGAGATCGTTAACATGAAAGCAGATCTAAAAAATATTGGAAGAAAAAAAAAGAGAAAGTTGATGATGCACAATCCACAAAATGAATGAGACATAATTGGCTTTCTCTGTGACATATATAGGAAGATATGTCGGCTACCTTGATATCCAAACTAGCTACCTCCACACTTGGGTTGTAAGGGAGAAGGACTCGACCATGGGATTCTAGCATATCGTGGAGCGACACCAACTCTCTTCTCAAGGTGGCCTGAAAGAAAAAAAACAAACTAGTCCTTTAGAGACATTCAGCCTATGGAACTGGAGTTTATATTGTTTGTAAAGTGCTTTGAGCACCTTTAGTTGATATTGCATAACATAAAAGCTCATGTTTTATATAAATTACAATTTCTACAGATTTTAATCGAAAACAGCGATTGCTTGCTATCCTTCAGATAAGAGATAAGTCCATTACAATTCTGCCAGATCTACAAGACCCAGCTTCCCAATCACTGTTGGGTAGTTGGGGAGGAGGTGGAGGGGGATGGGGGGGGGGAGGGGGGTGTCAGAAAAAATCTTGACTGCACACTGGGGTCATTACAGTAAGATAACAAGAAATAAAGTGAGTAGGAAAGTGCCAGAAGACAATAGGAGAATAAAAATTTCACGACGGTGATGGGGGCTAAACCCACTTCCTTACTGGTACGACAACTCCACCTAGCCGGGGAGATCGTGACTCTACCGTATGAGCTATCCATGACCCCAAAAAGGTGGCTTCTAACCCAAGTCTTATTAGAGTTTTCTCTCCCAGGGAGAGATAAAACCAATTAATCTCATAGCAAGACAAAGACACAAAGCAAGTTGGAGAAACAGAAAAAGAAGGACAGAAGACACAGCAAGTGACCTCCCTACCCAATATGGGAGGACAAAAAAACCTCTGCCAGCCTTTGTTCATTAAGTGCCCCTAAAATTATCAAATGGGATGGCATAAATGTTTATGCCTAACTTACATCTCTATCCTTGTTTTTATGTTTTATTTTAATGATTTTACAGTGTGAAAAAGCCAGGCAAAGGGACTGGTTAAAATAGAGAACAGATATAGAATCCAAAAGCACGCTATCAGTGTACTTAGTTTGAGATCACCTGATCCCTAACTTACATCTCTATCCTTGGCAGCCTTGACCTTCTCTGCAAGAGTTGTGACAATCTTGACCAGCTGCTCCTGTTTTTTGAATTCCTGGTACAATGAATCCCCTGCCACACTGGCCAGGGCCACAAACATCAACTCATAACGGCGTTTGAATGTCACCTCCTGAGAAGCCACACCTGATGAGCAGATAAACAGACGATCTTATAAAATAAGTTCACATACAAAGAAAGAAAAAGCTTCAAATGCTGATATAGATTTCATTTCTACAAAAAGATTATTCCTATTTTACTCCAACAACTGGGTTAACAGGCCTTTTAGATGTGATGGAAAGTACTTGTGAAAGATCAGTCCTATCTAATAGGTACCAAGGAGTTGTTACTGTTGTGCAGCTATGTGGTCTTGTGGTATGACACTTCTTTTTTAGATCGGAATGTCCTGGGTTCAAGCCTAGCTCGGTGGATAGTTGAATCCTTGGAAAAGGCTCTTTACTCACATTCTCTCACCATACTCAGGTGTAAAATGAATACCCGGCTGTTAACAAAGTGTAATATCACCTACCTGGCATCTTGTCTTGTTCCACATGTTACTTGTTGCTGTTTGTCAGGGACTATTTGTAAAGCGCTAAGTGGATATTGCGCTATACAAAAGCCCAAGATTTTTACTGTCAGTTAACACTACAGAAACAAAGCCAGCCTTATGACGCAATAATTCTATTTTTTTCCCCTTTCTTTATTTTCTTTTTCTGTTCTATTATTATTATTACTATTATTATTATTATTATTATCATCATCATCATCATCATCATCATTATTATTATTATTATTATCATTATCATCATAATCATTATTATTAATATTCTTTACTTTTTTTTTCTTCTTTGGTTACATTGTAGAATACTAATCAAATGGTCCATACCTTTAAGTAGCCAGAAAAACTGATGAGCAAACCGAGGGCTTTTACAAGATTGCTCGAGTAACAGCTTGGCCAGTGGGGAGTTGTGGTAGGTCTCAAACTTCAAAGCCTGAATCAGCTGTGGCAGGAAATCAATCAAATCATCGGTCGGAATTCGGTTCAGACTTTCAGCAGCAAATTGCCGAACATGGATATCGGGAAACCTTTGGTAAAGAAAAGAAAGAAGAATAAAAAAATAATTGAGCTTTTATATAGCGCAATATCCACTAAATGTGCTCAGAGTGCTTTACAAGGGGTCCCTCGCCAACAGCAACACTTAACATGTAGGATGGGACATGACACCTGATAGGCGATATTATAATTTTTTCGGACAGAGACAACGCTGTTAAAAGCCAGGTTCTCATTTTACACCTGAGTACGGTGAGAAAATGTGCGTATAGAGCCTTTTCCAAGGACTCAACTTTGCGCCAAAAGCGAGTGTCACACTGCAAGACCACATGGTTCTCAATGACTTGTTATTTTTAGATTACTAGATCCTGACAACATGAACTGTAGTCATAGCTGGTGACCACAGTGAGCATAGTTACAACTATAAAGAGGTGCAGATGGAGACGGCTTGGACATGTTATCAGAATGGAGGCAACTGCTCTGCCAAGAATAGCACTCTGCTGGACAACGGATGGCAAAAGACAGGGAGGCAGGCCCAAAGAAAGAGGCTGGCTGGCCTAAACTGGAACAACATTGGTGACCATGCAGCTGACAGACAGAAATGGAATTCTTAAGGAGATGCCTTATGCACCCCA
>NC_088367.1:24748513-24866013 GCF_034508935.2 Berghia stephanieae
CCAAGACAAAGACAGAAAGCTTGTTGGATAAAATATAAGGGGATAGAAGACACAGTATGTACCTCCCTGCCCACTATGGGAGGTCAGGATCCCCACCCAGATCACCTATAGTAAACACTTTAATACCTCAGCTCAAATCCAGACATCAGAAAAGTATTTGGCATGTCAATCCAATCCAACAGGGATAGACCAGGGATAGTCCTGATAGACCACTTGATAGGGCACTAATTTCACACACATCGGAACCGAGACCAATCCCGCTGATTCTCCTGTCCATCCACCAAGAGATTGGGTAGCTATGTCTCTTAGACTTGATGGAAAGTACTTTGAAATAGACCAGTGTCCCATGCAAAGGGTAGCAAGTGATTGCTATTGTCCATTTCACAGCTCTGTAGGACTACCACCACTACAATCCAATCTAGACATCAAGACATTCTTACCTGTAACAAGATTGAGTCTGGAAGCAGTGTCTTACAAGAGGGCAAGATGGGGTCGGAGGTGGCTCCTGACATTAGTGGTACAAGTTGAGGGCCCTGGTGGAGGTACCTGATTGAGAAGACAGGGAGGAGGTAGGGGGGAATGAGGAGAGGAGAAATATGATAAATTGATGTATGTTTTAAATAAATTGCATGAAACAAATGAATTAAAGAAAAAAAAAAATACTTGAGTTTTATATAGTGCAAAAAATGTGCTCAAAGCTCTTTACAAGGGGTCCCTGACCAACAGAAACACATAACATGTAGAACGGGACACGATGCCTGTTACGCGATATTGCAATTTTTTTCCGACAGAGACAAGGTTGTTAACAACCAGGTAATCATTTTACACCTGAGTACATTGAGAGAATGTGAGTAAAGAGTCTTGTCCAAGGACTCAACCAAGTGCCGCACAAGGCTCCAACCCAGGACCTTCCGATCCAAAAGAGAGTGTCATACCACTAGACCACATAACCGAATAGATATAACAGCATTAAAATTAACAAATTGCAGTCTTTTTTTATGAACAAAAATTAATATAACAGCTTTGAAAAAGAACAAAATACCAGACATAGAAATTTTTGGGATCAAAACCCATCTTCAGCCAATAACAAAAATAAGGTGTAACCATATAAGTTTATAGTCTGATATAATTTAGTGAGAAGTAATCACCAAAATGGCAATCTAAAAACAGTAACAAAGAGCTGAGAGACATCAACTTCATTCCTTCTATAGGAACCAGGTGAGCGAATGTTAAGTCAATTCAATATACAACTCACCCCTTCTCATTGAAAAGCTGAATAGCTGCCGCACACAAAGGGTAGGTAACCAGCCTCCTCTGCCCCGCCGCTGTGTTGTCTCCCTTGTTGGAGGCAGCTCCACCACTTCCTCCTCCTCCCTTGTCCTTTTCACCAGGATGCGGCATGCGACTGCCACATAGCATGACAAACAGCCTTGTCTCTCTAGGAAGATTGCACAGGTAGGTGTTGTCGAATTGAAGCCTGGGAGATTTATCAAACATAATAATAAAAATAATAATAATAATAATAATAATAATAATAATAATAATAATAATAATAATAATAATAATAATAATAATAATAATAATAAGAATGACGATGATATGATGATGATGATGATGATACTACTACTACTAATAATAATAATAATGATAATGATGATATTATTAATATAATATAAGATCTGGTTTAGTAAATGAATTAATGGAAAAATGGGTAAGCCGAAGTTTATCTGGTTTACCATTCATCCCAGACGATAGCGTCGCAAAGGTTGGATGTCAATGCTTTGGTGGTTGTGCAGACATCATTGACTAACTTTCTTGTACCATAATACAGACTACAGACAAGTTTATACTCTTCAAACCTAGAAATAAGAATAAACAAAGGATAACTATTTTAACAACTTGTTGAAGATTTTGACTACTTTAAAAGCAGTTAGAATGCATTTCTACCAATGATTTGAATGGATAAAATGTGATTATTGTGATTGCCTATGTGTGAAATATTGGTGCGGCTATGTGGTCCAGTGGCATGACACTCGCTTTCGGATCGGAATGTCCTGGGTTCGAGCCTCGCTCTGCGCATAGTTGAGTCCTTGGAAAAGGCTGTTTACTCACATTCTCTCACCATACGAAAAAATTGTAATATTGCCTAACAGGCATCATGTCCCGTCCTATCTGTTAAGTATTGCTGTTGGCCAGGACCCCTTGTAAAGCGCTTTGAGCATGTATAGTGGATAATGCACTATATATAAGCTCATTTATTTTATATATATATATATATATATATATATATATATATATATATATATATATATACAATGAGGAAGGACACAGTAGTAGCACATTATTATGAGTCAAGGATAGGCAGGATGATCAGTTACTTTACGCATTCCTTTGCTACATCTAATGCAAATATTTCTGCTTGAAGCTTTGAGATACGAATAACAAAGATAAAATGGAAAAGAAGCTTCAATGTAATTTACAAGGACGGATTTTGTCGGGGCTTTTTTGTTTGTTTGTGTTTTGTTTTTTGTTGTTTTTTTGTTTTTGTGGTGGGGGGGGGGGTCTTTTCTTTTTGTTTTGCTTTGTCTAGTTTAGTTGGATTTTTTTTGTTGATATTTTTTGTTTCTGTTTTCTTTTGTTTGTTTGTGTGTTTTTGGCTTCATTTTTTTTTTTTTGGAATCGTTGAATGTATGAATAATTGATATTGTAAATCTATGAAATGCAATTCAAGCAAATAAAATCTTATGAAAATGAGTATAAAAGAAGAAAATAAAATTAGCACAATAAAAATAATTATACTATATTATGAAGTATTCAAATACAATAATAAGAATGATTCGATCTCATTAATAATTATTATATCAATAATAATAATAACAACAACAACAACAACAATAACAACAACAAGAAGATTGCTGGAGAAAGATGGGTTTTTAATTTCTAGTGGATTAAAAGAAAATGTGGCAGAGAAAATGATCCCTGTTTTTATTTCATGAGTCAAATACTTGACCAGTCGTCTCAAAATGCTATAATGTCGGAGTGAAACAATAATAACAATAATAATAATAATAACAAGAACGATAACAATAGTAATAAAAACAACAACAATAATAATAGTAGTAATAACAACAACAACAACCACAGCAACAAAGAAAAAAACCAGCAGCAACAGTAACAACAATAACAACACCAGCAGCAGAAACAGCAACAAATTATTTGTAATGTGCCACCCCCACAAATGAACAGTTACACTTCTAATCATCTTACATTTTAAAGACATACGAATATCTACAAGTAAAACAAAAAGTCAAAAAAAGTAATGACATTCTCACTTTCCATGCCAAAAGGTTGGTATCCGATGAGCAGAAGCCATGCAGACGATGAAATTATCCTGGACGTTCATAACTTCCAAGTGATCTGGAAGGAAAACATTACAGGATGTAAATCATATTGAAAAAAGCATGATAATGGTCGTTGGATGATGCTGGTGTCACTGCAGTTTAAAAGTGCAAAAGAGTGACTACAATCAGGGATTCAATGCAACAGTCAGTGCTATTTCTTATCCACTTGAAACCTCCCCCCACCCCCCACCCCCTTTTTTTTACCAAGGACCCTAAAAATGTTAAATTTCAGAGTATTTTCATTATCAACACTCCTTTGCAATGTAAACAGGCCTCTACACTAGTACGTAAAAAAGTTAAGAGGGAAACAATCCTACTACTACCCCCCTCCCTTTTATTTTCATGTATAGACATCAGGGGAGAGATCATATTGAGCATTACGCCCCGTCTTCCTCCTCTCCCTTCCTCATTCTTTGTTATTCCTCAAAGTCATCTCTCTCAAACCTAATTTATAAAAAACAACAACAACAAAAAAATAAAAAAATAATAGATATCTTTTTTATTATCATAGTCAAGGGGTGTTTCTTTTTCACGAAACCCAACGAAACCCAACAAAATTATGGGAAATAGGCAACAGTGGGGGGTGAGCCTGGGACTCAGGGAAGTGTACATGATTGGGCAGTGAACCTGGGACTGGGTTTTGGCGGGTTTCGTAAAAAATAATAATTAATAATTAATTAATAAACAAAAATTAATATAACAGCTTCAAAAAAGAACAAAATACCAAACACAGAACGTTTTGGGCTCAAAACGCTTCTGTAGCCAACAGACAACAAAATAAAAACAATGAAAAGATAAATACATTACTAAAAAATCAGATTGAAGGCAGAGAAATATTTGGCACGTCCTTTCTGTTTAAAGATTTTGGGATGGAAACAGAAAGAAGCTTTTGCTAGGTTACTAAGGATTGCCAAATTAATCAGAATATTAAACAACACATTAAATTTGGTGGGATGAAAAAAAAAAAAGAACAAATAAAAAAAAATAATTTAAAAAGCAAATGTAGAATAGAAAATGATGCTTAACATAATAAGACAGAGAACAAAACCTACCATGCGGAATCTCCACAGAAGATCCAATAAAAAAGTTTGTGAGGAAAGTCCTACAATACATTTTGATGAGAGTTTTCACTGCCTCTACTAATTGTTTACAATACTCATCCATGTCTTCCAGTACTGAACACCTCAACGCCACACTGGAAAAAAAAAATAAAATTACATGATGAAAATATAGAAACCAAGTATTGTCATTGAGCTATAATTCACTTTGGCCAACTTTTGGATAATAACCCCCCCCCCCCCCCTCCCAAAAAAAAAAAAGAATTAAAAAAAAGCGTTTTGTTGTATTTTTAAAAAATCCGACCCCCCGACCCCCACAAATGACGTTTAGGAATGTTTTAATGTTTTTTCCAACCTTATAATTTGAAGTATAAATCGGTGCAGCAATACCTGATGGCTTTCTGGGTTTCCTCGTCATTGCTCACAGAATTCTGGAAAATACCCTGTGAAGAGCTTGATGGATTCTGGTGAAAGTTTTAAAAAATCAGAGGTCCTTTATGATTTGTAACAATATTTTAAGATGTGACATTAATCCCAGAAAGGGTTAAAGAAAAAATGAGCAAAACAGCATGAATTTATCGACCTTTAAACATTTATTTTTCTTTATGAAACATAATTGATAATCATAATGTTATCATGGAAAGAAATTTCAAAATATCTCAATTCTGATTTTTAATTAATTTTTAGACTGACATATGATTTTGTTGATATTGAATACTTCTAAATTAGTCCGTTGTTTAGTGTTATCTATTGTCAGTCTGGGAGTTAAAGGGTGTTGCATAATTACAGTAAGGTTAGAGTGTGTCATGAGATAACTAATGTTTTATTATCCTAATTTCTGCAGCACAATAAGTTCCTTTCTGGGTCATGAGTCTGATATCAATTGGTCTTCAGATCGGAAGTCCAGGGTTCAAGTCCTGCTCTGTGCAGCGCGTGGTTGAGTCCTTGAAAAAGGGTTTACTCATATTCTCTCAGCATACTCAGGTGTAAAATGAGTACCTGGCTTTTAACAGTATTGTCTCTGTCCGAAAAAAGTTGTAATATCGCCTAACAGGTGTTGTGTCTCATTCTACATATTAAATGTTGCTGTTGATTGGGACTCCAGGTAAGCAATTTGAGCTTGTTCAGTGGATTGCGATATATAAAAGCTCAAGTTTTTTATGTACTACATCATCAATTTGCCTGCAACTGTTTGTGCACTTTATCATCAATAAGCCAGATATCACTTTTATCCGAACCATATTTTAATAGGGCCAAAGAGGGAAAAAGGTGTTATTTAATTATTTTTTCCAAAACTTTGGCTTATTTCCTCGTATTTTTATTAAAAATTCTAAACATGTAACATATAGTTAACATTTGCTGAATAAATGGAGAAGCGTCTAGATAACAGAAGGAAGCCTGAAATTCCTTTGATATCATGAGCAATTCAAATATTCTCATAATTTGGACCTTATAGTGTATCAAAAATATGAGGGTAATGTAAATGGAGCTGCTCGAAGCTCGAAGAAATATATAACAATGTGAAATTGACTGTAAGCTTTAATTTAATATATGAAAACAGATAAAATGGATGTTTCGGGTTTCCCCTTTATCAACAAAACAGGATGAATGAAATACTACAGATGAATGAGATAATGTGGAAGTGGCGTTGCTAAGATGTATAAACAAAAACATGATGGGCAGAAAATAGTATGCTCCTTTGTAAGGAAGCACAAATTTCACATTGTTATTTACAAAAATATAAGAAATCACATTGGTTGGCATGTCTGGTATATCATAATGGTATAGTAAAACTTTTCATAGAGCTAAAATAGGACATTCTAATGCATGTTACAGTCAAAACCCAGTATGTATCGACTTTAATAAAATATAATCGAAACTGAGATTGTATAGTTACTGCAAACATGTCCCATATTTAACTTCTGTCTAAAATATTTGGCCCGGCCATCCAACTTTTAAATGTTAAAATTTTTGTTCCTTTTCCTCCAGATCGCCAAATGGAAACATTTCCAGTTTTTATAAGGACAGTTGAATGCCATGTAAAAGTAACACTCTCTAAAAATCAGAAAATTCTCACCCATGTTAAATACTTAATAAAATCATAAACAAGAAACATTTTTAAAAGAAATTCTTACATTTAGTTCACTAACAGATTCTTGCAATTTTTTGAGAGCCTTGGTGATATCTGTGGTTTCAATCTTGGCCAAATTGTGACAAATAGCTTTGACGGACTGTTCAACTCCCTTGCATCGGACGTGGTCTGCATTCTCCTGTCAAGAGTAAAAATTCAATCAAACTTGACCCAATAGACTTCACAAATGGATTATATATAACACATGATAAAGGTTTATCATAATATGGGATTAACAAAACAAATATTCTGAGGGTGGATAACATCTTTTATTATTTTTTCTTGTTTCATTTAAATCTTACTATATGTTTTTGTACCGCAGATATTCATATAATCATGTTGTAATTTATAAGGTATATCATACAAATTAAAATTAAATTCACAGGAATTAGGAATGCAGGATTATTTGAAAGAATTTTAGTAATCAGGTTTTACCAAAATGGTTTGAGGTCGTCTCGTCAGAAAATAAAACAAGTTCGAGACATTCTTCCTTTCTATATATAGCATTTCAAGCAAATCAAAATATATTGTGATATGGAATTAAGTAAATAAATAAGTGGTGTTCTATGTCTATTTCTTATTTCAGTTGCTATCTGAAGACCTTCCACTGTTGTCCATCACTCCGACTTTTGATATGAATCAGGACATAAAAAGTATGAGTAAAGGCACATATATATCAAATATTATAAATTCAATCCTATCACTATCTAAGCCCATAGCGAATCCCCCCCCCCCCCCCCCCCCCCTATTCTTTCACTCACTTTCTTCCTCTCTCTCTCTCTTTCTTTATTTCTCTATCCCTCCCCCCCCCCCCCCTTCTCTCTCTCTATTTATATAGACAAACTACTCTTTCTGTCCCTCTCATAGCCAAAATCCCCGCTCTCTATAACAGCTCTATAGTATTATACATATTATCTCCTCTCTGCGCACCACTGGACCGCCTTCAACCCCCCCCCCCCCCCCCCACCTTTTTTTTTCTACTTTTTAAAAAAAACTGCTACTCACTTGGTGACCAACTTTTTATATAACCAAATTTTATATTCTTCTCAAAGCTCCCTCCTGGCAAAATAGAGGTAGTTACTATAATTAGGTTTGGTTTATGCATTCAATAATGTATAGACAATATGCACTTGGCCAAGAAGCTCACAACATTGCTACCCGGAAGTATAACGAACAAACACACAAAACTATGTGTAACCTTGAACGTTTATGGTCTGTCTGGTAGTGAGAATTACTCATAATTACGGATGGCAAAAAACAATAACAAAGACCTGAGTGAAATCAACTTCATTCTATCTCTACATACCTCATGGACAAGTCTAAGGAGAGAATCCACCTCATGGTAAAATGTATCCAAAAGAATGGTCAAGTTATCTCTGTGGAAATGAGACAAAAAGTTTAAAACTTCTTTTTTTTTTTGTCAGTCAAATCAGCGAGAGAGAAAAAAAATGTTGACATGCTTATAGATTATCTACTAAAATATGAACATGTTTTTCAGCTCCCCAGAGCAAAAACATCGGTAGGTGACCAGAATGTTTAGAAAACTCTAAAATGATAAATAGCTCTTTTGGTGTATACTTTTTAAAAAATTCAAAACTGCAAAATCAACTTTCAAACAATGTAGAATTTTCAATCTATTGTTTCTTTTCTTCAAGTCATTGCACTGAGAGTCAAATCTCATTCAGTCTTCCAATTTTACCCAGCATGAGGAGGTATGACTCGGTCATTGATGAGTTTTCTGACTTTGAACATTAATTTAGGATTGATCTTAATAAACATCTGAGAGTTTTCATAAGGGGAAAAGGAAAGCTTGGAGCTATCAAATTTCCTTTATCTTAAACTAGAGCATTTATATAGTGCAATATCCACTAAACGTGCTCAAAGCTCTTTACAAGTGGTCACTTACCAACAGCAACATATATAGAATGAGACATGACGTCTGTTGGGCGATATTATATTTTTTTGTCTGACAGAGACAATGCTGTTAACGGCCAGGTACTCTTTTTACACCTGAGTAAGGTGAGAGAATGTGAGTAAAGAGCCTTTTCCAAGGACTCAACTATGCGCCAAGCGAGGCTCAAACCCAAGACCTTACGATCCGAAAGCAAGTGTCATACCACAAGGCCACATATCTTATCTGATCTTATCATATTAAAAACTGAATAAGGGACTTATTCTTAAAATGTCTTACTGGTTGGAGATGTTCGTTACATTGTCCATTTATTTTATGTAATTCTTATTATTCGTAGTGTGAGTGTAAGTATCTGAATAAATGGTGAGTAACTGCTATATACAGTAATAATAATAATAATAATAATGAGTGTGAGCGAGGCGCATGACAGTTACCATAAGAGATCGATTGTGAGTGAGAAAGAAAGAGAGACAGAGTGATAAAGAGATAAATAGACCTGTAAATGAGCTCTATAAAAATTGACTGAAACTGAAACTCTTCTTCGTAATTCATCATAGTGATAAAATCCAAAGAATCAAAATGAAAGGTAAACAGCAAGCTCACTTGAGCAAAGCAATGGCAGAAAACTAATTTGCGCGGGAATTAATTAGGCTAATTACCATTGTTCCTTATAATTAGGTACCCAATCAGTGAAGAAACTTAGAAACGGGTGTCTACATAACGAACTTCCGGTGTTCGAATTTTTCTTTTCATGTCCTTCAAGTAAATGTGGTCAATTTTGGCTTAGACGAAACAGTGAAATTTATCCCTCGGCGGCTCAGTTAAAATTGGCTACGACAGGTTTGGACAGTGAAAAAATAATTTCACAAAGGCTGTGTGAAAATACACTGGGGTGTGTTCAGACACTGTAATTCTAAAAAGAGTCGCTTAGCCTTGGCAATATATCCATCGTTAATATAAATGGCCCATGAGCTAAGCGTAGAGCTGTGGAACATTCCTAATTAACTTTACAGACAATCGACTATGATTCATGAATTCTTTCTTTATTCAATTCTTTCTTCCCTTTGAATTTGACGAATTGACTGATTTCAGTTAATTGACTGAGAATTTACAGGTCTAGATAAAGAATAAATGGTTATAAATAAATGTGACATAATGTTAAAGATATACAATAATAACCATCGATAAGAGAAGTCAAATCAAAACTTACAATGAAATAGCTGTACCATCAGCATTGATATACTCCTTAGGAAAGTACAGCATCTGTTCATCATCATCTTTCTATATAACACCAAATCAATAAATCAATAAATGAATTAACACATGGATGAATGGATGAATGAATCAATTGATTAATCAACTTATAAATATAATAAAATTTCAATTATTCAGTGTTTTATTTGTTTTCCATGCTCTATAATCAGTCTCGCCACGTGTTCAAATAGTTTTGAGTTAAAAGTATTTATACCGAAAACAAAAATCATCAAATAACATGGTGCAACAGACAAATCCACACATACAAGGGTGATTCAGAAGCTAATGTGATAAACGTAAATCATTTAATTTTACACCAAAGTTCCACTCACTCTATGTCAACCTTTCAACGTAGTCGTCTTGACAGTCACTGCATTTTTATACTAATGGTTTTCAAATCACCCTCTTATATTGTGAAAAATTAGGGAGAAGGCACAAGTGTAAGATAAAAATTCTTGTATGAGACAGTGCAGGACAAAACAGAAAGAAAAGTACAAATAAAACAGCCTGTGGCTTTTCCAGACAGGTTGATTTTTTGAGGGATATCATCTTCTTCTTCTTGTGGAAACCTCCAATGTTGTCGAGGATCACTCCACAGATTGTAGTGTATTACATTGTAAACTTGTTAAAACTCTGCACATAATATTAATAAAACGTACAGAGATTAAAAAGTCACGATGTGAACTCTAGCAATCGCGTGAAGGCATGTTGGAAACCATTTTCAGCCACTTCAGCTGGGAGGCTATTCCACAATCGGGCAGTGGAAGGGAAAAACGAATACAAGTGGGCGTCTGTTTTTGATGTTGGGATGGTTATTCTTGCTGTGTGTCCCCTCATTATTCTTGTGCTGATATCTTTGATATCGTTTGAAAGTAATATTCATTACTGGTAAATTCATCTCTACTTTATCTGGTTCTGTTCCAAATACCACTTCAGAATTTTATCTCACACATGCAGTGCCTGATAACAGTATCATCAACAAGTGACAAAAAACATTTGACCTATTACCCTGATCAGAAACTATGTCGCGGTGAACCAGACTCAAAAAATTACATCTAAAGCAACAGACTAAAACAATTTCATGTCTTGATATTTTTGTTCTGAATTCAATATCTGGTCATTACATGCCACCACATATTACTAGATTTAGGAAGGAAATAGTAGCAAGCAATTGCTATTACCCATTTCATGCTAAAAAAAAAATCGGGATAAACTCCATCTCCATGGGCCTAATGGCTTTGATGGACTATATATATAATCCTTCCTCCCCTCAAAACAAATTTTTTTAAAGTACAATAAACCAGAGTAGCTAAAACAGTTTAGGTTTGGCGTATGTTTGTGTGGGTGTGTGGGGGAAGGGATGGGGTATTCCTGTGTATTGTTCCATGAGGGAATCCATTTATAAAGCAAAGCCCCTACTAAGATGGAATGACTAACAGAATGCTGAGATTTGAATAGTTTTAATAAACCACACTCACTGTCCTGATGAATGGCCGAGTCACTTGCTCACTACTGATGAGTTCCAGGTTTAAATCAATGCCCAGCTTGAGACATGAGTGAGTATATTCGAACTTGGCTAAGGGGAGGTCACTGGATATTAAAGAAGTATGAGAAGAAAATTTTAAAAACAAAGAAAAAGTAAGATAACCATTTAATAATTACACACGTCAAAAAAATGGATCTATAACAATGATTAGACAAATCCTTAAAAATTAACAAAATAAGCATTTTTTCCCCTGGGAATATGACAAAAATTCTGAAAATTGGTATCCAGATGGATTAATTTGTGGACGGAATTTTACAATAGACAGGTAAAAGACTGATTGTTTTAATATTGTGAATTCTACAAATCAATCCTACATATTTTAATGCCAGGGGTGCTGATAGCTCAGTTGGTAAAGCACTTGCTTCACACACAAAGAAGTTGTTATCGATCTAGGGTGGAGTCAATATTTTTTTTTCTGACCCCCCTGTCCACCCAGCATTAATTGGGTAGTTGAGTCTGTTTGATCTATAGGAAAGTACTTTGCAATAGACGAGTGTTTCATACTATAGAAACCGGGAGAAACTCCAGTTCCATAGGACTGATCGCTCTGAAGGACTTCTTTTTTCAATGCTACAGCTATTTTGATGAAATAATTCAGAACTTCAAACCGATGATAAGTGTAATTATTATACATAATGTTTATGAAATCCAACTATGCATTTTTATTTTTATTTGATTTTAAAGGAATGTGCTTCTAGCTTAACTTAAACGTTTATCAACTTACTTGCACAAATATTCAGTCCTGTCATAAACTTTTAGGATAAAGTTCTCTGTGTCTGGCTGTGGACTGGCAGGGGAGGCTGAGTAAAGGACATGGCTTATCACATGCTCCACTAGGGCATTGGCTGAGGAGTAGACACAAGCATTATTTGGTTGTTGTTTTTAATGATTTTATGACGCTTGCGACACATTTAAGTCATATCAGCGATAGTAAAATGGAAGAAAATGGGATAGTCAAAAAAATTATAGAATTACAGTTAAAGCACCCAAGATAAAGTAAGACAAATGGGTATTGCTTAAATATGGAACAGTAATTTCCATGAGAATATCATCAATGTACTTTGTTTGACATCATCTAAAAGTCTCATAATAAATAATAATAATAATCAATGAATTTATATACCGCCTTAACATCCACATTATTCGTGCTCTGTGGCACTTTACATAATTTTTTTTTTTTAATTTTAATAATAAAAAAAAATAAAAATCACGATGAATACTGAACAAAATCTAAGCAGCATCTACTTCATAAAAAATAAGCACAAGAACAACTCAGTCTACAGACACGAACACAATATCCCACTTAGATGAATACACTCAAATATTTACAAGACATATTCAAAATATAAAACAATAGGTCACTATCATTACTAAGAGATAATTTACAATTGTCTGTTTCCTCTCAGCCAAGGACTCTGGCAAGTGCCAGGACAAAACCAAGTAATCCTATTTCAAGACAAAGACAGGAAGTAACTCAGAAAACAGATATATAGGGGGGATAGAAGACACAGCAAGTGACCTCATGTCCATCATGGGACTCCACCCAGCATTAATTGTTATTGCAACCACAAGAATATCTTGTACTGTACAAAATGGGTACACTAAAGCATGTCTGAAACTTTATCAATAATGAAATCAATAAACCACTTGAAGTGTAGTCGTTTTTTTTTAAAAAGATTATTATCAGTGTGCCTAAATAAACTATTATAATAGTTTTTAAAGCTTAATTTACATCATACACTTTAAACATAAAAATTTGCATCTAATATACTCATTAAAATTGTTTGTTTGTTTTTTTAAACAAACAACAACTCAAATTTAATGTGATTTGCATGTATTTGACCTCATACAGACATGACAAATTTACGATAGGAACGAAATAAAAGATATTCAAAAACATGTCCCTTATATTTGGCATCCCTCGAATATATGCATATACCATGGAATGAGATCATTTTCTCATTTTGGGGCATCTGAGAGGAAAGCCTTACCACAGAGCATTCATGAAAAAGTCTCCTAGTCTATTTTCAAGCATTCCCTTAAAACCTGTGTTTTGATTTTAGTTGATGGTATAAGAAGTAAAATAGACATCTAGTTTATATTGTGTTTTGAGAGTGTGTGCATGTGTGTGCGCGCATGTGTGTGTGTGTGTGTGTGTGTGTGTGTTTAAACCAATATAATTTGTAATCTAAGTACTTAAGAGTCTGATGTTTCTGAGTTGCAGCGCTATAAAAAAATGTCATTATTATTATTATTATTATTATTTTCATAAATTACTATTATTTATCAATCTATTTATTATCATCATCATCATCATCTGCCCCCTGAAAAAATTGCCTGAAAATCTGAGACATTGTGTCTGGTCAAGGGCGAAGCCCTGGTATGGGGTCATCGGGAGAACGTCCCCCTGAAGCCAAAGCTTTTTCAATATAACATGAGCAAAGATCCCCATTTCCTGGAATATTTTCTTAGAATTTTACCAATTCAATAGGCTGTGAAACAAAATGTAAAAGTATTTTCATTTATTTTTTTTCCGGCGGAGTGAAATTGCCCGAAATGCTGGCATTGCCGGCAAATTTACAGGCCTGTCATTATTATCATTTATTATTTATAAAAACTGCTATATATTCATTTTTAGTTGGATTTATCACTTCTGTCTATTTTCATTTCAATTTGTGTCTTCACGCTTAACTTACTATCACAGGTGAAGGCGATGGGTTCTACAGCTAAGGGGGTGTGGACCACTAGTTTGACTTGAATGGATCCGATATGGCATTCTTGTATCTGATTGATGAGGTAACCCTGGTTACTGCTGTGATCACTGGATGGGTACTGCTTCTTGAGGCTGGAATAAATAAATAATGAAATGGCATTAAGATGCGTTTAATACTAAACATATATTTTTTTAAAATAATAATAAATTGAAAAAAAAATTATATATAAATATACACATCATAGGCTCCGGAGCCTACTTAATGTCTCAATCGTTTCTATGTTACATGTTTGTGTTGAGAATATTGGCTATTAAGCTTAAATGCTGGCTAACTAACTTCGCGGCATTTTGTGTGTGTTAAACAAGAAGTCAGGGAGAGAAGGCTCTAATAAGACTAGGGTTAGAAGTAGAAGCAACATTTTTGGGGCGTCGTGGATAGCTCATACAGTAGAGTCACAATCTCCCCGGCCAGGTGGAGAATCTGCATCAAGTTCAGATACAACAGAAAGAATTTTGCAACGGATCAGCATCCTTTCCTGACAGTAGCAGGTGGATTTCAATTTCAATGTCTCTTTCCAATACTGAAACTGAGTTTAATACTGGTGGCCTGGACTCTAAGGCTATAAGACTCAATGGAACTAAAAAAGTAAAAATACATTTCCAAAAGTGGTCCCATAAAGCTATAAGACACATGGATCTGGAGTTTAATCTTATTTCTGTGGTGAAAGGGCAGCGACAAATGCTTGCTATTCTTTAGATAGGATGCTATTCTATCTCAAAACGCTTTCCACCAGATCTAATACACCCAGCTACCCAATAACTGCTGGTTGCAAAATGTTTTTCCTAGGGGCATACCAAGATGGGGACCTATTTTAGGTTATATTGTGAGTACAAGACGGTATCCTACATAACATCAAGACAACATTACAGAAAAACAAGTAAATTACTTTTTAATTTCACCTTTTTATCACAACCTCTTATCATAAAAATTTGGACTAAAAAACGTTAGTAATTATGCTTTAAACAATATCATAAAAAAGAGATCTACTAAAAGTTGAATGAAAGTGTCCCTGAAGCTACAGCTGCCCTCCTAATCAACAGAGGGGAACAAGGTCAGCATCAAACAGGTCATTAACATTAAACAATGAAACAATTACATAAACATCTTTTTCTAATGTGGAAGATGGGACAAAATGAATAAGTGGTTTTGTGAAATAGTGGTAAGACTATTGAATTGCAACCTTAGAGATCGAGAGTTCCAGTCCCATTGTGGGTTAGGCAAAATTGAGTCCTTGGAATAGTCTCTTCACTTACATTTTCTCATAATACTCAGGTGTATCACGAGTACCTGACCAAGGCACGTCTCATCCATCACCTTAAAGGATGCTGCTGGCTTAGGAGACCCCTTGTAAAGCACACTTAGTGGTCATTGAATTTGTTTTTTTAATCTCCAGCAAAGTCCCTAAAACCAATAAGTTGCCATAATTTTCCTGTACATGATTTATTTGGATTCTGATCTCCGTATTAAGCCAAGAAAATAATTCACCATAATTGAGCTGATATAGACAAAAATGATATCTTGCTAAAAATAAAGAAGTAGTAATAATAATGATGATAATAATAATAAATAATGATAATAACGAAGAGAATTAATCATATCTTTTGTGAGGCCATTACTGAGTGTTTTACTGACCCCAGATGCAATAATCGGGTGATATGTTACTCCCTAGTTTCTCTTCTGACTCAACCACTTGATTAAAAAAGTCATAAGAAGAAACCTCATTATTGGAGTCAACAGGGACCATTTCATCTGTCTGTGGAAGATCAGAGATATCATCTGACCACAAAAGGTCAGAAGCCATTACATTATTAGGCTCATTTAGTCATTTGCATGTCGCAAAAGCCCCATACCATAATCGTCACTATCCAAATTGTTTTCAGCAGGTCGCAAAAGGCCTAAGATTGATTAAATGAACAATAATCCAGAAATAGAAATACATTAATTAAATCACGGAGTTTCCAAACAATGAACTGATCACTTGAAGACACACACTTAAGTGATCATGTAAGCGCATCGCTTTCTCCAAACAGCTCCACTCTGCATTAAAGCAGATGGAATGATTGACAATTGTATTGAGTCTCTCACCATCCATTACCTTTAATATGGTAAAAATATGTTATATTTTTGCAAGCTCGGTGAGCAACAAATGATCAATGAGGGTGCAGGTGATGATGCAATGGTTGCTTTGCCACATTGATTAAAATTATGTTAATGTGCTGTGGATTATTATGGAACAGGATTCATGAGTTCATGATTCATCTGGCCTCTTTTCGAGAAACAAGTGTTGTGACAATTACAATAGAGGTCACAAATTGAAATATATATGTACAACTAATTTATAAAATACAATAAAAATTTCACTCACTCAGCAACCATTTGACAAAAGGATTCAGATTCTGGATCAATGAAAGTTCTTTTCCTCAATTTCTCATACTGTTTGCCCTGATGGAAAAGGAAAAGATAAAGTGGATAATCAAACACAATGTATAAAAATTTAAATGTTTCGGCTTCAAATTCTTATTTGCTCTAAAATCTAAGTAGTAATGGATAATGCTCAAGCCTAGATGCTGTTATCTTTTCTAGACCCATCGATAGATGCAACTCTTTTTTCATGCAGGCTCAAATCCTGTCATTAATTAATCTTCTAATTCTGTTTTTGATTTCTTCTCTCCCTTGGTTTTCATCCATCCATATAATCTGCGGCCATTTTCTATATATAACTAAAACTAATATAAAAAGAAAAAAGAAAAAAAAAGGCCATGAAGCCGGAGTTTATCCTGGTTACAATAGCATGAAATGGACAAAAGTAATATCTTGCTACCCTTTAGATAGGATGCTAGTCTATTACAAAGTACTTTCCAACAGATCTAATAAACCAGCTACACAATCACTGCTAGATGGCCATGGGGGGGAGAAAAAAATCTTGACTTCACCCAGGACTGATCTCAGTATCAAGGGATCTACCAGTTCTTCATCTACTTTCCAAGTAAGAATTTACTTTTAAAATGATAATTCAAGAGCAAAGGAAAAAATATTACAAAAGAGAAATGTATGTACGTAATTTTAATCAAATCAGGAAAAATTTGTCAAGGTTAGTGGTGTAACTAAGATACCTGACTTGCTGATAGATGATAAAAATTATTCTTTAAAAATATGTATTTTATTATTTTTATTTTTTATTATTTAATTGATCTTACTTTTGGAGGAATCCATGGAGGAGGTCTTTCTACTTTGGGTTGCTCTTTCTTCAGGTCATTGTTATTCTCATTCCATATATGATCATATGCTGGAGATATATTCACTGGAGTTCCTGTTGTGGTTCGTAAAAATTCCTCTTCTGAAGAACCGAATTTGGCTTCTCCATGGGTATCAAAGTCAAATGCTTCAAAGCCAATTGCAGACGAAGGAAGTTTGTCACACTTATCGGAAGTTGACACAGCCCAAATGAGCTCCTCCTCTTCTTTTGTTCTTGTCCTCGTCAGTTGCTTTTGTTTGTCAGGGTTAGGGAAGGCTTCACCAAAAGAGAATTGAGATGTAGTTGTGGGTGTGGATGCAGAACCGTCTGCCTCTATCAATTGAGATAAAGATTCCCTTCTTCCTCTGTTGTACAAAGGATCAAAATAGTCAAGAGAGAGATATTCGTGTTCAGGTAATGCCATGCCCAAATTGATAAGGTCACCAGGATGTTTTTGAGTTGTAGAATCTGTGTAGTGACTCAACCTTGACCCTGTGGAGTCCTCAAAACCAGCTAGAGCCATTGTATGATCAGTGCAGTCTGAGATGTTAATAGCTATTGCAGTGTTATCTGTGGGTGATTTAGATGAATCTCGTGATTGAGATGCTATATCATTCCCACTAGGTGGTCTGGCAAGACTGATATTTGGCACATAAGGCAAGGATGGTAGGGCAGAGCTGCCCCCAAAATTGTTCTTGAACTTGTTGAAGTCATTGAAAGTATTGGCATCAAATGGGCTAGAGTTGGAGATTTGATATGGGTTGAGGTCTGGCCAAGGAGAGTTCTGGATCTGTGGTATCTGTTGTGCACTAAATGGATTTTCAGTAAAGTTGTGTTTATTATTACTGTGAGTTTGTGGAGTTGATGGGTTGTGGTTCAACACGGGGCTGGGTGATTGGTGATGGAAGCTGGCAGTAGCCTGTGATAAATGGCTGTATGAATTAGATGGTGAAATATGTGCTCTTTGTATTTGTGGTGGAAATATAGAGTCATTACTGTTGTTAGAATTAAAAACAGCAGGGTTCCAACCATAATCCGGCATTGGTGGTTTTGAAAAGGGTTGTGGTGATGGGTTAGTTGAGGATCGACCTTGCGGTATAAGGTTTGTGGATACAATGGTGCTTGACCCATTTTTATCTGTGAGAAGAGGGTTGCAAATGGTGTGTGGTGGCGGTTGCTGCTGCTGTAAGCCAAACGATTTTTGAGATTGTGAGTTATAAGTTTTAAAATCTAAAACTGGATTGGAGGTAATGTTCGTGTTTAGCTCTCTGAAAGCCTGACTTATATCAGGGTAAAGTGAGTTTGTTTTAGGTACAGCAGAACCATCTGTTAATGTTGAAGAGCTGGAAGCGTTTGATGAAGCAAAATTGCTGAAGTCTAATCCTTGCAAGTCTGGATGAAAATCTGATTGGCTAAAGTTAGAAAATTCATCAGTTGGCAAAGACATTCGCTGAGAGGCATTTTTTGATTCAGGAATCATTGGTGCACTGTCTTTGTTGTACAGTGAGTTTGCTTTTACCAATCCTTGCTTCCTTGTTTGTGATCCCTCAGTATTCACTGCCCTCAAATCGCTTGTTATGTTTACATCTGGAACACTGGTGCTCCAAGGGTCTGTTGCATCAGATGGGTTGACATCCAATAAAGATACAGGAGAAGGGGAGCTCTCCTGGCTAGCATTTCGAGGCAGACGCCGCCGAGGTGCAGCAGATGGTGGTGGAGGTAACCCGCCAGAAGGCGTTGAAGGCCGACTCCCATTTCCTTTATTGGTGGACATCTTCTATAGAAATAATATGAAAATAACATATTAAAACTTTTTATAAAAATTTAATAGATGTTTTAAAGCAATCCCATGGTAAATGGTCATTTGACCAACAATTTGCTTGAGAGTAAATCTGGAAAAAGGGATTCCTCTTTAGACAACCATTTAAAATCTGATTAGAGATAACTTAAATACACTGGACATGTCTGCACTTGAAAGCTTTGACAGCAATAAGTAGATGTTATGACTGCATAGCATGGGAAACATAATAAAGCGCAACAGCTCATTTAAAAGGGAAAATGTATAATTCATATATCAACCTATAAGAACTGGCCTCCAAAAAATGTATTAAATATTTTATTCTTGAATGTAACAATACATAGGTATGGCAAACAATTAAAGATTTATTGTTAAAATAATAATAATTCTTTCAACTTATGATAAAAATCTGTAATAAAAACATTTAAAAAATAAAATTCCCTTTATTCCTCCCATAGGGGAAATGTGTCTCTAGGGTCTATTCCAAGGGAAGACTGGAATAATCCAAGCATCAGCAGCAGTGCAGTGCCGCAAAATGAGCTAAGACAAGGTGGCTTGCTGAAGGCCACACAGTGCAGCAGCGGGTGATCGAACTCTGTACCTTTTGGGTAAGAAGCAAAGACCGTACCGCTGAGCCATGCTGCCCCCTGGAAAAGGAATTATTTCTCCACAAGATAATCCCCCTTAAAGTAGAGCATGCCCACTACTTGAAATAGTATGAGAGCAGATAAACATTTTAGTATGGCACATCATATAATAAAGGAAGCAATATCGGCAATTGATTCATTCTTCATCAAGCATTGCTTTGAATCTTTCCACAGAAGTAGCCTTCTTTGTTCATACTTGACACTGTTCCAAAGTTTTACAGTTCTGTTGATAAAAAAAATGTTTCCCTTGTTCTAAACATGTTATTGAAACCCAGTCTCCTCTGGTAATTTTTGTACTTGAAAATGAAAAAAAAAAAAATCAGAGCTTTCCAAGTCCAAGTCAATCTCATGATGGACTAATTTATACAACTGAATGAGGTCTCCCCAGATTCTTCTCTTTTCAAAGGCAAAATACTTTACTTTAACCTACAAGCCAAAATAGAAGGCCCTCATGGCATAGGCTATGTTGTCCTTCTTTGGATATTTTCAATGTTGATATTGATAGATTTCCTTTCGTAAATAGGACTCCAAACGCAACTGCTAGGAGGCCTTCCGAAAGTTCCTCATGCTAAGGGAAATAACCCAAATATTCCCTAAACTACAGATCTTTCTGTCATGCAGCTCCAAAAATCTGGAATTCCCTGTCCCCCACAACCAGAAACTCTCCAATTTTTAACTCTTTCAAGTCCAGTTAAAAGACCTTTAATTAATTTAATGTTCTTCAAACTAAGCTTTCAGTGCTGTAGTTTTTATTTTATTTTCCCTTGTGAATTCATGTTTTTTTAAATTATAAAATTCATGGAATTTGCGCACTACAAATGATTTATTATTATTATGAATTAACCCTTAAAAAACCTAGTACCTTTAACTAATAGAAAAACAAACACCCTAGCAGCACCTATACTAAGACCTATAACTATAACTAGACTAACCCTAATACTAATAGTAATAGATAGGAAAAAAATCCTCCGATGTCGAGCTAACCCTAGTCGGTGAAAATACTCATAGAAATTGAAAGAGATGCTAGACTGAGGAGCTTACGGATTTTTCCCCTAACTGCCATATTCAAGATAGACTGATGAGAGCCTTTATTTTCTACAAATTCAAATATATTTTAAACAAGGACTTTTTAAAATTTAAAGGGAATTCATGTCTCCAGTCAGTAACAAAAACTTCTAATGATCATTCTAATTGCTCTATTAATACAATTACAATCATTAATGTATACCAAAATGGATCCAAAGATGTTTTTCTCAAATATATAGATATACATGATAAATATTATTGCAAGAAATGTAATATAGAATGAAACAATAACAAACGAAAGAGGCAGCAGATAACTCACATTTTATTTGTTGCTGGCGGAACACCAGATTTCTGAGTCCTCGATTCAAAGCTGATGAGCCGATGATATATCTAAGGATCGTATTCCTAAACTAAAGATGTATTCCATTTGATAATCAAATCAATCGAATAATTGGTGGTATTTCGAGACAAATATTTAATATTCATATCGGTAAATGTTCTCCATTGAAGTTTTAAGTTAAAAAAAAACAAAAAACAGATTGAGTAATAAACTCAGCTTGGGGCTAGGATAAAGTTTCTTTTCTTTTTCAGGAAGTGGGCGTCAAGAAACCCAGAATATCAACATTATTGGAGTAGTTTCCCTTGTCAAATTTGACTCCCTCCTTCTTGCTCCCTCCCCGAAGACAAATCATGATATGATAATAATATTTTTATTTTTAAAAGGGGGAAATGGAGTGGGAGCAAAATGTGTGCGTGTGGGTGTGTGTGTGTTGTGGTGTGGGGGGGGGGGGGGGGGGGGGGGGGGGGGGGGCATGAAGTCCCACCAAATGTTTACCAGAAGAAGAAGAAGTAGAAGAAGAAGAAGATGATGATGATGATACGACTACCACGAACGTACTATTTTCGGCTATGTCATTCCCCTTCGGACCGGAAGGTCCAGGGTTCGAGTCCCGCTCTGAGCTGCTCATAGTTGAGTCCTTGGAAAAGGCTCTCTACTCACCTTACTCAGGTATGAAATCAGTACCTCACCGTTTACAGAGTTTCTGTCGGGATCGGCGCTTTCTTGAATATTAATTCGATTCAAGATGACAAGAGGAATTCGCAATATGCTGCAGTAGTGAGCCTTTGCATGGCGCAACGGCGCAATATCCACTAAATGTGTTCAAAACCTTTACAAAGCGACCCTAAACTAAGTGCACACAATAAGTACAAGTCATCGGCAACATCTGTATAACATGTAGACCGAGAAATGGGGCCTGCGATTATATTATTGCTCTGATAGTTACTATGTTAAAATAAAACAGTTTATTAACGAAAATGCTTCAACACAGTTCGGCAATCGAGCCCAATATTACAGAAGAAGAAGAAGAAGAAGAAGAAGAAGAAGAAGAAGAAGAAGAAGAAGAAGAAGAAGAAGAAGAAGAAGAAGAAGAAGAAGAAAGAAGAAGAAGAAGAAAGAAGAAGAAGAAGAAGAGAAGAAGAAGAGAAGAAGAAAAGAAGAAGAAGAAGAAGAGAAAGAAGAAGAAAGAAGAAGAAGAAGAAGAAAGAAGAAAGAAGAAAGAAGAAGAAGAAGAAAGAAAGAAGAAGAAGAAGAGAAGAAAAGAAGAAGAAGAAGAAGAAGAAGAAGAAGAAGAAGAAGAAGAAGAAGAAGAAGAGAAGAAGAAGAAGAAGAAGAAGAAGAAGAAGAAGAAGAAGAAGAAGAAGAAGAAGAGAAGAAGAAGAAGAGAAGAGAGAGAAGAAGAAAGAAGAAGAAGAAGAAGAAGAGAAGGAAAGAAGAAGAAGAAAGAAGAAGAAGAAGAAGAAAGAAGAAGAAGAAGAAGAAGAAGAAGAAGAAGAAGAAGAAGAAGAAGAAGAGAGAAGAAGAAGAAGAAGAAGAAGAAGAAGAAGAAGAAGAAGAAGAAGAAGAAGAAGAAGAAGAAGAAAGAAGAAGAAGAAGAAGAAGAAGAAGAAAGAAGAAGAAGAAGAGAAGAAGAAGAGAAGAAGAAGAAGAAAGAAGAAGAAAGAAGAAGGAAGAAGAAGAAGAAGAAGAAGAAGAAGAAGAGAAAGAAGAAGAAGAAGAAGAAGAAGAAGAGAAGAAGAGAAGAGAAGAAGAAGAAGAAGAAAAGAAGAAGAGAGAAGAGAGAAGAAGAAGAAGAAGAAGAAGAAGAAGAAGAAGAAGAAGAAGAAAAAGAAGAAGAAGAAGAAGAAGAGAAGAAGAGAAGAAGAAGAAGAAGAGAAGAAGAAAGAAAGAAAGAAGAAGAAGAAGAGAAGAAGAAGAAGAAGAAGGAAGAAAGAAGAAAGAAGAAGAAGAAGAGAAGAAGAAGAAGAAAGAAGAAGAGAAGAAGAAGAAAGAAGAAGAAGAAGAAGAAGAAGAAGAAGAAGAAGAAGAAGAAGAAGAAGAAGAAGAAAGAAGAAGAAGAAGAAGAAGAAGAAGAGAGAAGAAGAAGAAGAAGAAGAAGAAGAAGAAGAAGAAGAAAGAAGAAGAGAGAAAAGAAGAAGAAAGAAAAGAAGAAAAGAAAGAAAAAGAAAGAAGAAGAAGAGAAGAAGAAGGAAGAAGAAGAAGAAGAGAAGAGAAGAGAAGAGATAGAAGGAAGAAGAAGAAGAAGAGCTCGAGCAGAGTTCTGGCACACAATGCCAACTGCTTGTTCTCTCTCTCTCTCTCTCTCTCTCTCTCTCTTCTCTCTCTCTCTCTCTCTCCCTTCTCTCTCTCTCTCTCTCTCTCTCTCTCTCTCTCCCCTTCTCTCTCTCTCTCTCTCTCTCTCTCTCTCTCTCTGTGTGTGTGTGTGTGTGTGTGTGTGTGTGTGTGTATGGGTGTGTGTGTGTTTATTCCAGCCATTTCTCTGACTCACAGCTACAAATTAATCGCAATAAATGAGTTCTGTTGGTGTTTTGCATAATATGCTTATTTCATATGTTGTAATTTATCTTTGTCATCGAGCCTATAGGCCTTGGACAGGGTCATAGAGTCGATTCTATATGTGCACATAATAATAGGCGTATATGTGGGGACTAGGAAAGTTGGTAACATCTCGGATGATCGAGGAAAGAGATCAAAAGGAAGACAAGAGAATGAAATATTTAAATTAATGACCATAAAATGACCAAAAATGATCATTAAATGTTGCTGTTGACCATGGACCCCTTGTAAAGAGCTTTGAGCACATTTAGTGGATATTGCGCTATATAAAGCTCAAGGATGATGATGATTATTATTATTATTATTATTATTATTATTATTATTATTATTATTATTATTATTATTATTATTATTATTATTATTATTATTATTATTATTATTATTATTATTATTATTATTATTATTATTATTATTATTATTATGTGGGGCTAATATGGTCTTGTGGAATGATGAATGACTCTCACCTTCTGACCAGAGGGTCCAGGGTTTGAGTCCCGATGTGAGTGGCACAGTGTTGAGTCCTTGGAAAAGGCTATGAACTCACATTCTCTCACCGTACTCAGATGTGTAATTAGTACTTGACCGTTAACATACGAGTCTCTGTCGGACTTAACAAATTTTTTTGGATGTAATATCGCTTGCGTCAAGTCTCGTCCTGTTAAGTTTTGCTGTTGACTTGGGACCCTTTGTAAGTTGTAAAAGGATTTGAGCACGCTGAGTGGATTTTGCAACATATAATTGTTCAATTTTTTTTTTCTTTCTATTTCTTTTGTTTTGTTTTTTTTTTAATCATGCAAATAAGTAACCCTCACTCAATGTGTTTTTATCTACTCTCTGGGTGGGATTCCTTACCTCCCATGGTGGGCAGGGAGGCACTTACTGTGTCTTCTATCCCCCTATATCTGTTTTCCAACATGCTTTCTGTCTTTGTCTTGGAATGAGTTTACTTTGTTTTGTCCAGGCCCTGGTCGGATACCCTAGCTGGGAGGGAAACAGTCAAATGTAGGTAGAGTTTTGGGAGATGATATTTTTTTCCCTTGTAAATCATCTCTCTGTTATGCACTTTATTGTTTTGTTTACATATTATATATATGATTTGTAAACATTTGAGTGTACCCCTCCAGTTGGGACCTGTGCTCGTGTCTAAATGGGACTTTTAGTTAGGTGATCTCAAACTAAGTACTTTGACTTTGATAGTGTGCTCTTGTAATCTACATCTGTTTCCTGTTTAAACCAATTCCCCTTTGTCTTACCTTTCCTAGGTGTTTTAAGTGTAATTCTAGAACTTTTTACTATCCCATTTTCTTCCTTTTTACTGGCGCTGATATGACCTCAATTTCAATGAGTTGCGCCCCGTGTAAAACCCTTAAAACAAAAACAACAAAAACATTTTATCTATTCTGCATGAAATCGTCATCTACAGTTCATATTTACTGCGCCGCTCTGTTAATCATCTATAATCTATATGATCGATCCGAAATGGCACTTGTTTGTTAAATGGATGATATTAGGTAAGCGCTTCGGCACGATGACAGTTGTGTTGCAATATTCCCACTACGTCACAATACCTCAGCATGTTTGTTTATTGTCGTCATGGATATGTCGTCACTTCCTGTTGAGGTCGCCCGTCACGGATGACTTAAATCTGATCAGGAATCGATCAAAGTGAATTTATTAGCAAATTTTGTTTTGATAAAGCTTACGTAAACATGTTTTGATCATATAGATGTACGAATAATTGATAATCAAAATGAAAACCCTGTCATATTCATTTTAATTCTTGATTTGGTTGTTTGCGTCAGTAATTCTCCTGTTGTGTAATGCTGGAAAGTGCACGTTTCAGTTCAGTAGTTTCAAAGATGTGAAAGTGAATGTGAAGCAGGTTTTTGTATTGATAGCTTGGGTCGTAACGAAATTTTGAAAATATTTGAATCAAAATTTGATAAGCTTTATAAGTGTTAAATAGTTGACTATTTGCATATACAATCGTATATATCGTATCTCTTATTTCAAAAGAAAATTGCGCTCTACATTGTTGCTCTGTGTTGTGCCTAGGATAGACATAGCTTTTGATAATCCACTACCACCAACTTACCACGGTCACGGTTGGATTTTTTTAGGTGAATTAGGGAATGATCGATTCATTTAAAAGGATAAAACAAGAAATGAGCAAACAAACTAACTATCTAACCTAAGGGGAACGACCCCATTTATGTGTGAACTTTGTGGGGGCCTTGTGATAGCTCAGTTGTTAAAGTACGGTCCTATTGAATCGGATGGAGAGTAGGTATGTGCGGCTATGTGGTCTAGTGGTATGACACTCGCTTTCGGATCGGAAGGTCCTGGGTTCGAGCCTCGTGCTCGGCGCATAGTTGAGTCCTTGGAAAAGTCTCTTTACTCACATTCTCTCACCGTACTCAGGTGTAAAATGAGTACCTGGCCGTTAACAGCGTTGTCTTTGTCCGAAAAATTGTAATATCGCCTCACATGTTAAATGTTGCTGTTGACCAGGGACCCCGTGTAAAGCGCTTTGAGCACGTTTAGTGGATATTGCGCTATATAAAAGCTCAATTTTTAAATTAAAAAAAAAGTACTTTGCGATAGATTTATATCTTACCCATTTGGTTGTAATCATTGTCTACCATCCGTTTAACGCTATTGTAACCACGATAAAATTGAGACTTTCAGTTAAAAACCTAACCGCCGTTCAATTCTGATCAAAAGATAAATACAAACAGAAACATCTTTTAAGATTAAAAATGTATAGAAATCATAATGATGATGATGATGATGATGATGATGATGATGATGATGATGATGATGATAATAATAATAATAGTAATATTAATGATAATAACTCAACTTATTTTCGTAGTCTAATATGCCTGAATATGATTTTAGTCACAGTCATGTTGGAAAGTCCTGAAACCATTCCAAAGTATTCTAAATTACAAAAATTATGAAGGAATAATTAATTTGTGTTCGATTATAAGGCGTGTTAATATGTTTATTTTGCTCAATACCCAAGAGGAAACTAAAGAATTGTCATCAGTTTGGTGCATAGCATGGTTTCTGCTAAATAAAAACATTGCCATTTCAAAAAGCTGTAAACTGTACACAATATACTTGGAAAGAATTCTGTGTGTAATAATATTTTGACAAACAACATCATTTTTCTTTATGACACTTTTACAAATCTTCAGCTGAAAACCAGGCTGTTTACCAAGGGAAAGACTTTAACTTTATCCAAAAGGCCTAGTCAAAAGAATACGATATCTTATAAAGATGAAGAAAGAAGACTGATTAGCCACAAATTGTTGTGTCTTATTAACTGTTTCCAGTATTATGATGCATTAAACCAGCTGCACCTTTTTCACTCCTTGCAACGGTTGTTCACAATGTGTTAAAACAAAAATATTTCCCCTTCATTGATATACTCTCATACAGCACTCGATGGATTCTAACTTACCAAATTCCAGCATACTCTGCAATACGGTTTGGAGTAGCTGGGTGACTGAATTTTATACAAGTCTTTACCTCTAATGAGCATTGTATTTCGACATTCTCAGATTCAAGCACACTTTTTGCTTCTCCCGAGGGCATGCTAGAATCCAGCGAGCACTGTATGAATATTTTCCAGCTTTTTAAAACAAAATTCCTCCTTTTGAATTGTCTTTTAACCTATATTTTTTAATTACATTGATAGGTGCTGATAATGGTGAAAGATGATTATCCTGTGGTGTATAAGGCATTGCTAAAAGATAAATAAACAATCTTAAATGGAGAATAAACTTAACAATGTTATCATTCTTACTTTCATAACATTATGATGTGATACAATATAAGAATCACAATTTCAGTTCTTATTTAAATGTTTTGATCTTTGATGAGCACTTTTGTAACACGAGCAATCACGTTTCCTTCCAGTTTCCAATTTTGTGTGGTGTGCTGTGACTAAATCACTAATATTAAAAATTTTATCAAATTTTTTTTTTAACTTGATTTTTCATTTTATTTTTTGTTTTGAAACGATTATTATTAAACAGAATAAGTATTGATAGACTGTGAACTTGAACTTGAAAATAAAAAGAAGTAACAATGGGCTGTGGTACTTCAAAAGAGCCTGCTGTGATTTCTAACCAAAGTCAGTCCCATGCAAATAAGGATTACCCCAAGCAGCCAGTAAAACCAGTGGCCAGTGTTACCCCACAACAACAGCAACAACAACAACCAAAACAACAACCACAAAAGGTAAAAGCTGAAAAAAAAAATCTTGACCATTTATATAGCCCAATATCCACTTAAAGTGCTTTTCAATGGATCCTAACCAACAGAAACACTAAACACATAGTACATGACATGACGACGCCTGTAACGCAATATTACAATTTTAAAAAATATACGATTAGAGTACGATTAGAGAATATGATTAAAGTGCCTTCCTACTGGTCCAGAGATTATTGTCCTAACACAAAACCACAAAGCCGATAAATTTTTAAATTAAGAATTATAAGGTACAGATGTAGTACATTAATTTAATGAATTTTAAACTTGACTTATATTGGTTAAAATATTAAAGTTGAAATTGATAATATAATATGTAATATATATTTTTTTCCATTTCCACCATTATTTCCATTATCATTGTCATTGTTATCATCGTCATCATCATCATCATCATCATCATCATCATCATCATCATCATCATCATCATCATCATCATCATCCTCCTTCTTCATTATCATTATCATCATCATTATCATCATCCTTCATTATCATTATCATCATCATTATCATCATCATCATCATCATCATCATCATCATCCTCCTCCTCCTTCTTCATTATCATTATCATTTTAGACATTTTGCAGTTATCACCACAATTATTGTCTTTTTAAACACATTATCTTATATTAATCAAATCAATAACGAAGTACACATAATATCTCAGTTACATGCCAGCAGTGATATACGTCACTCATTCTCCGTTATAACTTAATCAAATCTTGAGACTAAACATAAAATTGTAGATGGAACTAATGGTCAGTTCTTATTTTCTCTGTACAGTTGACCTTTGGGGTAGGATTGAGGGGTGGGGGCTGATAGCCCAATTTGTAAAGAAACTCGCTTAGGTTGAGACAATTTTTTCTCTCTTTTTTTTTTTGTGATCACTCTTTCCATGTATCAGCGGCATAGTGATAAAGGAGTTAGGACTGTTAGAATCGGAGTTTGCAATTATGTTGTCTTACTGAGAGTAGAAAGCAGTTGTTATTTTCGTTTTAGCATTAGTAAAAAATTAGGGCCTGAAAGGAGTGATTTTTATAGTTGTAAGCAGCTGTTATTATTATTGATAATGGCTCGTCCTATATTTTAAGTATTGCTGTTGGTTAGGGAACTTGTAAAGCACTTTTAGCGTATTTTGTAGATATTAGGCTATAAAAATGTTATAGAAAAACAAAAAGTTAGTTAATGTTTCTTTAGAATAAAAAGTAGCACGGAAAATTAAAATTTTAAAAATAGAAAAATTAAAATAAAAACAAAACATATTTTCTTATTTATGTCATGAAATCAGCTGTCTGGTTGGATCTGAGCTAATATCTCCATTGTTTTTATTGCACTTTTGTTAAATGTTACAGTAGTCACCGCTTAATAATCCATCTTGTAATAAGCCACCGCTTATAATAGCCAACCCATTTTCTGTAATAGAATTTTTACTGGGAAAAAAACAAACAAAAACACCCTTCCAATATCTAGTTATTTTTTCCTTTATGGAGCTGGAGTTTATCCCTGTTTCTATAGTGTGAAACGGACAATAGCAATTGCTTGCTATTCTTTGGACAGGATACTAGTCTGATTTGCCTCTGATTCCAGCTTATTAGACAAGGGAAATCATTGTTTTACTCTTGATAGGAAAGTATTAAAGTGGGATATGATTGGTTCTTAAACGTTAGGGAGACTTATTGTCTTTTGGGTGGACGGGGTGGAGAGGGGGGTGTTGGGGGGGGGGGGGGGGTATGTTGCCTAAACCAACTGGTCCCCGCCTGATAGATAACACCATGTAATGAAAAATGTAGCCGGGAAATCTTGTTTGTTAATTAATGAGCAAAACTTTACCTTTTACTTTTAACTACCTGCAACTTAAATCTTTCAGTATTATCCCTACCACCTACCCTCAATTGTCTTCACCTAACAACTCACCTATTAATGTTATCATCCAAGAGTCACATTATTTATTTATTTTTTTATTTATTTATTTGTTTATTTATTTATTTATTTTTTTATTAATTAATTAATTTATTTATTTAATTATTTATTTATTTATTTATTTATTTATTTATTTATTTATTTGTTTGTTTGTTTGTTTATTTATTTGTTTATGAATTAGCCATCCAGAGCCATTTGTCCCATTGGAGTTTAGCCAGTTTATATGGCGTGAAAAGGACAATAGCAATTGTTTACTACCCAATCACTTCTGGATGGACAGGGGGACAGCTACACCTTGGATAGATCTCGGTGCATGTGAAGCGAATTCTTTATCAACTGAGCTGTTAGAACCCTCATCTAATTTTCTGAAGCGAATTCTCTATCAAATGAGCTGTTAGGACCCCCATCTCATTTTCTATGGCTTTATTTGTTGTTTTTTTCTTTATTTTTAACATTATATTTTGAGTTTTTGTCATGTTTTCTGTCGTGAACTGACTTTGCTATTTTCTTCTTTTCAAATTTAAATGAAATACACTTATTTTCTGCACAATTTTTTTTTTGCTGGTAATGATTTGGCTTTTTGTTATTGTTTCAACACTCTGGTCATAATGATGATGATGATGATGATGATGATGATGATGATGATGATGATGATGATGATGATGATGATGATGATGATGATGATGATGATGGCGGAGGATTAATGAAGACGATAATAATAATAATAGTATAATAATAATAATAATAATAATAATAATAATAATAATAATAATAATAATAATAATAATAATAATAATAATAATAATAATAATAATAATAATAACATGATGATAGTAACAAGAACAGCAACAATAATCATTGAATTTGAAATTCTTCTTCCCAGGTGAAACATTTTGATTTTTTGATTAATCAGGAAATCATATATTTCAAAAGGCTGCTTGCTTTGTCCAATATTGATATATTATATATCTATGTAAAATCCTAACGAGTTCTACCTGACAAACCAACCATTACCTACAACGTTTAAAATTTTCAGATAGAATTTAGTGACAAGTTATCACTTCTCAGGCTGTCTAAAAATAATAACAAAGAGCTCGAATCAAAGAAAAATAAAAGAGTTGGGTTGCAAAATGTTGAAACAAAATGATGCATCTCTATGTACTGAGCAATATATAAACCATTATGTTTTTGTGCAAAGGGATTTTTAAATTAATGACTTAATGGCCTTACATTACTTGTTGATTTAATTGCAATTTATCTCCGGATGGAAATCCATTAGCGATTCCTATTTCATCACTGAAAATTTGGTTGCCATGCGTTTGCTGGGAAAATAATATTGATTTTCTTTTCTTTTCTTTTTTTTTTTTAATGGTTAAATATGAGATTGCCTTTCTCTGAGCAGATAAGTGATTTATTTATTTTCTTTTCATTTTAAAATCAAATAAGTCCACAAGTCCACAATTAGTATCATTTTTGATAAATCGAGTCTTGAATTATATTTTATGTGTCGTCATTTTTCAACATTGATGAATTATAGTTGTTTAAAAGAAAAAACTGATAAAACAATATTAAATTTCAACGACATTTATTCTCTTTGGATAAAGAAAACAAAGACAAGGAAATCTTGGATTATTGAACAAGCTTATTCATTGTTTTTAAAAAATAAATTGATTCAACATGGGATCATCAGCTTCAAAGAAGAAAGGAGTTGTCATCGGGGTAACTGCCACTTCTGCAAAGAGAAGGGATTACCCTGTGCAGAACATGAAACCTGCAGGTGAAAATCAACAATCACAGCAGAAGAATTACCCCGTGCAGAAAATGAAAACAGATGGTGGCAATCAGCAGCAGGTAATTTTTATTGTGTGAAAAAGGAAGTATTTAAAGAAGACTGAAAAAAGGTAGGGTAAGACTAATGTATTAAACATAGACAAAGATAGATTGTAGTGTATACTATTCATTTTTTCAATCATACATTTGATTCATCGATTGATTGATTGATTTGTTCATTCATTTACTTGCCTATTCATTCATGTTTTCATTTGATATATTTTCAATATTTATGAGAATAGCATTAATACAAAATTCTTTATTTGAAAAAATATATTCTTCAGCCAACAGCCCCACAAGAGCAATCAAAGAAATCAAAAGCGGTAATACTTTTTTTTTAATTTCTAGAAATTCAGGGGAAATTTATTACTAATGGAGTTAAGATCACATGATCACAAAAGAAAAAATATCCCCGTAAAGGCTATAGGACATTTTTATTATTACATCCAATCACATTTGCTCCCAAAATGGTGATAAAACCATTGCAAATAAATTTACAAACATTGAAAAAAAACACCTTCCTTTCTTTAAAAAGTTATTTTCATGAATATTGTTATGAGTTTGTTTAATTCGAAATTCGCAGACTTCAAACAGACCTATTAATCATGCTATGCTTCTAATCATAATGAAGTTAATTGTAATAATGATGAAAGTGATGACCATGGGAATGATGAATACGATTTCACTGATATATATATATATATATATATATATATATATATATATATATATATATATATATATATATATATATATATATATATATATATATATATCTTCATAAGAAATAACATCATTATTTAAGGTTAGCATTGTTATGACAATTCTATTCATTATTATCACTTTTTTTTATTATTACTTTTTTTTTCTAAACCTCTTTATCTGTTACTTTTAGTTTATTGTTTCCACTATTCTCAGTTGTCCGATGATGAGCTGAGGAAGAAACTTGCACGCTATGTGGAGATTGAGAGAGAAATTCAGGGCTGGGAGGGCAAGAACACCCAAAAGAATCTGGATGCCAAGAGAGAACAGCTTAAGACTATAACAACAACTCTCCAAGAAATTGAAAAACAGTACAAAGATGTCTGTGATAAAGTGTGAGAAAAATTTTAAAGTTATATTTTTCTTTAATGTTGTAATAGCTATAAGTGTCAAAAATGCTAATGACAAATTTCTGCTCTTCCCTTGACTGATATAGAATGTCTTTTAGCTCTGTTACCGTCATCTATTTTCTCAAATTTGTAAACTGCTTTTCTTCAGAGTAAATAAAGAAAAAAAACTATATTATGCTTATTGCAAACCAGGTTCCACTGTCTCATTCTGATTGTATGTTGGGTCAATTTAAATGCTTAACATTAAATCCAGAGTCAAAAATATTATTGAAAAGATAAACATGAAAATGTTTTGAAAGGAGACAGTTCTGTTTATATCTGAAGGCCTTTCCATTTTTACCTTAACTTTTTAATGTTTCTACTCATTTTAACTTAAATTCACTTTTTGGTTATTAGTTTACTCTAAAATGATACAGATTTTAGGCGGAGGCTCACACATGTATATCTGAGATATATGACCCATAACCTCAGTTCTTTTTTGTCTGCTTTTTTGTCAAGATAATTCCGACTGAGGATTGAATTGAAATTTAGGTTTATATAATTTGAGTTTTTTAACATGCATGCCTTTTTTTTCTCTATTATCTTATAGTACGAGTCTCGGGTTATTCAATCAACATACAGTGTATATATACCTTTTGAAAATTTCATCAGTTATCATATGTTTTATTGAAACTAGTCAGTAAACATTCCAGTTGTTTTATTTTTGACTCGAACATTTAAAATAAAATACATTTTGCCCCTGATATCAACCAATAACCGTGAATAGACGACCCATATTCTTCTTAAGTACTTGGCTGTTACCTTAAACAAACAGCCCACAGATCCAGAACAGCACTCACAATTTTAGCACGAACAATTGAGAAAAAAAAAAGCATAATGTTGTCTGCTATTTCGATGCAATTCCTTCATCATTGTGTCAAAATATGATAAATACTCACTAACTTTGGACAGACCTATTTGTCTGATTTGGATGTATAAAAGCTAGCTATAGAATTAATGAATGCTTGCCAGTCCCAGTTGACTGGAAATATATAACCAATTGGATGAATGGCATAAAATATTCTGATTAGTTTACGCTCAAATCATCAGTTGGCTTGAGTATCAGATAGAATATATTGATGCTCACCTGGGTAAAAGCTGTAAAAGAGATTTGTCATGATTACCAATCATTTCAATCATTTCAGCATTAATGACTTAAGAAAGTCTTTTCTTCACTGAAGACTCTGCTTAAGCTTTAGCCCAATTTTATTTTTTGTTATTGTTGCTATTCATGGCTAAAGCCCAGATTTCCGATCCCCCTCTTTTATGATATGATATGATATAAGTCCAGATTTATGTAGGCTTTTACAGCCTTTTTATCTGCTCTTGTGCATTTGTGAACGTATTTAATTCACGTCTCTCAAAACTGGGCATGCCACATAGTTGAAGGAGGTGTCTGAATTAAACTCTACAAACAGTATCTTTCTGTTTCACAATGAGTGTTGAGACGACACTTGACTTTTCAAGAATTGGCATGCACAGTTTTCCATTAATGGTTTCATTTTGGCCAGTTTGCCTGTGAATTGTGTATTTACTAACTTTTTCAATCGTATTATTACTTTGTATATTTACTATCTTAGAAATACCATAATGATTCAATGCAACATGTACTGATACCCCAACATGGGCTCATTGTTGTAATGGAAATAAATATTGTCCATTACAACAATGTCAAATCAAGTCTGTAATTGCATTCGGTTATAAGACCTTCAAATATTGCCTGTTGATTCATTGTCATTTTGCACTTTAAGATAAGAGATAAGTTGATTTGAAAGAATGATGCAGATATGTGGCTTTGTCAACTAAATCCCAACTATCAACAAACTGTATTTCAGAGCAAAAGAAAAAGCTGATGTAGACAAACTGCAGCATCCTTCAGTAAGGAGTTTCTTCAAGGATGAGGAAACCTTTAATGAGAAAATGTCCAAGGAACAGGTAAAGACCATACTAGCTTTTTAACAAGGCAAGATGATTTGATCTTGACAATAAAGTAGCCCAAAAACCGAGGCATTCAAGCTTAATGTGCTGTCAATTAACGTACTTAATCATAGATAAAATTTTTATTTATTTTGGTGTAAATCTACATTACGTTTACATTATTTGAGAGAAATTATTGCTCGTTCTCTGATATCTGGGTTATATGCATAAACATAAACTGAGAGCATTTCAGATACTATTTCACTCTAAAATATTCAAAGATTTAATAGATGAATAAATATGCATCAATTGTAACATTAGCAATTTTTATTTTTGCAAATTTAATATCAAATAACAATAGTTAAATGGAATGGAATTTAATTAACGAAGACAGATAATGTAGACTTTTTGGGTTTCCTCGTTGTCAACAAAAGACAAGTAATGAAACACTAAAGACGAATGAGAGATATAACGCCATCCTTCATTGTGTCTTGCTTAATTAAATTGAAGTTTCCATTCCAATCCAATCCAAATTCAAAATCCAATGCAAAATAGTTGCAGCTTCATATGATGAAGATTGATGCAACTCGGTGTGGTGAGGTAGCATTGGAGCATTATCTCTCTATTGGTTTTAAAGTGGTCGAGATAACTATAGAATATTGTCACGTTATTGGTTGCTCTGACATTTTCCATGCGCGAATGGTACTGGGGAAGAACAGCTGTTTGTGTGCATTTATTCTGAAATATAGCAGAGCATATGCATTTTCTTTTCTTCTGTGGTTTTTCAATGTGTTAATATAGATGGCTATGGTTCCATGTTGGCCCTCAAACAACATATTCAGCTTTTGTGTCTTTCTCCGTTCAATAAGTGGGGTCCATTTTATATGCTTTATCATGGTTTTTACACTGTGTTGTCGGTTGTAGTCATTACAGACAAATCGACAGGCCCTTCTTTGAATCATACTATCTTATTGAACGATGTTGATGTAATCGGGTCCTATATGCTTCTGCTGTATTCTAAAACATGTCTTAAAAATACTTTGTAGCACTTTTCTTTCACTCTGGACTATTGTTATTTATTTCTTCAAGCTTCAAGCAGCAACATTTGCATCATCCAAATTTAGGATCACACTTATCCTGCATGTAAAAGTGCTCAAGAATAATAATAATAATAATAATAATAATAATAATAATAATAATAATAATAATAATAATAATAATAATAATAATAATAGTAATAATAATAATAATAATAATAGTAATAGTAATAATAATAATAATAATAATAATAATAATAATAATAATAATAATAATAATAATAATATTTTATTCACCCAAAGGAAATTTTTTGGATCATATTTGGATTAAGTTTGAATACTCTAACTTTATTTGAATATCATTCTTTCTTTTCAACTAAAAGGGTCAACATTTTCAAATATATTCCACAAATATAAACGACATACTATAACATAGCGAAGGGCATAAATTAGGGTTGTATTCTTCAAATCCCTTTGCTATGAACTTTCCAAAGTGATTTATCAGTATCTTCAATGAATCAATATAACATTACTAGTCATACTGAAATCTTATATAATATAACTCTCGATCAATCAAGACTTTAAAACTATCCAGAGAACATGCATTCTTTATTTCGAATCTAATATCATTCCTAAAGTGAAAAGTACGAAACAATAAAGATTTCTGTTCAACAATAGTATTGCATCTGTTTTAAAGCAACTTCAAAGAAGGGAAAATCACTTTTTTTTTAAAACCTGGTAAAATGCATGTAGACTATTTAGAACCCAAAATTGCTTACTACATGTTTGTTATTTTCTGAAGCTAACATGTTCATTTTTGTTTCATACTCACATGGTCAACAGTGTCAGGCAACTCATCAGTTTTTTAAAGAGTTTTCAAACATGTGTTGTTTTACTTTTTTAATAGGAAGAATACCTGGAGGCAGTCAGTGAGCAGGAAGTGAAAAGGAAGCAGTATGAAGATATCCAAACTCAAAAGGCTAATGTAGAGAAAGAGATAGGAGAGGAAACGAAGGAGGTAGACCAACTTGTAGCACTCTATGATGAACAAGATCAGATTTTAGGTGAGCAAGTAACAATTCTGTGGGGCTAAGCTGTAAAAAAATTGATATTTTAAGGATATTTCACAGGACATGAGAAGTTCTAATTATGGAATTTCAGTGAAATAAGTATACGCTATTGAAGAGATCAAAGTAACAAAAGTTGAGAGCAGGGTTATTTTTCGTGATGGTTTTTTTCTCTTAAAATATTCCATCTGCTTTGTTTGGGACTGTTTTCAAAGACCATTTAAGATTTTTATGGAAGAAAACAAATGCAGTTTGTTTGACTGCAAAAAAGTCAGATTGTGTAATTCTGTTTATTTTGAATTTTAATTCAAGGTGTAATCCTGTTTATTTTGACTTTTAATTCAAGTTTGTGACATGCTATTGGTACTTTGAAAAATAAATGAATATTTTTTGTTTCCGATAGATGATATATTCAGTGGCAGATATGGATCAGAGCTGGAGAACAAGCTTGAGGGAGAAGTTGACCAGTTGTTAGACAAGTAATTATGTTATTTCTTATATACAAATACTTATTTTTATTTTATTTTATACAAAATTTAGTCTCAAGTCTTTCATATAAAGGAGGTCTCGATAGCTCAGTTTGTAGAGCACTCGCTTCACAAGCAAAGGGACTGAGATTGATCCCGGGTGTAGTTAAGAATTTTTTCTGACCCCCTGCTGTCCACCTAGCAGTGATTGGGTAGCTGGGTCTGTCAGATCTGGTGGAAAGTAATTTGCGATAGATTAGCATGTCCTATCCAATGCTAGCAAGCAATTGCTATTGTCCGTTTCATGCTACAGAAACCAGGATAAACTCTGGCTCCATGGGTCTGGTGGCTCTGAAGGACTACTTTTATGTATATATTGACCCATGGAATGATCTAAATATTAAGACCTGATTTTACTGTACAAAAAATGATTTTAAGTGACTGTTGGATATAATAGGTTTTTGGAGACTATTAATGCATATCCAAATTTTCATCTCTAACATTTCAGTATCTTTTTGTAGTGCAATCTTGTTACATGTATGTGTATTATGGAGCACTGAGCACTTAAACAGAAGAATGTTAAGTAATAGAAATTGAATAAATGTTTTTATTGTATTTTATAAATACTTAAAGAGAAGAAAACAAATGCTAAGAGTTTCACTTGTTTTCATTTCATTCATTCACCAATTCATTCAACAGACTATGGAAAATTTTTTTTCATTCTTTACTTTCTTTTACCTCTTTTACTTTTGCTTCTTTCAGACGAGAACGTATCAGTATTGCCCGATACAAGTGGATGAATGGTCGTCTGCTGCTTCAACATGCATGTAACCAGCTGGCCTTTGCGACACGTCGCTGGCAGACATTGGACAATGTGCCACCAGGGTATGTACAAGGTTTGGTTTGCTATGTGGTCTAGTGTTCTCACATTCAGACTGGGAGGTATAGGGTTCAAGTCCTGATCTAAGCAGCGCTTAGTTGAGTCCTTGGAAAAGATTCTTAACTCACATTCTCTCTCTGTACTCAGGTGTAAAATGAGGTTGTCTCTGTAGGAAAAAAATGGTAATGTCAAGTGTTGGCTAGGGAGCCCTTGTAAAGCGCTTTAAGTATGTTTAGTAGATATTAAATTTAATACGCCATTCCGCTACAGCATCATAAGTTACCGTTGCCTAGGCATTCCATGAAGGAATGTAGATAATCCATCAAACAGGATGTCTGATGTCAACAGGAACCACCCATGTTGTCAAAGTAAGCAAATCGGGGGTTAATAATCTTGCCCAAGGAAAAAAACGAAAGTGCCTGAAGTGGGGCTCAAACCCAGGACCTTCCGGATCACAGTGCAATACCTTAACCACTCGGCCACTTCACCCTCTTAGTAGATATTGCCCTATATAAATGCTTGAGTTTCTTTTTTTTTGTTTTTGTTCAGTTTTTAAAATTAGACCTAAAATTCAAGAGTCCTGAATGTATTTCGGTTTCTCAAGCAGAAATGCAAAGTAATGGTTTTGTGTTGGTTTCTAGAAAAAGAAAACATCAGATTATAAAATGATATAAAAGTTTTATAATCTATAACTTTTTGTCTATTTCATATCTTTATTTGATTGATCATTGTTGGGTCTTTGCTAACTTATGTCAGTTTTAAATTTTTTCATTTTTTTAATGCTCGATAGAAGTTATTAATGTTTCTTTCAATGCATGTATTTTCACAGACTTAGAATAATCATAAAACAAATGGATAACAAGCCAAATAAAAGAAAAGAACATGAGATAATAAGGATAAAAACTCTCATGGATATTATTTTATTCACGTCTTGGAATTAAAAACAATTAACCTTAGATAGTGAGAGTTGAGGAGAGAGTAAGAGATGGTAAGAGAGAGAAAGAGAGAGAGAGAGAGAGAGAGATAGAGAGAGAGAGAGAGAGAGAGAGAGAGAGAGAGAGAGAGAGAGAGAGAGAGAGAGAGAGAGAGAGATTACAAACGTTTTCTATAATCCACAGAAATATGCAGGCCAGATACCAGCTGGCAACTGAGACAAGAAACAACTTAATAGCTGCAACGCAGAACATAATGAGTGCCAAACGCTACCTCAACAATATCAAAGTAAATGCTATTGTCTGTACTTCTCAACCAAATTTAATGACTTCCCTTTAGATCCACTTACTATTCTGAAAAAAAAAACAACCCATTAATACTGCAGAAACAACAAAGATTAGATCCTGCATTACACCCTAATATTTTCATCATCTCCTGATGTACCAATTTAGCTACCAGATCCTCAAAAGTAATACATAAACTTTTTCAGTTGTCTGATTTTATCTCATATTGTTGATTGAATTTATCAAGCTTGATATTACGCTTTAATTGTGCTGTTCTAATATGTTTACTTTAATACCTTAGTTCTTCCCATGCTATTGGGCCGTCACAAATTTTCATATGATTATAGAGAAGGTATACGTGATGGATTGTGATTGTAGTGTTAATGGCTATAGTGGTATCATTCAATTTTTACATCGCAATTGATTCTGGAAACCCATTATAAATATTGACATGTCTTGTTTTTATAAATATATGCCCTCCTCAAATTGATAACGTTATTGAAGCCTTCCTAAGCATTGCATCAATTTCAGTCCTGTAATGTGTTATTAATTTTTACATATTGTTGGCTAAAGGCCATTCATTTTAAATAAACTTTAATCAAAGCACACACACACACACACACACGCTCACACACTAAAACACTGAGATACATACAGACATCAATTGAAACACATACATAAATACACACACATACATTGAAACACACATATAGAATCATAAGTGTATACAAAATTAAAATTAAAAAAACATTTTTTTTATCAGTTCCCTTACTGTGAGCCAGACGAGATTGCTATGTTGGACAGAGCGTGTAGCAATGTGTACATTGATATGCAGACAAAGGACAGACATCAACATGCCTTGCAGTGCTACAGCGTCACACACAAGCGTGCGGCTGCTCTACTACAGTGGTTTGATAGTGTAAGTTTTCTGTTCGGGAAGACAATTCTGTTGACCAATTTAAGAAATTGAGCAACAAAAATTGAATTCATTAAGACATGAATATGATTAATGTGTTTGTCATCATAAACAAATTTTGATTATTAACATTGTTTCAAAATCATGTCATTGTTGATAATAATAACAAGCAGTTATATAGCGCTTAATCCATTCATATCTCTAAGCGGTTAAGGCATGTATAATGCATTGACAGGATATGTAACTCTAGGTTAGCCTTTTAGAAGATAAGATAAGGTTTACATAATTCTAGACCTTTAAAAAATATCGGTATGCTTTATAGGTGGAAAATACTTTTGTGCAATTATTGATGTTGGTGTGATGGCCAGTTCACAACATTTATCCAATTCCTGGTGAGACTAGCTTTCTTGTAGGGCCTGCCTGCATGTCAAGAAGCTGGCATTGTTTTAAGGACGGTCCATCCGATCGTGTATTGTCCTAGTGGTGCCAAAGATAAAAACACGCCCCTTACCAGAATCTGTTGTAAATGTCTTGGATAAGTGTATTCCATATTTGGATGACATTTGTGATCAGCTGCTGTAGGATGTGAACATTTCAACCTACATACAAATGTTGATCTTGGATTTGCTAACTATGCACAGCAACGAATTACTGATCCATAGCAGGGAGGTGTAGAGTGATGACTAGTGGCAACTAAGGCAATAATATTTAGAATTACTGTTTTACTGATGAGGTTATGATGATGATGATAATGAAGATGATGCTGTTGTAGATGATGATGATGATTATGATGATGGTGGTGATGATGATGGTGGAGGTGATGGTGGTGGTGATGATAATGATGATGCTGCTGCTGATGGTGATGATGATGACAATGATGACGATAGTGGAGGTCAAATGATCTTTGTTTCGACTCCTTAGGTAATCCACAACACTATTGAGAAAGATTTGGCTAAGGCAAAGTCTGAGCTTGCTCCAAAAGAAAAACAGCTCAGACAGGAACGGCTGCGACTGATCAAGGAAAAGATTGAAGGAGACACCAGTGACATTAACATTTCTGATAAAGGTGAGGCCACCTTCATGACTTACTTCTTATCACTGACAGTCTTTGGCTCTGTAGCTTTCATTACTTGCGTGTTTGACTTGAAGCGTCATAGAAATATTTTCCTTTTTAAAAAAAATATCTCCGGACATTTATTAAATTTTCCTATACAGTATACAGCAATTCAGTATGTACTTTGTCCTTAAAAACGAAATAGAAATTCACAAGGCTTAGAATTTCCCTCGCTTATGCCTGCCGTCACGGTGATTTAGATTAAACGATTTTGTATTGCATTTCAGTTTTGGCATGAAATAACTTGTTCTCTGCTTTGGTTCCTTCCCTTTGTTGTATTTCAAATTTGATATAGAATATCCTCAAATATATTAAGTTCTATCTGGCTTTGCTTTAATATATTACAAAAGCAATAATAGCAACAAAACAAACCCCCAAAAAAAAAACCCAAAACAATTAGACATGAACATAGCAGGAAACAAAAAAAAAAAAAAAACAGAAAAGAAAAAAAAACAAAACAAAGCAAAGCATACACACTAACAAGCAAAAAAAACAAAAATAAATAAATAAATAAATAAATAAATAAAAAGAGACTTGATTTACTACAATTAAGAAATCCCCCTGTTTAAAGAGTTAAACATCTAGAAAGATTAATATAAAGACTACTCGAAAATAAAATATTACATGATCATTTTGAATTTACTATTTTTAGGTGAAATTACAGATGTTATAGCGAGTAGCTTCCAGAATATTTTAAAGAATAAGTAATTCATAACAAATCGTTTAATCTAGTTTTGTATTTAATAACTTGCTTCATCTGTTTGTCATTAAAGCACCACCTGTCAAAATGGGCAAAACTACGTCAAAGGGTAGGGAAGATTCGTTGTATATTCCTTACACACCCAAACCAGCTAGTGTGAAATAGAGAATGACTATGTTCTTTTAATTAATAGAGAATGACTACATTCTTTTGATTTATCACTGCATGAGCAAACAAATGTGTATACAACGAATACTCGTCGTTACGTGGAATACCATTTAGGTCAATCCTATAGCAGAGATATACTTTATTCTTATAATTTTTAATAACAATTATGAAAACCTGTGCTTTTGATGTGCCAGGGTTTATTATATACGATTTAACATTTGCCAAGTTAAACGTCATAGTTTTTAATGGCTAGTTTAAAGAACAAAATTAAATGTCATAGTGAATTCTATCATGATTTTTTTTTTCATCTTTTCTTTTTTTTTTCTTTTAATTATCTTAAAAAGAAATATTTTATTGTTTTGGTATTCCCACTTATCACTTTAATGACTCGACGAAAGCAATTTAAATTCAATGCTACTTTGTTTAAATAATATTTACATATCAGTCAGCAGTTTGATAGTCTTAAGTAGCGTCTGTAGTGCTTTTTGAAACAAATCTTATCGATTCTGAGGACGGAAATGTATTAGAATGGATAGCCAAAATCACAGCGGCCTCATTAACGCATTTACAATTTATAAATGCTTGGACTTGCTTAGACTCTTTGAATTCCCTGATCCTGCTGCTAGTTTCAGCTCTCAGTTTTCACTCGTTGACCTACATTAAGATTAGGATGAAATTGCTTACTTAAGCCCTTAAGCCCTTGAAATGCTAATCATCAATTATAAGTAATAATAATTAAAATAATGATAATAATAATAATTTGCTGTAGCCTGTTTGAAAGACAACTGTGAATATTTAGAGTCACTTCAAAATATTTGAGATGCATTTTATGTCATGTCTCACATTTCACTGTCCCCCACAAAACACGACATTTTTAGTGATTATTTCCCCTGAGTTGAATAAGTATTTTTGATGCTCCCTTCACTTCGTTTCCAACTAGCTCTCACATAATTAATGTAGTGCTAGAAATCATTCTCTTGATGTCTTATAATGTCACAGTTTAGCTGTAATCCAGCTACACCGGCTTGTTATTATATAATAGGTGCTACAATTGTCCAGTATGAATGCAATGAACTCATTCAGACAAACAAATGGAATGAATGTTTAAGTTTGATTATTAAATTCATATTGTGAGGCAACTGAGTGGAAAAGTGTTGCATGATAATCTGAAGAAGTTTTGAGTTCTAATTTTGGGCGATTTGTTTGTTCGTTCAGGAAGAAACTAAAACCAGAATACTCCCTCTGGAGTGCAATACTGCATCTGGGATCTGTTTTTTTTTTTTTTTAATTTTTATTTTTGAGAGGGGAGGGGTTTCTTTTTTTTTTTTTAAAGATGATTTGAAATAGACCCTTCTTTTCAGATAAACTGAATTCTGGAAATGTTATTTTGATTTTGATTTTTCTGAGAAGACAGGAGGAAAAATAAAAAGTAAATAAAACGATAGCGTTTTTATGGCGATGAGTCTTAATAGCTCTTCCATGTGATGATAGAATTGCAGGGCCCTGTAATGGGTGATTAAAGATTGTTGTCAAAATGTCTAAGAAATGTTTATTTTCCTACATTATATGTACATAATATGCGTGTGTATGCGTGTGTGTCTGTGTGTTTGTGTGTGTGTGTGTGTGTGTGAGTATGTGTGTGTGTGAAGTTTGTTTAAGAGGCTTTTGATTCTATCAAAAAGGTTTGAAAATAGTTCACTGCTGATGAAATGAAGGATATATTTTTTAATCCTTTATTTTTTCAAAGATATAAACTGGAGTATCAGTCACAGTTTATTGAGTATGTCTTCTAAAGATGGGAGATGGGCTGTTTTTAAATATCAATATGCCTCTGTATAAAAACCATTATATTCTTTTTTTTTTGTTGAATATATAGAAATTTTTTCTGAAAATATATGTATTACCATTACGAGAATATTATTTTAAATTTATTGTCATTTGGAATAACAGTCACCGACAATATGCTGATGTGTAAGTGAAATGTGTTGCCATTGTGGCTGAAATTTTTTTTTATTATGGACGTTGAGTGTGGGTTTATATCAAGTTTTATTTGTTTTATAATGCATTATCTTTTAATGGAGAGATTTGAAAGTCACTCCTTTTTTACCGCAAAGTATGTGTGCCTTTGGAAATTGATGTGGATTATATTTTTGCATGTTTCCGTGCTATTTTCACAGCATTCGATGGTATGTATTTCACCTCATTACATCTCTATTTTTCCATGGAATATTCTCTTCACATCGTCATTACACCATATATTCGGCTAACTTATTTTCTTTCTTTTTATTTTATTTTTATTTCCCTCTTTGTATAAACATAATTATTCATAAAAAATAAACACCATCCTCCTTCCCCCCCCCCCCCCCCCCCCAATAACAATTCTTCATTAACTTCTAATGCTTTTAAAGAAAATGTCACAAAGGGATCTGATTCCTCAATCAATAGAGCTTTTGATACCCATGCAAGCAAAATTGGTTCGATGAATGCACTGTTAACTCTGAACCCCCCCCCCCTCCCCCCCCCCCCATACACACACCCAAAAAAAAATCACAATTTTTTATCCTTTAATCAATTTCCCTCCCAAACTCATCTGTCTACAAATTTTCCTTTACTCAGAGATAAATTAAATATAAAACATAGAAATGTGGCAAATAATGAAATAATACAATATTAAAATAAATAACAAATGTCAAAGTGTAAATTCATGACTGTATAAAGTTATGAACCGTTAAAGAAATTGAGCTTTAAATTGAGCTTTTATATAGCGCAATATTCACTAAATGTGCTAAATTGCTTTACAAGGGGTTCCTGGCCAACAGCAACATTTAATATGAAGGACAGGACATGACGCCTGTTAGGCAATATTACAATTTTTTTACGGTGAGAGAATATGAGCAAAGAGCCTTCTACAAGGACTCAACTATGCACCGAGCAAGGCTCGAACCCAGGACATTCCGATCCGAAAGTGAGTAGCATGCCACTAGATCACATAACCGCACAAAGAAATGGATGTGAACAAAATTGATTTTTAAAAATTCCAATCATGAACAGACTATACATAGCAAGGATTGTTTTGCGCTCAAAACTTTCTTCAACTGTAACAAAAACAAATTTTTAACAGTAATGTGACACCTTCAATGTAATGTGGAAAAATAAAAGCATTGCTATATGTCCTTCAGAACCCTACGGTCCATGGAGCTGGATTTATCCAAGTTACTGTAGCAAGAAATGGACAGTATAAATTGTTTGCATTCCTTTAAATGAGACGATAGTCTATCACAAAATACCGGTTCTACAATCCCAGTTGCCACTCACTGCGTGTTGACAAAGAAATCCCTCTCTTAAAGTCATACGGTTGAGTTGTCTTATCACCAGCTCAAACCCTTGAACCTTAGTTAGGTTGTGTTATGACTCCAACACCTTGTCGATGTAACACAGCAACACAAGATAAATGTATAGGTTGACAATATTTATTATTTTCAAGTTTATATTATTCAAATTTGAGGCTCTTTTACTAGACTGAAATCGAATTTCATATGAAGAGTATTAAAGCATTGAAATATATATACAGTGAAACCTCACTATACCACTGTGTATGTTGTTAAAATTGAAGCTGTCATTTTTATTTATTTTTATTTCAATTCGATTCATCCAGGTTGTTGCTTCGGTCTCGAATTTACTTTTATAATTGGTTTTGTCAATCTAACATATATGGTTCCATTAACCCTACTTTCATCCTTTATATCACATCTTAATTTGCTGTCTTTTTTGTAAATAACGATATTTATGATATTATACTTTTCTTTTTCTTGTCTTTTGTTCTGTCTTTTTAAATATTTGATTTTTTGCGTCGTTTATTCCCATCAAAATAGGTTCAATGTATTAATAATGTGTATTGTGGAAAGCACCAAAAAAAAAAAAAAGAAGAAAAATACAAGACCAAAAATTAAAAAAAAAAACAAAAAAAAAAACCCAAAACAAACAAACAAACAAAAAATTAAACAAAGAAAAAAACAACCCAAAATGTACAATTTGGTCACGTAATTATATTTGTATTTCATAGAATAAGAATCTTTAGTAAAAAAAAAATACATCAAAAAAGGGTTGCTGATGTAAGTAACTCAAATGAAGAGGATGGCAGTGCTTCAAACGCAAAACCTCCCGTATTGATCTGGTATTATTTTGGGGTGACTTCAGACGCTGTAAAATTATTTTAAAGTCTGTGTCATAGAAAAGGAGTTAAATATAATGTTTTCTTTTAAGTTTTTCTTTTTTTTTTTAGGAGAGTGAATATAACAATAAAATTTATTTGTGATCTTGTTCTAAAATTCCCACTGTCGTCTGGTTTATCCTAATATAACATACAACGAAATAAATAATGTGATCCCTTTTGTGACCCACTGCTTCAAACTGGTTTCATGCTTGAATGGAACATATGCTAAAGATTACATTCCATGTTTTGACCAGAAAAAAATAAGAGATTTCGTGTTAGGAATTACTAATTTATCCAATGCATATTATGCTAATTGATCGGGGGTGAGGTCGCTGAATTGTTAAGGCATTGCAATGTGACCCGGAAAGTCCCGGGTTCAAGTCCCCACTTTAGGACATTCATTATTATTATTAGTATTTTTTTTTTTATGAGAAAGCTTATTCACCCCCAATTTGCTCCCTGTGGACATGGGTTATTCCTGTTGACATTAGACATGTATTTGATGGATTATCTATATTCCTTCATGGAATCTCAAGTTGGTGGTATCTAACGATGCCACTCGCAAGGATGTAAATTTTTATATTTTATACATGCTAATTTATATATGGTAAAGTCGTAACCATACATTTTTTGCTTGTTAATATGTCAAGCATTTTTTGTAAATAATTATGTCTTGAGTTAAGGCATTCTACACAACATTAACCAGTAAACTCAACTGACACATTCATGGTAAACGGCTACAGGTTAAAGGGAATGATGGATGTCGTAAAAGTATTAGTAAAAATATGTTGTGTGCTTGATGATTTTCAATGTACTGGTTTGCAATGTTGATAGAAGCAAACAAGGATATTATATTTTTTTATGGTTTTGTTTTGCTTCCTAACCCCCCCCCCCCCTCCCTCCCCATCCCCTTACAATTCTTCTTACATTTTGTTTGTTTGTTTGTTGTTGTTGTTATTGCTATTGGTGTATTTGTTTTTTATTTTGTTTCGTTTATTTGTTTATCTATTTGTTCGTTATAATTTATTTATTTTGAATATTATTACTGTCATTTGTATGTATTGTAATAATTAAGGTAACATTTGATTTTTTTTAGTATTGTTTTGTTTGTTTCTCCAATATTTATTTTTGACCAATCGTCCATGCTCGAAATTGAATATTAAGCTTATTTCAAACATTTTTAGCTAAAATAAATACATTCGTTCAAGACAGCGAATATTTGATCACTTTGACTCTACATTTAATTTTCTTCATCTCGTTCATATAATACTGGGTTGACACATGGGTCATATCTTACAATATGAACTTTCTTACTATAATTTATATCAAAATTTGAATGATATTAATGACAGGTGTTAAAGCTCTCTAGTAAAACTAATAAATAGAGGTGCCTAAATGAGTCAATAAAATGGAGATAAAGATAAGGGAGTCAGATTTACTCCAAAGCTCTCTAGGTTTGGCGTTTCCTGTCATAACTTTTTCTAAATATTAACCACTGACTCAAAGCAGTATTATTGTCCAGATGAATCAAATAATTAAAATTGAATCTATCATACCTAATCAAAGGTTTGAAACCAATATGTCGTTTAATTAATTTAATATACTTTATTAACCGTCTACTTACCACCTAAAGCAAAATCGTCACATTTGTTACGACACAATATACAAATTTTTGGATTCAGATTTATTTTGTACATCACACATTTTGAAGAATGATCTTTGTTTAATTACTAAGAGCATAAAGTTGTTTTGTAGAGAGCTTGTTTGAGTTTAAAATCAATTTTTCTGCTGGGTAAGCCTGCCATTAAAAAAATACTGAAAATCATCGGTAAGGAAAGAGTTAAGGGGAATGGATAGGTACGTATATTGAATTGCAAATCGCTTGAATTTCGAATTTCTGACCGTTTTAACATGAATTTCACTTTTCTGAATCAGCTTCACGCTGACATGGTACTGGATTTAAGGCTACGAGTCAAAAATGTTCAAAGATTTAAATACAAATTTAATTAAAGTTGAAGAGGAGATAGTGGAAATAGGACGAGGTTGAGAATTTTAGGGCTAGGGGTTTGGATATTGCGAGCCAGGTTTTTGACAGGTATTCATGCTCAACAAAAATATTCTCTTAAAATTTAAGAAACAAATTTCATTATGGCAAGCAAAATTAATTAACATTATATAATATATCATAATAAAGGTTCTCATGTCAAATGCTTTTAAATACCATGTGAAAAAACAAAAACAGGAAAGATTCAGGTAAAAAATTCCCTGATTTGATCATAATTTACATCATGCGTTTATTATCATTGTCACTAAATGTTCTCTTCATTAACTTTTCTTACCAGACCTCCCTGATGATTTTGATGATGACGAACTCGAGCCAGAACTGATGGCTGTGTCTCAGCCTGACAAAGTGGAAGGATCTGATGTAAGTGAAAAACGGGGAGAAGGCAGGGGTACAGGATAACATTCCAAAAATAGACTCCCCCTACATGGGATCCGAACCTTAGACCTCCTGAATGAAAGACCATGATAAAAGATCGAGGAACAATTATATTTGCGATGTTTTTTTAAAAAAGTATCCTATTGCTCTTTCTGCTTTGTCCTTCTCTGTCACATTTACACTTTTTCATATTTTTGATTTTGATCTCCCTCTTCTTTTTCTTCTTCTCCTCCTCCTCCTCTTTTTCTTCTTCGTCTCCTCATCCTCCTTCCTTCTCTTCCTCTTCTTCATCCGCAGCATTTTCCTTGTCCTGTCTATAGTAAATTGGCCATTGAATTAACGATTACAATTGATGATAATCACTTTACAGTAGACCAGTACCCTTTAAAGAGGGCACCATGCCTAATGTGTTATTGTCTGCTCTAAGTTACAGAAACCGGGATAAACAATTCTACGAGCCAGACCTATCTGAGAAAATTTATTTAGCCTTACAGGAGTCCTAGAGGAGATATTCTTTTTTTTTATATAATTCACTGCGGAATTTTCGAGTTTCTCACGTGTACTCTGGAATGCCATACTTTGACAAAACATATTTTTACATTTTGGTCTAATTAAAAAAATCTTAATCTTTAATTTGACTCTTAACTTGCCAAAACCACTCAAATTTGAAACTTCTACAATAAGAAAATAAAGGCGTTTACAGTTGGCTTAAAGTGCTAGTTTTAATTTTAATTTTACCCTAAATACAACATTTTATTTCTTGAAGTTATTTTAAAATTCCTATTTTTTAAATATGATTTCATACATCCACAGGGTGGTGGTTTGATGCCAGGTGATGACGGCCAGGCCGCTGCACCTACACCTCTTCCACTTAACGAGTTGGCACCGCCTCCATCTCAAGAAGATCTCTTTGGTAAGTTGTCAAATCCTCTTGATGGAGTAGAAAGAATTCATGGAAAAGCAATAGAAAGGAAAGCATTCTCAATTACCAACAATAAAACACATATTTTATACCATGAAATAAAACAACAATAAAAAACATATTTTATACCATGAATTTAGTCTTTTACCATCTGGGAGAAGGTTTTGTCAGATTAAATGTAGAACTAACAAGTATAAATCAACGTTCGTTCCATCAGCAATAAAAATTTTGAATATTTCATATGGTGCAGAAAAACCAAGGATTGATTCGTTGACTGATTAACTGATTAATTTATTTAATGTAAGATTAACTGACCAGTTGATAATGATGATAATTTTTGGTGTCGAATTGCCACAATCGTAACAAATTGAAAACGAAATGAATATGTTTACGTTGTGTATATCACACGTGTGAAAGAAAGAGAGGCAGAGAGAGAGAGAGAGAGAGAGTGTGAGAGAGAGAGAGAGAGAGAGAGGAGTGTGTGTGTGTGTGTGTGTGTAAGTAGGAGTGAAATATCTGTTCAATGTTACAGTTATCGTTTAACGTTATAACAAGTGTAACTAATTGACAAATTGCCATATTTATGGACAATAATGATATATTATTATTATTATAATTACTATTATTATTAAATCTTACAATGACAAACCCATGTTTTGTTTAGGAGTTTAACAGCATTAATGACAAGTGATACAAGAGCCATAAAGCTCCTTCAAACAAACAATTCCTATTAGTGCAAGAGAAACATGAAGATAATAGGAAAGTTAACAAACTATTTTCTTTTCCAGTTTGTATAAGAACATTAAATAACGGGACATTTATAATGCATCTTAAAACTGCATCTTGTTAAAGTAATTCAATTGGTCTAATTCTCTGATAAAATTTGTACTATTACATAGTTGGGTTTACCTCTTGTGAAATAGATATTTTTCAGAACCAGTAATGTATGTGTATTATGGGTTCATGATAACACAGTGCAATGGTAGTGCGCTCACCTCACCAAGCTAAGGGACAAAGGGTGCTGTCTAGATTTTTTAAAAAGCCTTCCCTTCCCGTGTTCATTCAGCAGTAATTGATGGCTGGGTCTGTTAGATATGACAGAAAGTACTTTACAATAAACTAACATACAATCCTAAAAGTAATGATCAATTGCTACTGCCTGTTTCCTCAAATGAATATATTTTTGTTGTTGCAGGCGATATCGAAGAGCTGAAGAAACAACACGAGCAACAGAGAGCAAATCTGGAGAAGGCTCAAGAGACGAACAAGGCCAGAATGGAACAAGGACTCCAGGAAAAACTGAGGCAGAAGAGGAGGATGAGGAGGAGGCTCACTCCCAGTACTGAATAATCTGGATTTTCCCAGAGGGATGAAGAGCTGATTGAAAGATATACTATTTATGAATTATTGTTACTATTATTATTATTATTATAATTATTGTTATTATTATTATAATTATTGTTATTATTATTATTATTATTATTATTATTATTATTATTATCAATTTTATTACTTTTATTATTGTTATTAAAATCATCACCATCGTTATTTTGATAATAATAATAGTAATGATGATGATTAACTGTAACTTGTAACTTTATTTTTATTTCAATTCTTTAAAACACAGTGGTTTCCCCAGAGTGACCGGTGGTTGGAAAGCAGAGAAAATGCATGTAAATGTAGAATGGTCACAGTTCCATAGGCAATGTAAAGACAAGGCACTTTGATTGACTTGTTCGATGGAAAGAAATATTTGTTTGATGATAAAAAAACAGGCACATAAGCAATGGATACTCACGTGGAAACCACTGTGTTACAAAATACACGTTGCTCAAATACAATCTAGATATTTGACTGCTATATTTACAATGGCTGGACCATTTATTTTTATCATTGTAAATCAAGCTGATTTTTTAATAATCTATCTATCTAAACCTCAACTGCTCTCTATTTTCAAATACATTTCCTGACTGGGGAAAAGTATTTTGCACACATGTCCTTCTATTAGACATATTCAGAGTTATCCTTGCATTGTCTAAAAATTGCACTCAAGTTGCAATACTCGCCCTATATGTTAAATAAGCGCTCTTTCATTACCAGGAGATGGAACAGTTTTGAAGTGCATAGAGTGTTCTAGATAACATGAAATAAAAAGCCTGTAAGGACTGCTTTAAAAACGAAGGTTTTGATCAGACCAATTTTTTACCACTTTTCTTTGTCTCACAAAATTTGTAGCTTTTGTATGACAAAAAGTTTTAACATCGCAGTGAGAACTTTTAAAAAGATAAATGAATATAACTTTATGGACACATAAGTAATTAAAATGATTTTAAAAAACTTTCTCCCCTCAATATACAGGTTACACGGGGTTATATTTCATTTTTTGTCAAAGCCAAAAGTTTTTCTTTTCTTCTTTATGACAAACACTGTATGTTATTCAAAGGTGTTTATGTAACATATGTAATAAAGTCGTTATTATACATCCGATTTCTTCTGTGATAAAATCTTGCACGTTCGGAATAGAGTAATTCTTATGATAGAATTCAAATTGTCATTCTGCGTTGCATTTATTTATTACTTGTTGATAAAGTTTCATTTTTCAAATATATAGATATGGTAACTTTTATGACCATCAATCATAAATTCCGTCCTCTATCTTGTTTATATTTTTTAAAAATAAAAAATTCCGTCCTCCTTGTTTATATTAAAAAAAACAACAACATTCCGTCCTCTTTCTTGTTTATATATTTTTAAAAAATATATCATTTACTGTTTTTTTTTTTTTTTTTTTTTTTTGTCGTGATCAGAATATAGTGTAATGTTTATATAATTTTTAATCACAAATATATCAATAATCGAGTTTTGAAATGTTTATGTTTCCAGCTTTTTAAACCTTTTATCTTATTCATACATTTGATTTTGTTTGACTTTTTTTCTTTTTTGAATTATTTAAGAGATGATATCTATTTTTGTCTTCATATGCAAAATCTGTTATGCAAACAAATAGAAAATATTTGATGTTAAGTATCTTATATGTTGGATGGAATATATTTAATTGTGAATTATTTTTTTTTACTTGCATGGAAAACGAAAAGTTATTATGATTCTTACAAATAAGAAATAAATTCAGATAAATTATCCTAATACAACCTAGTGGAAAAAAAAAGAAATTACAAAAGAATGATAAGGAATTTCCTCTCCTATATGTGATAAAAATCCCACGAAACCGCATGCACAAAGAATTTGATATTTAATTTAATTTAGAATGTTCAGTTGATAGTTATTGTTGTTATTTGATGGGTTAACTTGTAAATGAGATGCTAATTAGATAAGTTAGTGATTCCAAATTTTTTGACAATGATTTGCCGGAAGTTTTTAGTTTTTATAACCTCGTCCTCTATTGCAAAATGAATAAATTATATCAATCGCAAAATATCAATAACTGAGTTGTAAATATTGTTAATTACCATTATATAACAAGTGTTATTATATATGGAAGCATCATATTTGTTGGTAAAAATGTACTCTTTTGCAAAGATAAAAAGTATGATTAATATTTCGAAGTTTATTTATCAATTGTAAAGGTAATGTCAAACATTGTAGGTGTGTTTCAACCATCTTGGTCTCTATAATAAGGTCATGCTTTCGATACAAGTAATGATTTGATTGTAAGATTTAAAACAGCTTAAAAATAGAAAATAATGTCAAAAATAATAAAACGAAGCAATCGAACTTTTGATATATATTAAGTTATTTGTTTGTAAATGAGTATGTTCACTTGTTGATCGCTGTTTTTCAAAAGCACAATTAACTCCATGTACATTTTCCATTTAAAATATAAAATCCTTGTTTACTCATAATTATAACCAACAATAAACACCAATCATTCTTTGCTGAGGCTCCATGGAAAATTTATCTCATTTTTATCCTTAAATTATTCTTTAATTGATATTAATAAACATCAGATTTCAAATTTTGATTTGCTCATTATCATACTTTGTTTATTGAGCCTAGTCAAATTACGTCTCTCATATCTGGTCACAATTATTCGCGATGGTGGTGTACGAACGAATCGGCGATCTCAAGAAGTGGGTGAGAGAGGGATCTAGTAATGACTTTGAGTTTGAAACGAATATTTTTGTGTTCGTGGATAGCTCACACGGTAGAGCCACGCTCTCACCTGCCAGGCGGAGTTGTCGTACCAATAAGGTCGCAGGTTCAAACCCCACCACCGCCGCGAAAAAATTTTTATTCTCTGTTGTCTTCTGGCACTTTTCTATTCACTTCATATCTTGTTGTTACCAACATAAGTGCCTGCTCCACTCGCTTTTCTGAATTAAAATTCACCCCATACACCGGAGCATACTCAATGTCTCAATCGTTTCTATGTTATATGTTTGTGTTGAGAATATTGGCTATTAAGCTTAACTGCTGGTCAAAATTATTCGCGATGGTGGTGTACGAACGAATCGGCGATCTCAAGAAGTGGGTGAGAGAGGGATCTAGTAATGACTTTGAGTTTGAAACGAATATTTTTGTGTTCGTGGATAGCTCACACGGTAGAGCCACGCTCTCACCTGCCAGGCGGAGTTGTCGTACCAATAAGGTCGCAGGTTCAAACCCCACCACCGCCGCGAAAAAATTTTTATTCTCTGTTGTCTTCTGGCACTTTTCTATTCACTTCATATCTTGTTCATATCTGAATTGAAGCTTGTTGATTTCTTGAAACAATCAGTATGTATTCTTAAGATCGAAGATTCTTTGTGTTCTGCCCAATATAGAAAGCACCATGGCCAGTCAATTTTAAAATTCAGAAAATATGGACCATTATAAAATTTAACTGTTTAAAGTTTTTGATACTGCTGAAAAAATGCAACAAGTTCTATTTTCTTACTTTTTATTATGATTCATTCTCCAGAATGAATGCATGAAATGAAAAAAAGTGTGATTGCAATGATATGTCTTTTGATATTAATAACTTTCCCGTGTGAGGTATTATTTTTTCCTCTTTAATTTTATTTGTTTATTTAACTGCTCAAAACCTACCATTCTGTGATATTTCTTAGACTTTATTTTACATTGAATTATTATCTTTAATTTATTTTTCGAAAGTGAGATTAAATAAAAAATCTTTCGTGAATTTTCAAAGAGCTCCTTTGCTGATCATTTTTTAAAAAGTCTCATTTTTGAAACATTATGGAATCATCTTGGTATACTACTAAATGAAGTCAATATTCTCTGGCCATAATGAAAAAAAAAAATGGTATCTAATGGTTGCAAATTTATATGGCACTTTCCACTTTAACAATAAGTTATAATACATTTAAAATATACAATATCTACACACACACACACAAATAGTCTTTAGTCAATGCACGGTAGATTTATTGTTGGTTTTAAAGACTTAAATAGCTTATATCACACTTTTAGTAAGCTATATCAGAGCCAGGGAAAAATGGCTTGTTGTCTAATGGTATTAAGTTTGACTTGTGGCTTGTAGGTCCTGAATTAGAGTCCCACTATAAGCTGACTTTTTAATTCAGAAACGTGCGTGGAACAGGCACTTATGTTATGTAATAACAAGAAATGAAGTGAGTAGGAAAGTGCTAGAAGACAATAGAGAATAAAAACTTTGCCGCGGCGATATGGGCTCGAACCCGCGACCTTACTGGTACGACAACTCCGCCTGGCCAGGGAAATTGTGATTCCACCATATGAGCTATCCACGACCCCCAAGGGGATAGAAGACATAGTGCCTCATGCTTACTATGTGGGAGTACAAAAGACCGCACTTAGCGATAATTTATGTTTGTATTTAAGGGTTTTACAATGCTTGCAACACATTTAGGTCATATATGCGTCAATAAAAGGAAGAAAACAGTTTAAAAGCTCTCGACTTACCATTAAAAGCACATGTAAAAGTAAGACAAAGGGGAATTCGTTCAAATAGGAACAGATGTAGATTCCACGAGCACATCATCAGTGTACATATTTTGAGATCACCTAAATGTGTCATCCTGACACAAGCATAGGTAACCACTAAGAGGAACATACTCAAATGTTTACAAATCATATATATATATACATGTGATACTTATACAGTACATTATGAGAGGTGATTTACAATACAAAAAATATCATCTCCAAAACTCATACTATACATTTGACTGTTTCCCTCCCAGCCAGGGCCAGGACAAAATCAAGTAATCTCATTCCAAGACAAGACAGAAAGCATGTTGGAAAACAGATATAAGGGGTTAGAAGACACAGTAAGTGCCTCCCTGCCCATTATGGTCAGGAACCCCACCCAGGTTCCCTATTGGCTTCCTTCATTCCCTATTGGCTATTCCTTCATACACTTTGCATCCATTGGTGACATATCCGCTGTGCGATCAGTCAGCCAGGATTTTGCCCACACACAGAAGGTAGTACAAACTGACCATCACTGGTCCCAGTCACTGCCTCTCTATTCTATTTTTCATCTCGCTCACAATCTTGATTACTTTGAATGCATCAATGATCAATCAGACTATAAACATTCAAGGTTACACACAGTTTTGCGAGTTGGTACATTACATCTCACTGGCAGATGTGAGCATTTTACCTGAATGTATAGCATCAATACCCACACCCATCATCACGGAGTCAAGGTTTTGAAAATTTATTTCAACTTTCAATAATTTTTGGAGAAGACATAGTTCTATTGTAAATTTGTCGCAGATCAAGAATCTGAAGTCAAAACAGCGAAAATCTGAAAAAAATTGTCCACTTTTTTATCATGCCATGCCCTGATGGCTCAGAAAAATTATTTGGAGCCACCAGATTTTTGAGGGAGTGACTGTCTCCATGCTTGTCCCACAGTTATATAGTCATACACACAGGGATCTCACTATTTGCTTTACTCATGCCTGACCCCAGATTGTCTTTGATCCCTTTAGGATTGTTTGATTTTGTTTTTAAAGGTGTTATGGCGCTTGCAATACATTTAGGTCATATCAATGCCAGTAAAAAGGAAGACAATGGGATACTGTAGTCAAAAGATTCTAGAATTACAATTAGAGCACCCAAGGAAAAGCAGGACAAAGGGGAATTTGTTCAAATACGGAACAGACATAGATTCCAAGAACATACCATCAATGTACTTAGTTTGAGATCACCTAAAAGTCTCATCCAGGCACAAGCACAGGATCCGACTTGGAGGAACACACTCATATGCTTACACTATACATTCAATACAACAAATATAACAATACATAACAGAAATGATTTACAATTTAATAAATATATCCCAAGCTATAACTATAAACTTGACTGTTTCCCTCCCAGCCAAGGACCCTGTCCACGGAAAGGACAAAACCAAGTAATCTCATTATAAGACAAAGACAAAGCAGGTTGGAAAACATAGGGGTTAGAAGACACAGTAAGTCTCATGGGAGGTCAAGAACTCCACTCAGCCTTTAGGATCCCAACTTGGACTAAAGCAAAACCTCATTCCAGGCGAAGGACAGAGAGTAACATGGAAGGCGAAACCAGATAAAGAAGAATAAAAGACATCATCGAGACTGAACTCCCCGGTCCATCCACCCCACTTAGACATTAAGAGCCAGACTTGGATAATATCCCAACAGTGGTTGCACTATTCTTCTAGCATTCAATCTTTCACACATTAAATATGTATATCTATCAATATATAACTCGTACAAAGGCATCATTATTTCATATTGTTAAGTTCTATTCATAACTCGATTTCAACAAGGACTACCCTTTTTTCTCTTTTTTTTTTTTCATCAACCATAAAAAAGATGTTTGTCTATTTTCATCTTTCATCACAAGATCAAATATAATGCAAATGTTGCTGCATAATGTTCGTATAAATAAATCAAAATAAAATGGAATAGAATTTTTCATTTGATTCGCAAAGACAAATATGTGGATGTTTGAGATTTTCTCTTTACAAACAAAATATGATAAATGAGACACCAAAGACCAATGAGAGATGTTAACAATACCATCCTCTCATCTATGACTCATTTATACCCCCAGCAGGCAAATGTGGAATCATATTTCCATACCATACAGTACCAGTTGCATGTTAAGCTGCATTTTTTTTGGACTACAAATCTTACAATTTCTATCTTTGCCTGTACCCAGGTACTCATTCACACATGAGTCGAGAGGAGTAAGATAAGATAAGACAATACTCTATTCATTCCATGAAAAGGAAATTTGTTTACAGACGTGCATGCTTCAAGAATCAAAATTAAACATAATGTTCCATATATACAAATTTTGTTAGCATGGTCATTTTAAATCAATTTGGGAAAATAATACTCTATTTTCACGTCCATAAAACAAAAGAATATTCAAAATAAATAAATAAATAAATAATAAAAATTAAAAAATTAAATTAAACTCAGTACTTAAGTTATCTGTCATCGTTGATGAGAAACTGATGATCATTTAAAAATTCTTGAATATAATAAATGAGGACATTTTGTGTTGTAATCTTATAAAAGCAACCTTTCATTATAGCCTCAGATCTTATTGGAATTCTTTTTTTTTTTCCTGAACAAAAAAATAAATAATATAAAAGTTAGAATCCATCACCTAGAATTTCATGAACGAAAAAAGATAACCCATCAAACTGATGTCTGATGTCAACAGGAATCTCCCTTGTCTAAAAAAAAAAAAGAAGCAATTTGAGAAAGAAACATACAAAAGTGCCTGAACCAATGCTCAAATCTAGAACCTTCTGGGTCACAGTGTAAGGCCTTAATCACTCAGCCATCTCACCCCTCCCCCCTTGACAAATAAATAATTAGGAATAATCTAAATTAATGACATGAATAGATAAATGCATATCTAAACAGCGCATTCAATGTAATTCATAATGCTTCACATGTTGTCTTCTTCTTCAGTTGTTTTTTTTTTTTCAGACCACCTTGTCCACCCAGCAATGGTTGGGTAGCTGGATCTGTTAGATCTGGGAGAAAGTACTTTGCAATAAAGAAGCGTTCTATCCCAAGATCAGCAAATTATTGCTATTGTCAATATCACACTATAGAAACCAGGATAAACTCCGGCTTCATGGCCCTAATGGGCTACTTTTACTTCTTCAGTTGTATTGCCAGCAACCATAGGGAAAAAAATCTCCATTTCACATGAGAAAAGTTGCCAGTTTGGTGACCTTCTTATTTACACTTAAGTCCAGCGAGATTTTGAATATCAAGGACACTATGGTGAAGTCAGTTGTGCAATCAAAGTCACACATCGCTGACCAGGCTTAACATCACCTAACTCTCTAGTAACCTACCAACTATGATCAGGATTTTTCCTGAAATGTCATACCGACCCAACACAAAAATTGAATTTGTAAACTCAAAGGCAATCAAGTACAAACCATTAATACTTTTGTGCAACGAAATGAGCTTTACAATAGAAAATTATGTTCACAAATAAAAATTTCTAAGGTTTTTCTTCAAATTTTGATCTGTATAAAACAAATCTGAATATTCATTGTATCGTTACAAATGTGACGATTTTATGGTAGGTGGTAAGGAGAGGGTTAACTTAAAAAATACAAAAAGTGACACATTATAATAATAATAATAATAATAATAATAATAATAATAATAATAATAATAATAATTGATTTGTATAGCACTAAACTTCCACCAAGGAGCTCAGAGGCACTGTACAATGTAATGGTCTACAAATTACAAAGACACATACACACACACACACATATATATCATACAATCCTAAATAATAACATGACAATAATCATACATAATACACTCAAAATATAATTGATTTCACCTCACATACTATATCCATAATTGTCCCATTTTGTAAAAGCCTCAGTATGTACATAAGATATTGCCATAAAATAAGATGATTTTGAATGAACAATTCAAAGATCGAAATAAAATGCTTAATATATCATGTATTTACTGCTGTAACAACGACACACATAAACATAATATTCAGCCACACACTCATCCAGACATATGAGGAATGAAGGGGCAACTTCTATACCATGCCCAAGTCCAGTTTGGCCAGTTCTAGAAGCGACTGACGCTAGCCCTGAAGCCAGTGATCTTGAAAGTCAAACTGATGAATCAGCTGATGCTTCTTATGGTATCAGTAATAGATGTATAATTTGTAATCACTGAGTTCCAAAAAAACCAAAATATCCATGGCATTTTGATGTTGTCTCAATTTGAGACCTAACTGTTAAATTATTTTTAAGGGGCTTAAGGCGCTTGGAACATATTTAGAACATATCAGCGCCAGTGAAATGAAGAAAATGAGATAGTCGGAAAATTCTAGAATTACAATTAAAGCACCAAAGAAAAAGTAAGACAAAGAGTAACTGGTTCAAACAGAGAACAAGTGTAGATTTCAAGAGCACGGTAACAATGTACTTAATTTGAAATCACCTAAAAGTCTCATCCAGACACAAGCACAGGATCCTACCAAGAGGAACATACTCAAATACATTCAAAACAAAAATATAACGATCAGTTCATAAATGAAAGATAATGTACAAGGAAAAAAAATATCACGTCCCAAAACTAACACAATACAGTTGACGGTTTCCCTTTCAGTCAAGGACTCCAGCAAGGGCCAGGACAAAACCAAGTAATCTCAGTCCAAGACAAAGAGAGAAAGTAACTCAGCAAAACATAAAAAAGGGGATAGAAGACACAGCAAGTGACATTCCTGCCCACGATTGGGAGGCCAACTGGACCTGGACACAGTATAGAACTAACCCATTAAAACGTTACCAACCATACCAAATCAATAATATGTCAGGATGAACCAGATGTCGATTACTGAATTTAAAGTAGACATATGATTAGAAATATGAAATTCTAGTTTCTGGCACTTCAGGAAACTACATTCATTCCCTAAATAAAAGATAAAAACCTTACCCCAAGTTCCTTATTCTTTTATATAATAATATAATGAAATATAAATAAAATATATATTTGATATAATATCTGAGTCATCCTGAAAAAAATACTGATTTAAAATGGTAAGTCACAAAAGTAAATATTGAACAGATGATTACAAACTGATGAAACTCATGTCATCTTATCACAGTGTTTAGCAATAGTCAGCGTGGCAAAGGACATAATAGGTATGAATGATTGATTGGAAACGTTGCTCCTTTTTATGATATCTTTGGGTAAGCCACTTTACACCAGTACCCCACTCAACTCAAGTGTAAATGGGTACCTAACAAAAGGCTGATATGGATATTGTAATGATTTGAGTAAAACTGGCTTTTCAGAAAAATGAAATGGAGATTTAATTTCACAAAATGACCCGATGTGGGAAATGAATCATGATGAAAACAACAAAAATGCGCTTTATAAATGTACATTTTACTTCTTGCATGTTTGTATGAGCAGCAAACAGCTCCAGAACAGGGAACTTCCATCTAAAAAAAACATTCAAAACATTCACTCATTCACTAAAAATTCACCATTCACTGACAGCCGACTGTGAAATGGTTGAGCTGGACAATGCATAATGCCAGGATTATCAAAATACCTGAGAGTTTGATTACCTAGAACAGCATACAGATTATTCAAACTAGGTGAGCCATCCTGTGTTATTCTATTTGATTCTGCCTCCTCTTCAGTTCCTTCTAAACCAAATCCTTTACCAGTTGATATACTTGTAAAAATCTTAATAAACTTTTTGGTCAGAGACAATATATTGACTCTTCTATTTTCAAGAAACGATGCTTTTTCTAAAAAGTCTGACCTTTTACTTTCTAAAATTTCTACCTCCTCTTTCTCTTGATTTTCCAGATGTTGTTTAAATTTGATTAAAGCTGGGTTAGAATCGTCTTCTTCAAACTCATCAGAAAAAAATTCAGTGCTTTTTGATTGTGACAAAGAGTTGTCACTGGAGCTGGACGAATTTTGACTGTCATCACCTTCGTCTTCTATACTTTTCTGATTGTCCACACCAACACCCTTATTGAGGTTAACGTCATGTTTACTCCCATTATTCCCTTCTCTTTGTACGATTAAATCTGATAACAACTTTTCCAAATCAGCTTCATTTCCTACAGAGTCTGCGGGGATAACATTAATTGTTTCATTTGAAAACATTTGGTCAATAAGATTTACATCTCCACCTTCCTCCTTGGCTTTCCGTTTCTCATCCATGCTTTCTAGAAACAGCTGTTCTACCAAATATTTTGCTATTTTCTCATACTTGGTATCCTTAAACTCTGATGCCAGTTTCAAAGCAATGTCAACATAATTCATATCCTCTGTGTCAACATGCAAACTCTCCATCAATATTTTTACTACATTTTTCTGCATCTCCGACAAGTTTGTCTCTGTCAACATTTTATGATTGGATTTCATTTCAATATTGCCTTTGTCCTCGTCAGGTTTTAATGGTCCTGATGGCAGAGAAACTTCTAGATTCACTCCTGGTACCTTATCATTTCTAAATTGTGAAGTTTGTTTATCATCCCCTCTTATTATATCTTGAGAAATTTCTACTGATTTAATTTTACTTTCATCATCAGTTTGATGATGATAATCATTATTAATATTATCATAATCATTATTATTATTACTATTAACATTATCATTAATATTTTTATTGACATTATCATTGTTACTGTTTTTATTATCGTCATCAACATCATCATTAACATCATCACCATCATTACTAGTACTGGATACTTGTTCCCTTTTCATTTCTTCCTGACTATCACTCATCTCCTCTTTCAGTTTAAAATCATCACTATGGCCATAATTTTTCCTGTTTTCCTTCTTATTCTTTCTACTTCTCCAATCTGTCATTCCGAGAAATTCATCCTCACTGTCTACCAAATTGAGTAAGGACAGAAGATCGAGATTTGAGTGAAAATCCTCTAGGATCTTATCCTCCTCTAATTTCTTAGCACTGCAGCAGTGAACAGCAGCGAGGTCGATGGGGTGCGCTTCTGTGTTAAACATGTAGCCCCCAGCCTCAATGACACAGGAACCACTAGGCGTTTCAACGACCTGGCCATGGCTCCCATTATTGTGGATGAAATTCTCTGTGTCGAATAAGAGATACAGGTACTTGGCGGTTTCTGCCAGGAAAAATGATTCCATCCTGTCGTCCAGACGATGATCTCTCACATCTTTTATCTGGTGGAAAAAAAATAAATGGTAGAGTATTAATATTCCCTATTACCACACGCTTTAAGGACTTGTGAAGAGGGGGGTGGGGGAGAAGAGGAGCTGGTAGTAGAGCCCTGAAAGTCATAATAAATCTTTTCAGTTTTTCATTCTTTCTTTTCGCAATTTTAAATCATATTTCTTCTGTCAGCCAAGCACTAACTGGGTAGATGGGTCAATTAGATCTTGCCAAAGGTACTTTACAATGGTACAGCATCCGATCTAAAAGGTAACAAGCCATTGTTACTGTCAGTTTCAAAATGTAGAAATAAGGATAAACTCTATCTCAGTAATGCTTACTGACAAAATTTATCTTATTGAAGACAAACTTCATGAACTTTAAGTAAGGCTTGAATATAATAACAAACTGAGACAGAGATAAAAGTTCGTAATATCAGTAGAGCTTTATCTTATTGAAATGTTAAAGAGAAAAATGAGACAGACTTGTATTCACTATTTCCATCAATTTATCTTTCTTTCTAGAAATTGATTATATGTGCAATCTACTGTATACTTCAAGCATCAAAGATCTTGTTGTGACTTTAGTACAGAGGGCACTGCAGTGTTTCTTAGTTCTTCAGGGATTATTGAAGTGATCATCATGAATGTTCTTAAAATCACTGACATATTTTGAATTGACTACACGTTCTGGTAGATTGAGCTGTAGACTCAATCACTCCCCATCAAATTTAGTAGTCATTCTTTTGGATTTGTTTTAAAGAGTTTAACGTCGCTTGCAACACATTTAGGTCATATCAGCGCCAGTAAAAAGTTCTAAAATTACAAATAAAGCAACCAAGAAAAAGTAAGACAATGGGGAAGTAGTTCAAATAGGGAAACAGACGTAGATTCCAAGAGTAACACACTCAAAAGTTTACAAACCATATATATGTAAAACACAAATAAAACAGTGCACAACAGAGAGATGATTTACAAGACAAAAAATAATATCTCCCAAAAACTTTAACTATACATTTGACCGTTTTCCTCCCAGCCAGTACCGGGACAAAACCAAGTAATCTCATTCCAAGACAAAGACAAGAAGCATGTTGGAAAACAGATATAGGGAGGATAGAAGACATAGTAAGTGCCTCCCTGCCAATATGTGAGGTCAGGAACCCCACCTAGTCTTTAGGATTTGAGCCAAATGGATCTCTTAATAAAAGCTGTGAGATGAATAGGAAAAATGATTTACTTTAAAATGAAATTAAACTTAATGCAAGATAATAAAAAAACGCACCAAAAAAACCCCAAAAAACTGAAAAAGAATAAAAAAGAAAAAAACAAGAAGAAGTAAAACAACAAAACAAAACAGAACAAACAATAAATGTATATCTTATCAATACAGGTTTTAGGATTGCATTTGACTTGAGGGCTAAAAACAAGACATTTTGGTTGTTTACTCACAGTGGCATATCCACATGCTGTCCTGGCCTGCCTTTCAATTGTCTCCACGATATCTACTCCCATCTGTAATAGTGATGGATCCTTGGTGCCACGATAGAGGTACATGATGCTCTCTATCAATTCTTAATGCGACAAAAAAAAAAAAAAAAGCAAATAAAAGACAATTCAAAATAAAATAAACATTTCATTAGTATAAGCACATCAATTATTTTTAGTACCATGCTCTTATACAGTGGTTTTTTTTTTCCCCCATGTGAATTACATACTTCAAGCATAAAAGGATGTGGAGTTGACCAATAAAATGGGCAGCTGGGTTGAATCTCATTAAACTAATGGTTCTAATCACTGTAAGACACTAGTTACTAGGCATTGACCTACTGAAAAGATAAACCGAAATGTCTTATTCAGACTCCTCACTTTTTGAAACCAATGCCAACTTTTCTTTATATAATAATAAACAACAATGTTTAATCCTTACCGGGTCTAAGTGGATATCCCTCTCTTCCTTTATGAGGTTCAGATTTGGGGATGTTGTAATACTCTGGTGTGAATCCAAACTCACGCCACACCATTTGAAAGTTGTGTAAAGTCTTCATCGCTGCATCAACATCACCCAACATCATCTGCAATAGCAAATAATTTATTTGTTTTAAAAGCAAAAGATCATATTAAGTTTTAAGGAGCTGATTAGCATTTGCAACAAAGTAAGGCCATAACAGTAAGCACAAAAAGAAAACATGGTAGGGACAAACATATAAATACGGATTTAATCTAACACTAAGTGGGACGCTCTTGAATCAAAAGAGCCTAAAAATAAGTAAGAAAAAGAATGAACATAGGAAACTTTCACCAGTACAGAGCTTACTCTGAGTAAAAGCAGTGCATAAAGTAAACATTCGTTTTGTCAGCATATAAGTGACAAAATAAAAGGCTATATGTATGCCCTTGTATTGGTTACCCTGAAGACGGACCATATCAGCCTAAATGTTGAATAGAAGTGTGACTTGTAAGCACTAACTAACAGTAGTCAAATGAAATGGAAGCTTCAATTCAATTTACTAAGACAGATGATGTGGACATATAGGGTTTCCCCTTTGTCAACGACACACGATGAATATAAATAAATATGAATGAGAGATGAGAGACTGGCATTGGTAAGGTAAATAAACAAAACGATGATAGTACAGAAAATAGACTGCTCCTAAGTAATTAAAATAGAACAATTAAAAATTTATAAAAGGTGTGCAATTAATTATTTTTTTAATTTAAAAAACTATGTTGTGCAGTATATTCAGTTCTTCAAGTTTCAAACAGCAACATTTATTGCATGTATGTACAAAACTTGTGGTTCTCTAACTGGGGACCGCAAAGTCTTTTTTTTTTAGGGGGGGGGGGGGGAAACCTCTGAAAGGCTGGACAAGTTTACTAACATTAATAAAGGATTTTAAACCACACGATAGATAGTCATTTCCATTCAATTTATTTAAAGACAAAAACCAAATTGTTACATTAACTGATTAATTCTTGAATAAAATCAGCTTCTGAAAATGAAGAGCAGCAGACTCGATCATGCAGACTGCATCATTTGGTCATGACGACACATTTACCATGATTGACAATGATGCCAGCTACTTCTGCAAAACAAATTCTGCAAAACAGGTGCATCCTGCAAATCATTTTTTAAAAAAAACATTGGTATCTTTGATGTGTTTTTTTTTTTTTGTTAGTCTATCATGATATTAAGTTGAAGACCACAAAACGGGTCAAAAAATTTCATAAGGGACCACTGATTAAAATTTTCAGAGAAAAAGCAAATGGGAAAAGAAAGAAGAAATTTTGTTTTTTTTACACTTCAAAATCAGGTTAACATATTTTACGTACTAACCTGAATGCTGGGCCAAAAGGCATCCAAGGAGGTGAACATTGGGAGGGTGATGGTACCTTTCGTCATCTGGGCCCACATGTACCAGTCATCTTTCTTTAAATACTTCTTGATAGAGACCTCAAATTCTGAAAGAAGTTAAACATTTGGAAACAACATATTAATAAAAAAAATAAAAATCATAGTTACCTAGGTCCTATTTATGAAATGTTGTTGGAATCAATGTATGATGCCCCATTGAGAAGAATGAATGTTGTTTCTCAAACTATTTAAATCTTAAATTTTTTATTCTAAACTTTAAAAGCTTAAATTCAGTTTATGGTACTTGGTTCTCCATGACAAAATGACAATTAGAGTCACTGGATCAGATTTTACCTTTTCGCAGTCGTTCTTTCAGTTGTTTCCATTTTCTTGCAGAGTTATAAAAACTGAACTGAAAAAAATCAAACCACATAAATAAACAAAACACACACACACACAAGCACACAAATAAGTTAGCTATTCCCAATTCTAAGGAAAAATGGACAAGGGAGTTATTTGTTCTAATTAAAACCAACCTCTGAATAGGTGCGTCAACTCTGGCAAGTTAAATAAAATGGACCCTTTGACCAGGTATTCAAAGTACGAGTCCACGCCTCCACCAATTCCAGCATCTTGGGCCGTCCACTTCCCAGTCTTCACATCAATGTGATTTCCTAACTGGGGACAAAAATATGAGACTTTTCAATCACACCAGCCGTGCTACCCCCAATTTCAAATTTCAGGGACATTTTACGAATATAAACCTCAGATGATGAGGATGACAACGATAATGATGACGACGATGATGGTGATGATGATGATTGTGGTATTGTTGGTGGTGGTAGTGGAGCTGATGTTAAATGTGGTGACAGTGGTGATGAGGGTGACAGCCGTTGTTTGGTGGAGTGAGTATTTGTTTCTTCTGAAAGATTAAGTGTGCTACAGACCAGTGATCGATCAGGCGTGTACATTTGTAAAAATCAGTGAAACACCAAATAGTTGACATGGAAGACAATCTTTGACCACTGAATTCATAAAGATTTTTTATTTAACGGTGGGCTCGGCTGATAAAGTTGTTTACATGTTATTGTGACATTTCGATGTAATGAATGGTGGGCTGGACCGATAGAATTGTTTACATAATATTGTGAAACTTGGGCATGCCTGTCGTACACTAGGGAAAAAAAACACGTTTATCTTGGTTTATCAATACAGTGGAATCATGATATTGGAGTTGACTTTTAGAGTGTTGACGATATGCAGATTCCTCTGTACCATTTAGCTTAAAGTTTGTTCTTTTTAAAAATTCTGGTCAAAATGAAAATAATCTGTTTTGTCAATGTACTACACCTATGATGTTTACCAAAAGTGCTGATGAAACAATAAAAACTACACCTTTAGAAAGGCCCATTGACATTATCCATTATTCTACTCAGCACGCAATATTCCTTGTTTGAATTGCGTTTGATTTTCATCTATCCTCACCAGTTCTAATCTATTGCTGTGACTGCTTCTTTGATGAGTGAAAGGCAAGTAGATATAATTGGATGAATTAAGGAAGGAATTGTGACCAAAAGCAACAATAATATACTGAGACATAAGTCGTGGCAATGCTCTCGGGGAATGAGTTGCTACATACTTCATGTATTCCCTCATCAGATAAATAGAGCCAATTTTCATGTCATACCTAACAAGTCAGCTGTTAGGTTTCCTTTTTATTACTGAGACTCAGCCAGGCACTCGTATACATCTGAGTCGAGTAGGGCATTGCATGTAAAGCAGTTTATCAAAGGACACAATGCCGGGCCAGAGTTTTGCAGTCAATGTAAATCTTTCCATCACTAACTAACATTTGCCAACGACACTGGGACATATCATATATTCACCTGACACGGTCGCAAAATGTTGTTTGTTGACAAGCAAATGTCAAGCATGTCTGCCCAGATTGAAATGTGTAGCATGACTACCCAAACACACAACGAATTGAATTGCAGTCTTACCTAAGTAATTATGAGATTATTAAAACCTATTATATATTTGATATAAAAACATTTTAAAAATTGAGCTTACATGACAGTGCCACGCCATATTATATGTTGTAGTGGTGGTAGGGATGATGACATGGTGGTAGGAATGATGATGGTTGTGGTTGTATTGGTGGTTCGGATTTCAGGGACATTTTACAGATAAAACCTCAAATTTCAGGAACAATACGTTGTGCAATAATAATGTCTGTATCAAGAGCATATGGTTACAATGGTGCTCGAGGTAATTATACTATTTCTTTTGACTGATGCATTGCTGTTACCAGCCAAGCACCCATTTTACATCTGGGTCTTTTGAGAGAATGAGTAAAAAGCTTTACCCAAGAACTCCCCATTGCCCACAGTACAAAAAAAATCAGTAGGACTTGAACCAGGGACCTATGAGTACCAATACAAAGGCTAGAGTAATGCTGCAATGCCACTAACTGCACTTGTCCTGACTCATTAACACTTCAACATAAAATGCTAATGTTTTGACTATTTGTTTTTGTAAATATCCTCTAAATAATAGGGAACTCCACCATAAAAAAACCTCTACATTCAAACTCACCAACCCGAGAGATGACCGGTACTTCCATAAGCTACGAATGGCACGAACTGCTGTTTTCTCAAATATTGGATCCCCAGTAAGTCTACTAAGTGTTCCAAACTCTACAATGAATGTCCCAACCCCTGCTGTGCACGTGACTGAAGTCTCTCCTTTAGGAACACCATTACGCAAGTTGACTGTCCCATAAGGCATTCCCGTTGGGGTATCAAAGGCTGCAATCCATAAAAATGAAATAGTTGTTGAACTTCAACACTTAACTTATATGCTAACATGCAAAAAAGGAATGCAACCCCCCCCCCCCCCCTAATAACAACAAAAAACAATTAAAACTTCAGATTTGTCCAGTTAACAACCATCTTAAGGTAAAATTATTAACACACTAATAAAATGACATGAAATAAAACTAAGAAGTATGGACACAAAAAGCGTTGAGCCTAAGAGGCTCCTTACAAAAGAGAGCAACGAAAAAATTTTAAAACACAAAAACAAAACAAAAAAACCCCTGAAGGCTGATTATTTGAAACGGACTGAACAACACTGAAGTACGAACCAAATATGTATAATAAAGAACGAATGGAAGCTATGAATTACTGATAACATGAATATTTATTTTGACCCAACATTGAGTGCTGAGTGCTGTTAGAAACTTATAACAAACCCTTTAGTTTATTAACTTCCGTTTATTCTCTAATAAAATAAGCTCTAACTTATATGTAAATTGATGCAAGGGCAACTTGTACAGTTTATTCTCCTGAACTGTAAAATGCAAAAGGTCAAATTTTGACTGTCGCCCTTCCTTGTTGCTGTTCCTGATTATAAATCAAACTATTTCTGGTCTGAATAGCCAAGTAAAAAATAAAATAATCTTTTTCTTAGTAGTACAGAGATTTAATCCTAAATAGTTTCAGAGGAATTACATACTTATAATTTTGGCTTTGCTGTTCTCACATTACACATTTTTTTGTTAGAAATGATATAAAAAATTCAAAATGTCAAAATCTTTTTAAAATCGTGTAAAAAAGAAAAGCTATTGCCATATTTTAAAAATAAAAACAATGAAAATGAAAATTTATCAATTGCTATTTATACACCCCCACCCCCTACTATTTTATCGATATATCAAGTTATTAGGCTTTTAACGAAATCGGGTCGAACGCCGAACCCGAACGCCGAACCCGAACGCCGAACCCGAACGGATATAGCCTTCTCACGTGACCATGAACGAGATCTGGATAGTGAAGACTCTCAAGCGGTATGCAGCATCGGATCTAAGGTCACGTGATAGAGGATAGCTTGGGTTGCTGTTGGCTTGTGTTAGGGGAGGGGCAAGGTCAGTGTCATTCAATAGTATATAATTGTGCATGTGGCGCTCTATACAGAGAGAAAATTATAAATTGATTACGGGGGAAGGTGGGGGGAGGGGGGGGGGGGTGGGTTGACCCACAAACGATCGAGGTGTTGGGCTTCGGGTAGACCATGATACGAAATCAAAGAGAAAAGGCCGCTGGTACTTGGATGGTGGAAATGGTTGGGGGGGGGGGGGGGTAGTGACAATCAGCATGGGATGTATATATTAACATTAATAATATAGGCAATAGATGACCAGGGATGTGTATTGTTTGTGTATTGTTTGTATATGTTTGTGTGTGTGTGTGTGTGTGTGTGCGCGCGCGCGTGTGTGTGTGTGTGAAAGGGATTACACAAAAACACCTTTCTCTGTAGCTTCCAAATGATTACGTATACGATAAATTTGAAACCCACATTGTTTGAATCAGCTCACTAATTAATTCCTGAGCCTTGAGATGGTGACGCAACTATTACATACAAGACCTTGCAGTCGAGATGGCAGGGCTTTTGGGTTACACAACCACTATTTACCCATCGGTCAGCGGTACTCTTTGATGTATACAACACTCACTGCCTTTACGCAAAGCCGCCTGCCCATAAATCAAGAGATGGTCTCCTAACTGTTCACAAGCAAACTGTCAAACGAGCAATCGATGATTGGATAAGAATCTCAAGATCTCATATAATAAGGTAAGTTTTGGAGAGGTGATATCCCCCCACCCGTCATCGGACAGAACTTTCATTGCGTTATATCATATGAGCTCCGCCTCCTCTTTCTATTCGGGAGTGACGAGATTAGACGAGAGGACGCGAGAAAAAAAATGGTCACGTGTTGGGCAAGTCGTTCGTTAGGCGAGCTTCGGTGTCTAACTATAACTCCGTATTGCCGCTCAGAATAACCAAGTAAAAAAAAAAATTATAAAAATAAATAAGATTATTTTAGTAGTATAGAGATTTCATTTTAAATAGTTTCAGAGGAATAAAATTATTATAATTTTGGCTTTGCCTTTCTCAAACTACTACAACTTTTTAAGTGAGAAATAAATACAAAACATTCAAAATGTCAAATTGTGTTTAAAATCATGTGAAATATGAAACTGTACCCACATCTTTAAAAAATTAAAACAATGAAATAATATTGACCCTTTGTAACCATGAAATATCATTATTGACTACCAAGTTCAATGCTACAGGAAACAAACTCCAGGTTCAGAGACCTTCTACTACACTACGTTCAAATCTGTATCTAAAACAATAAAAATCAACCTGGTAGAAGCTTGCGGGCGATGGTGTCTGCCATTCGAAGTAAGGGGCCGGAGCAAGGCCAGCCTTCCTCCAGTTGCATTCCAGCTCTCTTCATCAGCAGGTGTGCAGATATAAGACCACCAACAACTTGGAGTGAAGATGAATGGACAAGTAAATAACATGAATTCTTTTAATATTTCTATATATATCCAAAATATCTCACCTTCATTAAATTGACAGATTTGGTGAAGAATAAAAATTGTTATTACCTTTATAACAGATCATTCTCTTTAGAGCAATACTTTTTATACTGTTGAATTGTGGCATAAAAAAAAACAAAAAATTTGTAACCACCCTAAAATCACGTGATTATCCTTATAATATATAAATACCAGAAAACCAGAAAAAAAAGTCGCTCCAGAAAAACGGTAATAACTTCCTTGTTTGAGTATGGATTGACACCAAAATTGAACAAATGGGATATCCTTCAAGAAGCAAAAAAATTAATGTCTCTTTGTAAATAAATTGAAATGTGGCAAAACAGTTTACAACTTAAGTGCATTTGCACTAAAATATACAATAAAACAATAAAATTCACCCATGATCTGTTTGTTACAAAATTTAGGATAGACCAAATATGAATTACCAAGTATTGCAAGAATCCAAAACATGGGTTTCATTGTTTTTAAGGTACAGGTCACCAGAAAACCACAACTCCATATAAAAAAGTAGGGCCATTCATTGAAATGACACAGAGCTGAAAAGTTGGCATTGTGCATGAAAATGTCATCAACTCACAAAGAAATGAGTGTGGCGGCGTAGTGTTTCAGTTCGTATACCAAGAGAATCGCTTAGAGCAATATCAAAACACAATTAAAAAGTATATAAAATTCAATTTCATCAACAGCTAACAACAGAAAATATTAGAGCTTGAGTTGACATGTGTCGTTGGTTAATTGACCAGATCAATCAAGACGAAACATTCATTAGAAGGATATGGTTCTCTGATGAGGCGCATTTATATACCAATGGATACGTCAACAGTAAAAACTTTTGTTTTCTGGGGATGGGAGAAACCTGGTGAAGTAAATGAAAAAGGTTTGCATGACAAAAAGATAACAGTATGGACTGCAAAGAGCTATCAGGGGATCATCAGTCCATTTTTCTTCAACAATGAACTCTGAGCTGTACTTGGTAGTACTTTGGAGGAGCTTGGGTCAACATGTGGGGGTTGAAGATCAAGAAAGACAATATTTTCACCAAGATGGAGCAGGTCCTCATGTGACAGCAGCTTCTAATGGTGCTCACACTACTTTGTTATGACAATCGACCCAATCAGCAAATTTCGAACCGCACTCGTGCACCAACGCAAACCCACCCGGAAGCTTCGCCACAACACACTGTTCAACTAGATGCTCTGTGGTTTCGGGCTCGTTACCACAATGGGTACATATTGGACAGGTGGAAAGTCCCCACTGATGAAGTGACTTCTTGTGGCGAGAATGGTTCTGCAATGGTTGAACACCCATTTTGCGAATAGACTAATCAGTTGTGGGAAAGAGCACAACTGGGCAGCAAATAATCCTGATCTGAGTTCCTTAGTCTTTCATTTGTGAGGATATTTAAAAGACAAAGTGAGAAAATTTGAAAATATTTTAGAGTTAAAGAATGCCATCACGAGTCAATGCGTTATTGCTCATTTTGTGCAACAGGTCAAAACTTGTCTGGAGAGAAATGGGAGACATCCAGAATAACAATCTGTTGCAACCAATGGCTTTGCTTCAAATTTTCAAACAGGTAATCCAATAAACTTCTTATTACTTCTGTAAAGTTTGATGTTACTGTATTGATGTTTTGGGATTTTATTCAAATTTTCTCGGAGCTACTTTTTTTCTGGTCACCTGATATATACAAAGCATGCAATTTCTCAAGAAGAAAAGAAAAAAACAAAAACAATTGAAATATTTTTTAAAATCATTGATAAATACAAAACAAATTTTAAAAAGAAGTCACAACGACACCTCTTTATATTTAATTCGACAAAATTATATCTTTGGAGTAAAGAACAAAGAAATTCTACAAATGTCTTCTGCAACTGAACACTTATTGAAAATCCCCAATCTTACTACGAATGTTTGTTTCAAAGACGGAGACATTTATATCCATATCAAAAGCGTTCTCTCCTTTATCAATGACAAGGTTTGCAATGCGTCTGAATTCTGAATAGTTTCCCATGACAGCCAGAGTATCCATAGCATCTATCAGAGTCAAGGAATAACTGTGAAAAAATAGCCAAATGAAACTTGACTGGATAGGAACTCACCTCTTTAATAAAAACCTGAAATTATTTACATCGTTCAGGGCATATATATATATATATATATATATATATATATATATATATATATATATATATATATATATATATATATATATATATATATATATATATATAATTTTATTTTTGCTTGAAAGGTTGTACTTGTAAAAAAAAAAATGGATATAATGGAAAATCAGAGGAAGTTTCATTCCTGAATAATGTTTTTTTTTTGCATAATAAATTTGAATAAATACAGCTTGTTTAATTTTGATATTCGCTTATATATAAGCATAACATGGTTACGGTATATTGATTCATTTTTATTTTAACCTATTTACCTCACTTTGAATCAAACACTTCTCTCTATCTCAGAAATTCCAATGATATGACTTCCAACAACAAAAAATATTCCTTAATACCCCTTTCATTTCAGTAAATTGAGCAAGATCTGAATTAACACAACAGCTTTGATTCTTTAAAAACTGGCAATTAAAAGACAAAAATTGCAAAAACAAACCTTCCCCATGTGTCGTGCCCCTTGCAAGTCAGTGGTTTCAGCTCATCATATGGGTAGGCATATTTCAGATATCCTTCATACGCATGATAAAACATGCGTTTTACTTTCTCCCTGAAATAGATAACTACAAATTAGGCTGGGTACTGACATGCATTTTACTAAATGAATGACTGTGATATGTTAATTTGGACACTTATATATGTCTTTATAGTAGTTCAAATCTTGATTTTAATGGTTGTCACTTAAAGAGTAATACCTGCCGAGACACATCATATTAATTTGATGGTACTGGTATTTATGTCATAAAATAATGGTAGAGGTTAGGGAGATATCAATGTTGGTCTCCTGACTTAAAATTGTCCAACAATATCTTTCTTTCTATATGTGGATGTAAGGTTTTTTGTTTTGTTTTTTTGTTTGACTTTAAAAAATTATTTTGAGATATTGCAATAATATCTTTATGACATAAAATGTAACAGATCGCAAGCAAATTCTGGGCTGCAGACACCAGAAAAAGTAGCCCGTTGACCCCTGCTCGCCAGGTTGCATGACCTCGTGACCTACAGTTGGTGAGAGCAATATACTCGACAACTAAAAGTCAAGTTAAATTCCTCTGTGAAGAACACATTTTCTGTTTTGTTTGTTTGTTTGGTACAATTTGTTTGAGTTTCAATGGAAATTTCAATGGCCCAGGCGTGCCAACCCTCAGTTTCAAATTTCAGGGAATTTTACGAATAAAACCTCAGATGATGAGGATGATGATTATGACGATGACAATGATAATGATGATGAAGATGGTGATGATGATGATGATTGTGGTGTTGTTGGTGGTAGTTGTGGAGCTGATGTTAAACGTGATGACAGTGGTGGTGATGGTGATAGCTGTTGATTGGTGGAGTGAGTATTCTTTTTTTCTGATTAGATTAAGCGTGCTACCGACCAGTGATCTATCAGGTGTGTACATTTGTAAAAATTCAGTGACACACCAAATAGTCGACACAATGTCATATGGAAGACTTACAATCTTTAACCACTGAATTCGTTAAGATTTCTTATTTAACTTGGCTGAGGAAATTTTTACATGTCATTGTGAACTGCACCTTTAGAAAGGCCCATTGACATTTGGATGTATTGAACTATGGTCTGAGCCGATAAAAGTGTTTACATAATAATGTGAAACTTGGGTGTGCCTGGCGTAGACTGGGAAAAAAAAACATGTACCAAAACAACCAACATTGTAAACCTTAATCTTGCTTAAAAGACATTTGGACATATTGAATGGTAGGCTGGGCTGATAAAATTGTTAACATAATATTGTGACACTTGGGCGTGCCAGTGTACATGTTTTTTATTTCTATTTTGCCTTGTTCAATCCAAATAAAGATAAATCAAAACAATCAACGCCCAAACATTTAAACCTTAATCTTGCTTAAGAGATTTTTGGACCATATTAATTTATCAAAACAGTGGATTCCTGATATTGGAGTTGACTTTTAGAGTGTTGAATATACACGGAATCCTCTGTATCATTTAGTTTAAAGTTTGTTCTTTTAAAAAAATTCTGGTCAAAATGAAAATCTGTTTTGCCAGTGTACTACACCTATGATATTTACCAAAAGTGCTGATGAAATAACAAAAACTGCACCTTTAGAAAGGCCCATTGACATTATGTATTACTCTACTCATCACGCAAAATCCCCCATTTGAATTGCGTTTTGATTTTGATTTTCTCCCATCCTCACCAGTTCTAATCTATTGCTGTGACTGCTCTTTTGATAAGTGAAAGGCAAGTAGATATAATTGGATGAATTAAGGAAGGAATTGTGACAAAAAGCAACAATAATATACGTATAAAGGGTTGATAATCACACACACACAAGTTGTTCCGTGCTTCATGTATTCCCTCATCAGGGCAAATTGGGCCAATTTTCATGTCATACCCCACAAGTTAACTGTTTTCTTTTTATTGCTAGGACTCTGCCAGGCACTCGTAAACATCTGTCAAGTAGGGCATTGCATGTAAAGCAGCCTATCAAACGACACAATACCGGGCCATAGTTTTGCAGTCAATATAACCCTTTCTATCACTAACCAACATTTGCCGACGACACTAGGACATATTATATATTCAGCTGACACAATTAATATGAAACATGTTAACTATAGCATAGTGTTGTTTGTTAACAAGCAAACCGTCAAACACGTCTGCCCAGATTGAAATGTGTAGCATGACTAACCCAAACACACAATGAATTGAATTGCAGTTTTTGTTTGTTTGTTTGTTGCTTTAGGTCTCTTCCAACACAATTGAGGTTATATGAGAGACCGCTGAAACAAAAAAACAAGCAATCTAACAAAAATAGTACAAATGTAAATCAAAATCATAACCTAAAGATATCATAAGCTAAATTATAAATAACCAAGAACAAACAGGCAGAAGATTTACAGAAAAAAAAATATCCCCTGTCAAAAAAACAATCACAAACCAAAGAAGCAGGATAGGCTAGTAAAGAGAAGAAGAAACGACATCACTATCGGATCGTACACCCATGCGAACATCATAGGTATATGATTCAAGGGTGAATTGCAGTCTTACCTAAAGTAATTATGAGGTTATTATTAACACCTATTTCATATTTTGATATAAAAAAACGTGCAAACACTTGAGCTTACATGACAATGTAATGCCATATCATATGTTGTAGTGGTGGTGGGGATGATGATGTGGTGGTAGTGGTGGTAGGAATGATGATGGCAGTGATAGTATTGGTGGTTCAGATAACAGGCAGGCCTACCATAATTTCAAATTTCAAAGACATTTTACGGATAAAACCTCAAATTATAGGAACAATACATTGCACAATAGTAATGTCTTAAAAGGCAGTCAAACATCTGATATCAAGAGATAATATGTAGCAATGACTATGAAATTATTTTTTTCTATTTTTGTGGGGAAATGCTACGTTTAAATTAAAGCCCTATCTCCACTGAGTAAAAATCTATTTGAATTTTGAAAATCCATTCATAAATAAAAAAGTTATGCAGTTTCAAAGGTGTCATTTATTTGGATGACTCACATAGAGAAAAAAATACGGAAAATATGGGACGCTTTTCCAGCGTTTTATATAGGTTTGTGGCTGTATCTCTCTTAATACATGGAATATGGTATTGAAACTTGGCAATTTTAGGGCAAATTTCTCAGAAAATATGGTGAAAACATCAGAAGAGCTCTAACTTGTATTGTTTTAGAGCTGTATGGCTAGGGTCAACTGTAATTTTGTTTTAAAATATGCATAATATTGATGATTTGGAACAATTCCGAAGGGTTATATTTTGTTAACAGCCCACACAAATGATGTGAAAAATGCCTGCTAAATTATTATTATCAATCAAAATAGTCCGTGAGACCATGTCTTATGTTATTTCAGAGAGAGAGAGAGAAAGAGAGAGAGAGAGAGAGAAAGAGAGAGAGAGAGAGAGAGAGAGAGAGAGAGAGAGAGAGAGAGAGAGAGAGAGAGAGAGAGAGAGAGCGTGTGTGTGTTTTTTACTGTGGGGAAAAGAGAAATTGGATGAGTCTATTTCAAAGGGGTCAAAGATTGTTAAAAAGTCGAATTATCAATTGATGAGTAAGACAAAATACAATAGCGACACGTTTAGCACCCCTATGACTTCACAAAATTAAAAAATTCCAAAAAATAGACTTTGGTGGAGAGGTGCCAGATTGCCACGCGTGTGGCCAAAAGATAGAATTATATTTCTTTTATTAAATTTTATTTATTTATTTTTGTCTCAGTGACTTTTATCCTGGTCTATTCAATTTTATGTTTTGCCAAATTCCATTAGTTTTAAGGGGTTCAGTCTTAGTAGCGAAAACCATGCGAGTATCTATTTAGTCACTTTTTAAATCGAATTTGGTCAGGTGGAAGTCTGGCCATCTGGCAGCCTTGCCTCGCAGACGTCACATGCGTGTCAAGCGATGGGGCGGGAAAATGGCTGTCTCCTCTTCTCACCCATTGAAGCGTAAATTGGGTTGACGTTTTGTGATAATATGTGAAAAGTACTTACCATATCCTGATGAAATATAAATAGATGAAATGTGCATCTATAACCTTATTTGCGACAAAATCTCTGCTCTTGATGGTTTTAGAAATATTTTACTCAAAAGAGCAAACATCTGTTTTTAACGGCTTTCTGGTAATCGCACGAGTTTTGTCGCTTGACATAATCTAAAATGACATGTTTACTAATTGTCTACCAAATTTCAGACATATTTATTGATAAAAAGCCTGGTAATTAATTTTTTAAAATAGCATATAAGAAACGGCTTCGTACCATATTTTGACGTGAATTTGGGCACTTCGTGAGCAAAAAAGAGGCCCAAAGATTTGTGCGGGATAGTCATTGTTATAATATGGTTACAATCGTGCTAAAGATTATTATAAGTATGTGTAGTTACTAATCTGCTTGGAATAAAAGGGGTATCCTCACTCACTGTTTTAATATTATATTACTTGGATATTTCATAAAGATAACACGACCACTGGTGAGAATGACTGACCACAAAAAGGATATTTTTCTACAACCATTGTGAGAGAGAGAATAGCTAACCAATTTCCGAATGATATGGTTTGTTGATGGCTGATAATCTGGTGGAGGGCATGGCCGTAGTAGTGGTGGTAGAGGTGATGGTGTAAGATTTGAAAAAGTTAGCGAGACATTCAGCAGCAAAGGAAACCTTCTTTCATGTAGAAGCGGTCTAGACCTTTCTAAGCTGCCTCCATGTAGGAATGTTCTTGTACTCCATATAAGCAGGGCAAACTTCCAGACTTTGATTTGGAGAGGAGCATCACTTCAAGTACCCAACCTCCCAAGTGTTGACAGTAGAGGATGGATCAGTGATGGTTCGGGTATCCTAGATATCAAGTGGCACAGTGGTTCTTTCCTGCCAGATGAATTATCAGATATAGTCCCTAGTGATATCAATAATGAAGAAGAAAATGACAGTTTATCTGATGGACAAGGTGATGACAGGGAAGAAGACCGTGATTCGGACAGTGAGGATATCAGTGATTCTGACAGTGCAGAAGATAGTGATTCGGACACAGAGTACACAATCTAAAGGCAATGTTATAGACTGTACCTTATTGAGAAGAAAGAAACTAGTGTTCAAAGACTTAAAGATGCCTGATCTTGCAGACCTAATGTCCTTATTTAATCTTTGTGTAAGAATTTTAGCGATTATCTTCTTAAAATCTGTTACCATATTGATACAGTTTCACTTTTAAAATGCACTTTTATCACAAAATGTATGAATCTGATTCTTTTAAACTATTTTCTAAATTAGAACAATGAATTATCTTATATTTCATGCTAAAATTATGCATTTTTTATAAATGGGATTCACAGAGCAGCCACTTTATTTTTATCAACCTCACCCCTAATTTATCAAAGGGACTTAACCATATATTCTGAAATTGCAATAACTCCCCAATGAGTATGGGTTTTAGCCTCTAATTTTATTTTGGTGTTGTTCACAATACTAAAGTTTTAAAAACTTAAGGCTCATAAAGAGCGCATAATAGATTAAAGGACTATAGTTGTCGCAAGTGTCTATTATTTAGTCTTCGTTAGATGCGTTTTTATTTCTGAAATGGTGAAAAATGAACTTTTATGGCAAAATTGTTTTAATCTGATCTTTCTAAACAATGCACCTAGTTACAGCAATCATTTCCCTTACATTTGATGCAAAAATAATGCATATCACATGAATAGTATTCACACAGCAGTTGTTCTAAGCAACCCTACCCCTATTTTTGCTAAGGGCCGCAACTCTTTGTTTTCAAATCAGCATAACTTCTGAAAGAGTATCAATATTGGGCTATAACTTTTTTTGGTGGTGGTCAAGATACTGCTCTTTCAGAATATATAGGCAGACAAAGTGTACATGGGGGGGGGGGGGGGGGGGGAGGGGGGGTTCCGGTAGCCTGCGGTCTAAATGTGGTAGCTGTAGTAGTGGTGGTAATGATGATGATGTGGCAGTAGTAGCGGTGATGACGAGGATGATGATGTAAAGGTGGTGGTGGTCGCTATAGTTTTGATAATGCCTTGCTTTGGGAGAAGTAGTAATGATGATGTGGTGGTGGTTGTAGTAGTAGAGGTAGTTTATTGATGGCAACTTCTATAATTTGCAGGAGCACTGAGATACGAGTCATGCGCAACTGCGAGAGAGAGAGTGTGTGTGTGTGTGTGTGTGTGTGTGAGAGAGAGAGAGAGAGAGAGAGAGAGAGAGAGAAAAGAGAGAGAGAGAGAGAGAGAGAGAGAGAAAGAGAGAGAAAGAGAGAGAGAGAGAGAGAGAGAGAGAGAGAGAGAGAGAGAGAGATATTCCTGGAACTTTATAAAATATATCTAACTGTAAATAATACAATACACAGGGATGGAACTGTTGTCGAAAAGTAATCTGACAGATAAGCTGGTAAATTTCAAGATGTGAACGAATGATCAAGTTGGAGAGGTGGGGACGGGAAATTTTCATGGATTGGATTGGGGTAACAAAAACAAAACAAAACAAAACACGATCTTGTCAAGTTTCAGACTTGAAGGAAAAGTTGAAACGTTCAAAATCTCAATACTCAGTAATACAAAATGTTTCAATCACTCATTCAACTTCAAGCTATTCGACAACATGCCATTTTGAACAGAAAATAGTGTTGTGTTCAGCGAGGGGACAAAAACTAATTCTCAGAGATGGGAGAGTACTTCTACTACTGAGAATAGTGATGACGCCGTGGAACCACTATTCGCAGTAGTACTGCGAATAAGCACTTCGTTTTGGATAAGTGAATCACAATCATGGTTTCCCTGGACAATTATTTTTTAAAATACAAAATAAATTATACTTCCTTTGGAAAAAAAAAATGTCCACTTACACTCACAAAAACGTTAATTGGCAAGATCCTTCGTTTCACGGCACTTTTATTATATTACTTAAGCTTTTAGCCATTGTTGACTTTCATTTAGTTGCAATGTCCAATAAATATTACTATCTGAGGTAAATTTGATATTTTTTAGGGCAAAGGTGTTTATCCAACACTTTCTTGATTTTTTCCCTGTTGACATTAGCGCACACTCCATTATTGACTATCTTTGCCACCGATCCGTGAATGTCTTCACCAAACGATTCCGGTACATTAAAAAACTGTTCCAGTTCTTTTATTTCATTATCAATTTCATCTTCGTCCTCACTTTCTTCCACCTCTTTTTCTTTCTCATCTTCGTATACCATATCATATTCGAGAATCTCTAATTCGTCGAGGTCGCTGGTTGCGGTTATAGTGTGCGTGACTTTTCCCCCCTTTTCGTTCTCATTCGGCTTTTGTTTCTTTGATGACGGCTCACTGGAGTCGTGATTAGTCATTAATAGAGTCGTCAGTGACTTAAAGCCTTCCATAATTAGTTGTCCCAATTCCGAATTTGAGGCGTGGGCTTTAGCGTGGGTTCCCTTGCTTACCGAATGTGATGGCCCCTCATTAATTGTCTCATTTCCAATTGTTTTTGTGTTAGGTTCTAATTTTCTTTTATGGTATGTTCTGTCTTTTTTGCATTCTCCATATTTACCCCTCTTTTTCTCTCCCGCGGGAGAAGAAATTGGGTTTTTTGTATGAGTTAACACTCCCTCGGGAGATGTTATGGGAACTGTTTTAGTTTTCTCCCCCGCGGGGGTGGCAAGTTCCCTATTCAAATCTTCAACTTTATCTGGTTCCATTGTTTATTTGAAGTAATTAGAATTTATTCCTCATAAGTTGAAATCATTAAGCACCACTTTTACAGTGTTAATAATATGAGTTAACACTCCCTCGGGAGATGTTATGGGAACTGTTTAAGTTTTCTCCCTCGCGGGGGTAGAAAGTTCCCTGTTCAAATCTTCCATTTTATCCTTTTATTCGAAGTTATTCTTTAAAAAATTTCCTCAAAAGTTTAAATCATTAAGCACCACTTTCACAGTTGTTAATAATATACTCCACTGGGAATTGATATGTCACAGGTCTAATAACAGATTAAAACTCCAATAAGAATAAGGAAATTTAACACAATGGTTTGCATTAAATAGACAAAACAAGACGCGTCCAGCCTTCTTGACAGTCGAACGTGAACTGACAGTCACGGCGTGATTCTTCATTTGTAACCCAATTCGGAATTGGGGTACGAGGTAGAGTTGATATTTAGAAATATTTAGATCATTTCTAATTTCAAAAATAATTTGCTGAGTCAGTTGTCTTTTATGGCTACAATGGACGCCATTACTACTGAGTTACCATTCAGTTTCGTAGACAGCAAACATTACGTTTCACCTGTCATGAACTTTAATCTATTTTACACTTTTTACTTTTATTCTATTATATTGTAATACATACGTAAATCATAATAAATCCATTTGAAATATTTCAGTTAGAATTCACTGATTTTAAAGCTGCACGTCGAAGAAAACAAAGTGCCCCTGACCATACTGTTTTCCTATGTCACTGGGTCTACTTGTCTGTTTTAATAATCGATAATGTATATTCAGTTCGATATCTGGCATCAACTAATTCACATCATACTTTGTGACAAATGCTCACAGCGGATATAAGCCACTATTTCAATATTTCTTCAGTTTTTGGGATCTTAGCTCATAACATCGAATATTTTCGCATGTACAGTGATATCTACATTTTTTTTACTGTTAAAAATAGACCTGTAAATGAGCTCTATAAAAATTGACTGAAACTGAAACTCTTCGTAATTCGTCGTAGCGGTAAAATCCAAAGAATCAAAATGAAAGGTAAACAGCAAGCTCACTTGAGCAAAGCAATGGCAGAAAACTAAATTGCGAGGGAATTAATTAGGCTACTTACCATTGTTCCTTGTAATTAGGTACCCAATCAGTGAAGAAACTTAGAAACGGTCAACCAGTTTGTTTACAACATGAGGTAATCGAGATGTGCTTGTAGCAATCATTTAACTTTCGATTTGAAGGTGTCTACATAACGAACTTCCGGTGTTTCGAATTTTTCTTTCTCATACTTTTCCTGTCCTTCAAGTAAATGTGGTCAATTTTGGCTTAGACGAAACAGTGAAATTTATCGCTCGGCGGCTCAGTTAAAATTGGCTACGACAGGTTTCGAAAGTGAAAAAATAATTTCACGAAGGCTGTGTGAAAATACACTGGGGTGTGTTCAGACACGGCAATTCTAAAAAGCGTCGCTTAGCCTTGGCAATATATATCCATCATTAATATAAACGGCCCATGAGCTATGCGTGGGGCTGTGGAACATTCCTAGTTAACTTTACAGTCAATCGACTACGATTCATGAATTCTTTCTTTATTCATTTCTTTCTTCCCTTTTTAAAAATATTTGAATTTGACGAATTGACTGATTTCAGTTAATTGACTGAGAATTTACAGGTCTATAAAAATATTTTTACAATTGGTGTCTTTGATTTGCAATTTCTTCTCTTTTATTTATATCCCTATACTATAAAGGATGGGGGATGGGGGTTCGGGAGGGGGGATACTTTTTTGTATATTTTTCAAATGGGACTTTTGTCATTCACTGCTAGGAACTTGTGGAAAGTGGTAGATTACTTCGTTATTCTTTTTGGGAATTTATACAATTAGGACTTTCCCTTTTATTTATTTCACATAAATATTATATCAAATTTATATCATTTATATCAAATAAAGGATGGGGGATGGGATTTCAGAAGGGGGGATACATTTTTAATTTTTTTTTCCAATTCGTGGTACGATTTCGGGTTTGCATATTCATAAACAACGTCTTCCATATTAATCGATATCAATTTTATTGATATAATATCGATTACAGTGTTTCTATTTTTAGAATTTTAAAGTTCAAAAAAAAAATCAACCGTCTTAATAAATTATAATTTTTCAATAGTAACTATTTTTAGAATTGTGTTGTCATTTTAAAACAAAATCTCAGCGCAGCAGCGACACAAAGTTCCAGCTTTCCATTGTCAACTGATTCATCAGCTCAGTCGATAAGTCATCGGACTTCTGATCTGAACTGCGTGGGTTCAAGTTCAAGGCACGCTGGTGACAATTATCATTTCATTTGATTTGTATGTCATGTTGTTAATATATGCTCTTGTATTTCCGATTCATAATCATTAACAAATAAAATTGATGAAATTGATGCATGTATATATGACGATAATAATGATGGATAAATATCAAAGATTGAATAAAAATCTAAGTAAGGGAGTTGAAAAATAGTTCTTTCTTTATTTACCCATTACAAATACCATGCCCATCCTTTTTATTAACTCGCTCAAAAAATCCCCTCTTTAGGTGCTGTGAAACTTCGGAAGTCATTCCGGCTAATTCATTTAATCTTCCAAATAGTAATAGTGGTGAAAAAGTAGGCTACTTGCCTGTAAGCTGTGGTGTCGACTTCGTTGGCATTTTTCGCACAGCATGAAGACATATAAATTACTAGCAATATTACTGGGAGCGATTTTAAGATAGAAGCTAATAACATGGTTATTTAACTTTTACTTTTATCTGCTTTTCATTGATAAAGTAGTAATAATAATAACAGTAGACCTCTATAACATAACTAAACACCGTAACTTGTAACGGTGACAACTCAACAGTATCATATGGCAAGATACCAAGTATAAAAAGTAAAAGCATGAAGTTTCAGCGGAAGGCTAAGACTGGTACATGACAATATTATTTCAATTTCAATCCGCTGGTTCCATTTAGGTTGATCTGTCTTTGCTTTGCTAAAGAGCAGCAATATAATAATCTATGACTTTTCTGAAAAGCGTTATTGTTATCAAAAAAAAATTATCTGTTGACAACACTGCGACTGCTGTCAGCCCAGCCAGTCGGAGTGAGAAACGTTATTACAATAATCGGATAAAATTACATGAAGACAATTCATACGATACTAACATTTGCAAGAGACTCGTCGAAGTATTCGACTATAATTTAAAGACATCGAATGACCATACAAAACTGTCATAACTACATTACGCTGCATAATTATAAAATCTGAAGAATGTAGAAATGATTCCAGACATGAATATGAAAGAATGACAGAATCAGTCAAGGACGGAATAAATAGATAATAAGCAAACGAGTATATGAATAAATTAAAATGATTGAATAAATAACAAAAAAATGACATCGGTTGAGTAGACAGTATGCGCTTGGCTAAGAAGCTGATAACATTGCCATGCGGAAGTATAACGGACCAACACACAAAACTGTGTGTATCCACGAACGTTTATAGTCAGGTACAGTCCAGTGAGCATTACTCATAAACGCGGATGGCAAAAGACAATAACAAAGACGTGAGTGAGGTCATCTTCGAACTATCTATAAACAAATTGTAAATTATTTTATATATGAAGTAAACAAAAAAGATATATTGAAAATAACAAATGATAACTTACCTAGGAGCTCACAGTAAAATGTTAACTATATTTTATGTTGAAGTCAATCAGCATCATGAACATTTTATTTTCATATAAAGGTGTATTAATATACTCTGAGTAGCTTTATTTATCATAATTCTCAGGGCGCTTCACAAAGTGTCAAATATTATTATTATTATTATTATTATTATTATTATTATTATTATTATTATTATTATTATTATTATTATTATTATTATTATTATTATTATTATTATTATTATTATTATTATTATTATTATTATAATAATAATAATAATAATAATAATAATAATTATTATTATTATTATTATTACTACTACTACTACTACTACTACTACTACTACTACTACTACTACTACTACTACTACTAATAATAATAATAATAATAATAATAATAATAATAATAATAATATAATGATGATGATGATGATGATGATGATGATGATGATGATGATGATAATCATTATTATTATTATTATTATTATTATTATTATTATTATTATTATTATTATTATTATTATTATTATTATTATTATTTTTATTATTATTATTATTATTATTATTATTATTATTATTATTATTATTATTATTATTATTATTATTATTATTATTATTATTATTATTATCATTATTATTATTATTATCATTATTATTGTTATTATTCTCATTATTATATTATCATTATGTGTAATTAATAATAATAATAATAATAATAATAATAATAATAATAATAATAATAATAATAATAATAATTATAATTTTTCTTCTTCTTCTTCTTCTTCTTCTTCTTCTTCTTCTTCTTCTTCTTTTTCTTCTTTTTCTTCTTCTTCTTCTCCTCTTGCTCCTCCTCCTCCTCCTCTTCCTCCTCCTCCTCCTCCTCCTCCTCCTCCTCCTCCTCTTCCTCCTCCTCCTCCTCCTCCTCCTCCTTCTCCTCATTCTTCTTCTTTTTCTTCTTCTTCTTCTACTACTATTTAATTATTCTATAACTAGATTATAAAATAGTGTCATGTATATTTTTAAAAAATCATTTGTCTGTCGAACTGCCTATCGATATGATAATAATATGAGATAACAATTAGACACGCCGCATTCATGAAATTAGAATAGGGATGTAACGTTATTCAACTAGATTATCAACACCTCATATACTATCAGATAATGTTCATGATTACGACTGTACAATCAAAGCACTGACACAGTAATAATATTTTGCTTAAAATGTACACATACAGTGGCGCCTTTTAAAGTCGACTTTGAATATATATATATATATATATATATATATATATATATATATATATATATATATATATATATATATATATATATATATATATATATTATCATTCTCGTTTAATCCTCTAGCTTTTCTCTGTTCTCTCTCTCTCTCTCTCTCTCTCTCTCTCTCTCTCCCCCCCCCCCCCCCCCCCCAACCCCCTCCCCATCCCCAACCACCCATCTTTTCTTTAAAAGTCAAACGTTTAGCTATCTTAAGTGACATCAGGATGAATGCAGAGCCTTCCTCCGTCAAGATTTCAGGTTCAGAAATAAATCGGGTATCCTGCGGCTATATGGTCTAGTTGTATGACACTTGCCTTCGGATCTGAAGGTCTTAGACTCGGGTCCCGCTCTGAGCCCGCAAAGTTGAGTCTTTGGAAAAGGCTCACATTCTCTCATCGTACTAGGGTGTAAAATGAGTAACTGACCGTTAACAACGCAGTCTATGTCTGAATAATATTGTAATATCGCCTAACAGGCGTCATGTCTCTGTTGCTGTTGGAGTAAAAAGCGCATTGAGCACTTTACGTGGATATTGTGTATATAAATGCGTGTGAAGCGAGTGCTCTACCAACTGAGCTTTCAGGACCCCCTTTGTGAGAAAGTAACTGCAATTTTATTTCTTTTGTACATACGCGTTTTGTGTGGCTATGTGGCCTAGTGGTTTGACAGTCGTCTTCATCCCGGAGGGTCCATCCAGGGTTCGAGTTTCGCTCTGAGCGGCGTTTAGAACATGTTCAGTGGATAGGCTCTATATAGATGCTCACAATTTTTCAAAGAATCGAGCTCCTAAGTAAAAGTCACTTTCTTCTTTATGGTGGGTCTTTGTTGGAGGTAGCCTCTGATCTTTAACTTTGCCAAGCGTCCTGATTCTAAAAATGAGCTTTTATATAGAGCAAGATCCACTAAACGTGCTCAAAGCATTTTACAAAGCTTCCCTAGCCAACAGCAACACTTATCATATAGACCGAGGCATGACGCCTGTTTGGCGATATGATATTGTTTTCGGAAAGAGACAACGCTGAGTACGGTTAGAGGATATGAGTAAAGCGTCTTTTCAAAGGACTCAACTATGCGCCGAGTGAGGCTCGAACCCAGGACCTTCCGATCCGAAAGCCACAATAATAATTAACGTAATTTTGACCCAGACTACTATTTTTGGTTTCTTTGATATCATCGGATGAGTCGATTTTCATTCGGCTTCATGGGCCTCGACTGTATTAATTGAATGTGTACGATCTTCACAATAATCACAAGCAGATAATAACACACCAGATAGCAATGGTGTAATTATAATCATAAAACAATGGCATTGCTTTGATGGATATACCTGGTTGCAAGTTGGTGGGGGAGTGTTATCCTTAGGTGTGTATCTTAGTATAATAATAATAATAATAATACCTTTTGATGAGCTGGAATGGCGTCAAATTTACAATTTAAAACTGTGTTTTTTAGGTTTGTCTTTTTTTAAGTTTTCATTTAAAATCCCAAGATGCCTTTAGAAGGTTAATTAACCTGTTAACTGACTTACTCTCTGGGAAGCCTCGTATTTGAAAATTTGGCCTGAAAACTCGTCCGTCAAATATCGGTCAATTTAAACGACCCTCATCTTGGCAAAAACTCTCAAACCTAGGACCTCGCGAGATCTTTCTTAAAGTCCCGGGTTTGAGATTTTTTGCGAAGACCAGGATCATTTAAATCGATCGATATTTGTAGGACGAGTTTTTTTAGCCAAAATTTTGAAAACGGGGTTTTCTAGAGTATGGCAGTAAACAGTTTAAAGTCATAAGACGTTGATGTAAGATAACAACATCTATTTTACATGAAAAAACCCAACTCCTTATTTTTGCTTGTTTGATTTATAATGATATTGTGAAGAGTTTATATTTTCCTTGATAGAGTTAATGATTAAGGTTCGAATGAATTTTCTTTCTCTTTCGCACAATATGAGATGTCAATCCAATTTTTCTGTATTCCGTGATATTTAAAAAAATACAAGAAGCGGAAGGCTTCATATGACGCCATATTCCCTAAATATGCTCAAAGCTCTTTACAAGTGGTTCCAAGCCAACAGCAAATTTCAAATTCTTGGACGGGACATGACGCCTGAAGGACTGGAATACATTTTGAAAAATTTTTTTGTCAGAGACAGTGGTGCTACCGGTCAGAATCACATTTTCCACCTCAGATGGTAAGAAAATGTAAGTAAAGATTCTTCTCCAGGACTCAACTGTTCAACGCCCACTGCGGAACTTGAACCTTAGAACCTATAGGTCACAATCCTAGTACTATATACCACGGACCACTTAGCCACACAAAAAAAAAATAAATAAATAAATAAATTAATTAATTAATTAATTAAAAAAATAAATAAATTAATTAATTTAAAATATATATATATATATATATATATATATATATATATATATATATATATATATATACATACATATATATATATATATATATATATATATATATATATATATATATATATATATATATATGTGTGTGTGTGTGTATATATATAAGAATATAATACATGGCATTTGCCATCCGATTGAGTCCTCTGGTCTTAATGAATAACATACAGATAGATTGAAATTGTCGCCAATCAGTCTTTGTTATTGTTTTTTTGCCATCCACGTTTATAAGTAATTCTCACTAAGCTGTATTGTCCACACTATAAACGTTCATGGTTACACATTTTGTGTGTGTTGGTCCGTTATACTTCGGGATGGCAGCGCTGTTAGCGCATACTATCTACAACCAAACTTATTGAAGGAACGAAATTGACACCACCCGGCTCTTTGTTATTATGTTTTAGACAGCCTTTAAGTGATTCGTTCTCACTAAAATATATCAAACTATTGGTGTTCTACGTTAAGATAAATACTCACAACATCTGCCCGTCGTATACAACGCACCATCACACAAAATTATGTGTAACCTTGAAGGTTGATAGTCTGATTGATATAGTTAGAATGAAGATGACGTCACTCAGGTCTTTGTTATTGTTTTTTACCATCGACGATTATGACTAATTCTCACTAAACTGTATTAACCAGACTATAGATAGTATGCGCTTGGCTAAGAAGCTCATAACATTGCCATCCGGAAGTATAATGGACCAACACACAAAACTGTGTGTATCCATGAACGTTTATATACAGGTTAATACAGATCAGTGAGCATTACTCACAAACGCGGATGGCAAAAAAAAAAAAAAACAAAAAAAAAAACAAAAACAAAGACCTGAGTGACGTAATCTTCGAACTATCTATAAACGACCAAGATTACACAGAGTTTTGTGTGATAGTCCGTTATACTTCCGGATGGCAATGTTGTGAGCTTCTTAGCCAAGCGCATACTATCTATAGTTTTGATAATAATATAGTTAAGTGAGAATTACTCATAAGCGAAGATGGGAAAAAAAAATAAAAACAATAACAAAGACCCGAGTGACGCAACTTCATTCTATCCATAGAGGGAACGAAATTGACGTCACTCATCTCTTTTTATTTTTAGCCAGCCATTCTTCTAAGTAGTCCTCACTAAATTGTGCAAATCAGACCCCATGCGTTCAAGGTGACACAAAGTTTAGTGTGTTGATACGACCGGCTGACAGATGTTGTGAGTATTTTATCTAAACTCATAGCATCACTCGGACCGGTATTAAAGTGTTGTGGTTTCATGATGTCTATGAGTGGTGTGATAATGTGAGCTTTTTCACTTGTAGGAATGGGAGCGATCTATATTCATGTTTTCGTCCAACCGAATCATCAATCACATGATTTGTTGATGTCCAACGATTGGATATTTCTTAACAAATGTAAACATTCTGCTTTGTTTATGAAAGTTGTACCCGTGTGTCAAGCTGAAGAAAATGACCAATAGTGATTTGAGATATTTCAAAAGCTGTGAATACTATTCACTATGTAGATTACTTTGAGCATATTTTGCATTGTGACCAATGACCTCGAGCACATGGAAAGGGAATATAGATAGAATGCGCTTGGCCAAGGAGTTCACAACATTGACATCCGGAAGTATAACGGACCAAGACGCAAACTCTGTGTAACCATGAACTTTTATAGTCTGGTTAATACAGTTTAGTGAGAACAACTCAGAAACGCGGATGGCAAAAACAATAACAAAGGCCTGAGTGACGTCATCTGCATACTATCTATAGATCATGCCCATTATCAAGACATTTCAAATATTTTGAGTTCTTCTCATCATCGTGTTTACTATGTTGGACACAACTAAGGGACATAATTGGTGACAAACGCATTCCCTTAATAGACCGATAGTGATAATTGCCGATATATATGGTGATAATCTGTACACTTTACAGCCGTAAGCTGAAAGAGCCAGTGTTCAGTCCCTGCAACAATCGCTTTTATCTCCTACTTGAAGAAGAGCTTGTCAATTAATTGTAAAGTACGGCTATGTGGTCTAGTGGTATGACACTTGCTTTCGGAAAGCAAGGTCCTGGGTTCGAGCCTCGCTCGGCGCATAGTTGAGTCCTTGGAAAAGGATCTTTACTCACGTTCTCTCACCGTACTCAGGTGTAAAATGAGCACCTGACCGTTAACAGCGTCATGTCTCGTCCTACATGATAAATGTTGCTGTTGATCCCTTGTAAAGCACTTTGAGCACATATAGTGGATATTGCGCTATATAAAAGCTAAAAAAGCTCAATTTAAAGTACTTTCCGCCAGATCAATATACAAACCCAGCTACACAACCACATTTGCAGTGATATCCCAGATTAATATCCCATAGAGTATAAAACAAAGATTCCGAGAGGAAAATTAGGAAAATGACAAAACCACTTTAAAAATAACCTTCACTTTTGCCAGATAAAAACTATGATTGATTTTTCATACTCTGGGATCAAAAGTTCATTTAAAAAAAAAACCCAAAATACAACCAACCCCCCCCCCCCCCAAAATAAAAAATAAATAAATAAATAACAAGCAAAAATTAAACCCCAAACAAACAAACAAACAAAAAAACAAACAAAACAAAAACAAATAAAAAAATTAAAAAAAGCAAACAAAAAACAAAAACAAACAAACAATAAAACAACAGCAACAACACGCCCTGTTTGTATCAGTGCTCTACTCTTACAAAATCTGTGACTTTGATGGCATGATAATATTATTTCAAGAGGATAATTTATCTATGATGCAGGTCTGATAACCTCACTTTTATTGGCTCATTGTCATGTTGTAATAGAAATACTACCAATCCAACGCTAAACATTATTCACTACAACATTGTTAAAACAAGACCTACTTGCATTCGGTTATCAGACCTGCTAAGAAAGCATGCATATTGAGAATTTCCCTTGGATGAGATTTTATGGCAGGACATTTTTGATCAAACCCTTGAGATTACTTCTTACCTTTAGGTGAAAAAAAAAGAACTTATAATCCGCAGTCCCACGGAGTCGGGGTATATTTCGTTCTCTGTTAAGTTGATTAAACAGCCGTAAAGCCGTGTTACGCATTGAATAGGACCCTGGCCTCTCACAAAGTACTTTCCGCCAAATCTAACCGACCGAGCTACCAAATTAATGCTGGGCGCACAGTCAGGTCAGCACAACGAATAGCAAACTCTCTGGTTGTGGCCAGAGGGCTCTAAAAGAGACAAAGAAAAAGAAAACAAACAATCAAACAAAATACCAAAAAAATAAAAAAATAAACATAGAACAAAAACAACACAAAATAAAACAAATAGACCTTTCCGCGCGACATCGTGAGATGATATCGCTTTGACACTATATGAAGGAATATTATAGATAATCCACTAGGCAAACGTCAGCTGTCAACAGGAATCACACATGTTGCCCAAAGTGAGCAAATTGGGGGTTATTAATATTCCGAAAGGGAAAAAAAAACAACAAAACAAACGAAAGGGACTTTCCGTTAACCACTCGGCCACGCCCCCCCCCCCCCAACCCACCCACCCCAACCACCACCCAAAGCGAGAGCTCTAACAAGGATGTAATTTTTAATTGATATAAAAACAACTTTTTTGCTTCCTCAGATCATGCCTTCCCCTGAAACAGTAACAACAGTGAGAACAGCTCATAATGTAGTTCAGAACAAAGACTATGGTAAGATAAAACGTCTCAGAAACCGGATAGAAATAATGTAGTGAAAGAGATCCGTTAAATGTGATTATCTTCCCCAATCCGATATTGCTTACTTCTCCTCCTCCTCCTCCTCCTCCTCCTCCTCCTCCTCCTCATCATCATCATCATCATCATCTTCTTCTATTTCGTTCGGGCAGCCAACGCCATCAGACTGGCAACAAGTTTGAAAGTTTTTTATTGGAAGCTAAACTATCGTATGTCGAGGTAGGATATTTTGAGGATAGAACAGAACTGAAAGTGTCGTAACCCGGAGTTGAGATTGTTTTTGTGCCATGATCAACGTTTAATACCCAAATATATTATGAGTTACGATTCCTGAAACACATTCTCAGAGACATAGGGTTGATTACTCCGGAGTTTATACCAGTATTTAAGGCTTTGAAACGGACTAGTTACAATCATAATTATTTGTCACAACTGGACCGGACGCGAGTTGTAAAAATTGGTAGTTTGTTCTTCTTTAAATTACTTTTCCACTTCTCCTACTTTTTCCTTCTCTTCCCCTTTTACATCCCAACTTTTTATATTTTTCTACTTCTTTTATTTTCCTCCACATCCTCCTGCTCCTCCTTCTCCCTCTCCTCACCGCTCCTCTTTTTCTCTTTCTTCTTTTTCTTCTTCTATCCCCCTCCCCCTCCTTCTTCCTACTCCTTCTCCTCGTCCCCCGCCTCCTCTTCTTCCATACCAGCTCCACTTCTTCTTCTCCTTCTTTTTCTCTTAATTTTCCTTCTCCTCATACTCCTCCTCTTCTTCTCTTTCTAATCCTCCTCCTCCTCCTCTTCCTCCTCCTCCTCCTCCTCCTCTTCTTCTTCTTCTTCTTCTTCTTCTCCTCTTCCAACTTTTATTTCAATTCCCTGTTATTTCTCATCATACTCTTTTCCTCCTCCTCCCCTCTCCTTCTCCTCCTCCTCCTTCATCATCATCATCATCATCATCATCATCATCATCATCATCATCATCATCATCACCATTTCTTTTTCTCCTTCTCCTCCTCCTCCTCCTCCTCCTCCTCCTCCTCCTCCTCCTACTACTACTACTACTACTACTACTACTACTACTACTACTACTACTACTACTACTACTACTACTACTACTACTACTACTACTACTACTACTACTACTACTACTACTACTACTACTATTTCTTCCTCTTCATCTTCGTCTGTAGTTGATGGATCTACGTATCCTCGCATGGGTCATTGTGCTCCATAGATTCAATTAGTTTTCATGGGCCCGAAGGCACAATTGTTCTCTGGGACTCACGAAAAAATAGAGAAGGTCAGATAGACCTTATCAGAAATCCACATCAAGTGTGGGCTAACTTTTCTACCATGGAAAAGTGTAACTATACAGTGACATTACTAAAAACAGATTTATTGCCCAAACTCCCCGAAACGGAGTCTTATAACTGTCGCAAGAGATCAGTGTTTTGGAATAAGAGAGAAATTTGATCGTATAGATCTGGTTCTGATTTATACGATCCGACTCTCCTCCTCCATATATATCCTGACAGCAAGAAACTAAACTACATAGTACGACTACATAGTAAGAGTTGCATGGCCCAATAGCATTGGATTTAGATAAAATATGGTAATCTTCCACAAAAAATCGGGTTGCCCTTATGGCTATCTATTATGAAATTGATAATGCAGACTTTTCAACAGAGATAGCATCTGGTAGAGTGATTCCAATTCCTAAAGCTGAGAATGACCTTTCTGAATCTTCAAATACCGTCCATCTCTATCACCAACTGCTAGTGCAATCTAATAGACAAGATGGCCGACACGCATCTGCCATTTAAGTTCTCTTTCGAACACAAAGACGGTTAGACTTCAAGTACGGCTCCAGGAAAGACCCATGAAACATTGATAACCTTGTTCTTTATGAGGACTTTAATTCGTGATATCTTTGCGTGCAAATAATGGCAATCTTCATTGACCTCAGAAAGGAATTTCAACACAGTTTGGAAACTTAAAATCTTCAAGTACATTCTCAAGTTTGGTTAGCAAAGAAACCTTTCTAATTTTGTCTGAGCATTTGTTAACAGCTTAATTTCCAGGTCAAAGAAGGACTAATTCTTTTGAAATCTTTCAATCAGAAAGAGGGAGTTCCTTTGTGGAGCGTCGAATGTCTGCTGTTTTTATTTGAGATTTTAAAACAATTGACTTGATCATAAATGATACACAGCCTTTTATGTCTTGATGCTCTTTGTGAGCTATTGAAGCCAAATAAGCCTGGACAACACTTAGAGACAATTAGAACACTAATGAAGCAATATATCAGAATGGGCAATGATTCTCTTTTTCCTCGCCAAACTGGCCGATTATCATTGACAGTATCAAAGAACCAGTAAGATCGTGCACCGTCGCAAACCCACCCGGAAGCTTCGTCACAACGCACCGTTCAACTAGATGCTTTGCGGTTTCGGGCTCGCAACCACAACGGGTACATGTTGGGCAGGTCGCAAGTCCCCACGGATGCAATGAGCGTGCTGTTAAGCAGGTTGCCACCCAATGTCTACTCTTGCTGGTGGATTTGGCAAAGATACAAAGTTATGTTAAACCGTTTGACACTTATTTGGAACCAAACTACCGTGGCTCTGTACAATCAAACCATTTTATGTTAAACAGTGTGACACTTATTTGGCAAAGAGACTATCGTAACTCTTATTTACCATTCATAAATTTGAAGTGAAAAGTAAAACGGGTTGTAAGTCAAGTTACGATAGTCTTATTTTCACAAAATTGTTACCGTTTAGTTAAGATATTTCTTCAACTATAACTTTTTTGCTTTTAATGCGACAGGCATGCCGATTTGACACAAGGTTCGCGGTATTTCAACGCACAACATATCTCACAGTGCAAAACGATCGTAACTCGACTTAAGATAGTTTTGCACGCTAAATCCGATATATTCTCCCAGCAGGCCATATTGAACCATATATTCATCTCATATAGTACCAGTTGCCTGTTAGCCGTCCTTCTTGTCATGTCACTCTTACAATATGCATCATTGCCTATAGCCAAATATCCATTCACACCTGAGTCAAATGGGGTCATGATATTATGTCCAAAGAGCAAGCCCATACACCCAAGCACACAACGACCACTGCACGCTTATCATTGCTTGTATTTTATGACATGACGATAAACCGGTACCTTTGACTGTGAAGCGAGCGCTCTACCATCTGAGCTATCGAGACCCCCAAAAGGAATCGAAGCTACAATAATTTAATTTCCGAAGACAGATGATATGGACGTTTGCTGTGTCCTCGTTGTCAACAAAATATAGGAGTAATCCGAAACGGCCTCATCCAGTGGCGTAGCATGCTTACAATATAAGGTGGTGCCAGAATCAGAGGAAAATGACTTAAAACATGCTATATTTATAGAAACAAAAGAAGAAGAAAAAATAAAGAAAAGACATACTCAAATAAGTAAGAGGCGGTATAGAGACGATTTCTCAGTTTTATTTTGTTTTAATATAATGTAATCCATTTTTAAGAGATAGAGTGGTGCCAGGCACCAAATCAACCAATATAGCCACGCCCCTGGGCCTCATCATCTGTCTTTGTCCATTAGATTATTGCTGCTTCTATTCCATTTTATTATTGTTATTTATATCTTGGTCTTCAAGCAGCAGCATTTACATTTATAATTTGCAATGCATTTATCATGATATTTCAGATTGGGTGCTGCCTGTTGTGATTCTTCTAGCCCTTCTTGTTGCTGTGCTCTTTGTATTGGTGATACTGCTTTACAAAAAACAATGGAGGTCAATAACTAAGAGGCACGTGAGAGATAAATATAATATTATCATACAGGATCATTCCAAACACGTAGCCACCTACATCACATAACCTCAGCCCTTGTGACATCTTATGGGAATACGAAAAGAATATTGTGTATGTACCGCCTATAGGGAATGAGATTAGCGGAAGAGTAGCGTCCCTTGATTGGACGTCACCTTACAGAGAGAACGTCAATTTTGTTTTGAAGTGTCTCAAGCCGCTTTCATCGGAAGCGAGGACGAGAGACGCATGCGCACAACCAACATGACGTTCTCTCTCTTATAACTTTACCGCCGGTGACGTCACAGACTATGGGTGACGTCCAATCAAGGGACGCTACTATTCCGCTAATCTAATTCCCTATTCCAACTGATCTCAACGAGTTATCAAAGCCAAAATTTGGCTGCCGTTAATTCTATTAGAGACGTTTGGCTTGACCTCAACAAAAGACAAGTCAAGATACAAATTACCAAATGAAATAAGATAAGATAAGATAAGATAAGCTAAGATATACTTTATTGATCCTGAATGGAAATTATCATAATATTACACATCATTCATTGTTATATTAGCACAGATTTATACACTGTCATGAACTAATTGATGAAAATACGAAGCTAATTAAAAGCAAAATAAACATCAAATATAATAAAATATTTATAAAATTACAACAGTTACAAGCAATGCTATAAAATCGGACATGAAAGTAGAATAGGGTCTCTATTAGAGACGTTTGGCTTGGCATCAACAAAAGACCAGCTAAGATACAAATTACAAAGAGAAATCAATTCAAACACTTTTAAAATACACCAGTTGTCTTGTTAAAACAGCCTCTTGAGATTGATGGAACTTACTGTGAACAAAACTTAATAACATTTCCTTATTATTACCAGTTAACTGCTGTATTCCGAAAAAAAACCCCAAACTCGTATGTTGACCAGAAAACTCGGAAAGTCCCAGTTTTGAGAGTTGTGCCAATATGGTGGAGTATTTAACTCGATCGATATTTGAAGACCGAGTTTTCTGGACAAATTTCTAAATACCGTTCATGTTTTAACCAGAATACGGCAGTAAACTGGTCAATGTGTATTTCTGATGTGAATCTTTATTGCTTACTGAGTTATGACCCTTTGAAACTTGATAAATCATTTTGAATAACCTAGTATCTTTAGTCGCAACCCAAATAGATAGTCCTTAGAGCGATTTTTTAAGCTTAAGAAATTGTCTCGATGACGTTGCGATAATAAAGTTTACAAGTTTTGTAAAACTATTCCGATCAATGTTGTGTGAAATAATGATTATAGTATAGAATATATGTGACCCACCTTCTCAAAACACACACACACACACACACACACACACACATATATATATATATATATATATATATATATATATATATATATGTGTGTGTGTGTGTGTGTGTGTGTGTGTGTGTGTTTCCTACATTGCAGAAGGGTCAAAGTTCGTATTTCTTATCATTTCAATTTTAAATTCACTTTTAAGGGCCCGACACACACACACACACACACACACACACACATATATATATATATATATATATATATATATATATATATATATATATATATATATATATATATATATATATATATATATATATATATATATATATATATATATATATATATATATATATCTGTGTTTGTGTTTGTGTGAATTATGACGAATCACAATGATCGTATCACATCATGAAGTATATGACTTAATAGATGATACGGTAACCATGTCAAAACTATTTTTCTTTAGTTTTCATTGAATAACCCGTTAAAATACTTAATTTTCTTTCTCTTTTAATTCAATAGAAGCGTACATTGTAGTGATGGGCAACAAGGGAAAGAGCTGGATTATTTTGGAAAGAGACACCAACCCTGTAGAGGTGATAAGGGATGTCGACCTACATCTTTCAGGACATTCTCTTCAGTTTTCAACAATAAGAAAAATGCCTCAACGTCTTTTGTGTCAGAATTGGCTGAGACTGAAACCCATTTCAGCAACACAAATAAGCATCCTACTCTAAATCAATGCTTTTACAAAGAAAAGGAAATACATCCTCAGAGAGGTCCCAACAAGTCCATTTCTACTTCAAAAGCAGGTGACACTGAAACTTGGAGCAATTCAAAGCTGAAGTCAAACAATTCTAAAAACTCAAGCTTTGATAAAAATGACAAGAGTATTAGTCACAATGTTGTGGATAATTCTTTTGAAAACAATTTTGAACCCCTTGCTGATCAGATATGGGGTGAGGAAAAGGTGAAATTTTACATTAGTACAGACACTGAGTCGGTAGGTGTAAATAATAAAGCATACTGGGACAGCGATAACGAATCACTGGGACGGGATCAAATCGTACACACCAAGAATTCAATAGAGAAAAGATTAAACGCTGCAGGGAAATTTGGAAAAAACCAAAGCTCTGGTGGTCTTATTGATAGATTAGAAACACCCCAACACCATGAACCCCTGGACAGACAACTCAGTAACACATCTGCCCCTGTCTATTCTCAAGAAACAGATAATTCATCTCAACTTGGTCGACCACTCGGAAAATTCGAAACGGTTCACAATCTTGCAAATTCTGCGGAATTTGAGGACGCGAGTCCACGTTTTGATAACAACTTTTCTGAAGACCATGGCCCAAATAAAGATCGAGTAGATAATCAAAATACACCAAACACACTGAAACATCAAATTCCTAAAATTGTCCTACCGGAGAGAGATTATGCAGACTTTGCTGATCATAAAAATGAAGACAACAGTTCCTACTACAACAGTAGCAGTCTAGAGAGCTGTGCGTCAATAAGTCCGGGACAATCACGTAGAAGAATAGCGAGAGCTAACAATCCTTTTGACATCGAGGCAGTAAACATCCCACGAATATCGAGTGCACCATGTTTGAACCCTTTAGAACAGGAATCAAACTGTACAACAAATAATATAACACCTTTTTCTAGAAGTATTTCTGCAGGCCATCCTCTCACGGTGGACAAGGAGGTTGAGTTGCTGCATTCTAATTTAATGAGCCGTAGAAGTTCAAGCTCATGGTCGTCGGAATTCTTTGAACTTGTTCGAGAAGCTGGAATTACAGACCAAAATACACAAAGACGAATGAAGAAACTGATTGACGACCGCTATGATTTTCTTTTTGAAAAAAAGTACCCAGAACTCCAGTCACTTTACTCTCCCATCCAACAAACTAGGAATGACAGAGGTTATGCTTCAGAGAAAAAATCATATCCAAAACACCGCAAATTCAAAGCTAGAGTGGGTAACAAACAAACTTGTCCACTTGATGATGATGGGTATGACAGACTTAAGCCCCCTCAAATAATATATTCTGAGGTGAGACCTCCTACCAAGAAAAAGAACCGATATACAGAACGAAGAAATAGCGAACCAGATAGGACACGATATACTGCTCAGAATGTCGAGATATGCAGTTCCAATGAGGGATCATTCAGGAATAATCCACAAGATTATAAACCTTTAGACCAAAATCACGCTTTTTCAATGGACATAGTCCGAAAAGATAAAAACGTCAACGGGGATAGATGGGATTCAGCTAAATCTATATATGATACACCATGGGATCTAAACGTGAGAAGACACGGGGCCTTTATTCCTATAAAATCACTTAAAATTACGGAATCCGATTCTTCACAGTCTGAACCTGTCTACGAATCTATCAAAGCGACCCGCTCTAAACTGTCAAAGAAAGATTTCTCAACTGATGTATCGAGTTTTAGAGACGAGGACTCGGTGATTTATGATCATATACACCACGAGCTAAAGGACAAAGACGTGGTCCTGGATTCTAACATAAAGTCCTCAACCAAAAGTGGTCTGCCAGTACCGCCCTCATCCCCACCTCCTAAAAATCTAAATTTTCTAAAATATCAACCACAAATAACAGAAGATGACACTGCAAAACATAGGGATACTCAAGATAAACAAAGCATTGAAAAATTTCGTCAACTGTTTTTAACAAGTGGATCGTTGTCAGGACCTTGTGTGACGGATTTCCCGACTGATCCTGTGTGGAGGCGTTCAAGCAATGCCGATATAAAAATAGAGCCGTTTGACTCAAATTTGTTCCGCAGTGAGAGGAGCACGAGCTTCATTGCTTCTTCTTGTGATACGCCACTGGAGCATCCCAATAGTGACGACGACGATTCATTGGACGATGTTTGTGGTCGTAAGCGTGGGCAATCGTTTTACAAGGATGTTATGTATACCCACAATGCAGATTTAGGAAAGGATGAGATCGACAACGAAGATGAGAGTGATGATATTTCATCTAGGCCGTTCCAGAGATTGACAATGACGGAAGATTACGATGAGCCAGTGCAGATATCAAGAGTTTAAAGTCAAGTCAACAATAATTGATTACATTAAGTTATGAACCAAAAAAGGGATTAAACAATAATGAATAGAATATATTACATGAATAGAGCCGGCCGCTGAAGCGAATTTTACACCGAGTTCCGCAAGGTCAAGGTAGTCACTAACTCACGGTCAAGGCAGTTTTGCAAGGTGAAGGTAGTCTATATCTCAGGGCCAATGTCAATCAATATAATCCTATCTGTTGTCAAGTCCACGGGAAAGCGTCTTCGGATCCTCGATCTGAGGCTTTCAGTCGTTAAATTGATTCAATTTGCCTCGTTATAATTGAAAATGCTGATTCCTTTTCATATCACATTTAATCTTTATAAAATATAAGTTTATTTAAGTTTGACTTTGAGTTCTGTCTTATTGTTCGAAATATATTAGGTCCAGGCCGCATGGTAATTGGATGCCGAATCAATAGCTAGACAAATACAATGAGTTTTTAAAAACTTTAATGCCAAAGACTTAGGCTTGAAAATTCTTTGAACGTTTAATTCTTTGAGCGTTAACATGTTATTCATTTCTATTTCAAAAGCTCTGAAACACAGCAATCATTATCATCTTTCGCAGAAGGCGTGAGTTTAGGGGGGGGGGGGGGTGGCGACGTTATTATATCAATGTTATGTTACCATTTTTAAATGTTATCGAAAAAAGAATAGTTTTCTTAGAATGATGCCTAAAAAGTAAAGGTAAAAGAGAAGAAAACGGGATCAATCTCCAATTTAGTTTGGATGATCTCGAAAGTGCCGATATATCTAAATTACAATTAAGTGGACATGGCAACAGTCCATTCAGTCCCACTGAAAGCAGCAATTGTTATCTGTTCCAATTCCCCGGAAGGTTTTGTTCATGAAAAGGAATTATGTTTTCAGCTACACTGTCAAAATCACAAGAAAAGCAACGCATGTTGCTTTTTGTTGCAGTTGTGACAGCGCATAAACACTGATTGTTCTTAGTGCTCCTCTTCCTCTTGGGACTAAATTCTACTTCATCCCAGTCACGACCTATAGCTATATATCATTCATACCGCAGTTAAGTGGTGACAGTGTGTGTAGAGTGTTTTACCCAAGGATACCACCTTAGGATAAACATTTGCACACCAAAGTATTGTCCAATATTCTCACTCATTATTGGTTCTGAGACATTATCAATTCTGATTAGGTAACTGGAGTTTAAATCTGGTAGCGGATGGTGTATGTGCATGTTGTGTGTGTGTGTGTGTGTGTGTGTGTGTGTGTGTGTGTGGGTGTGTGTGAATGGGTTGGATAGGTATTGACAGTCATGGGTATAAATTCTTACATCTATATTTAAAATAAAAAGAGAGATTCCATATGATGTTTTATGTGAAGTGTTCCAATTTGTTTATGACACTATAGCAAGACGCTTAAGTTTAGTTGGATACAAATCAAAAGGTTAAAACCTGCAGAAAGGATTTAAGATTTAAAAGGCCCTTTACACCCCACCCTCGCCGAAAAAAAATGGAAAGGGAACTGCAGTGGAGTCCTGATAAAGTCAACGCCGCCAGACCAGAAAGATTGGCTGCCTTTATCTATTATCGATGGCACGCAGTAGATAAAGGAAAGAAAATTTGGGACCAACAAGAGGTGTTGACTTCATGCAGATTCCACTGTAGTTCAATACATGTTTACTCAAATCATGCGCTGGAACGGGCACGGAACGGGCTATAGGACGTCGCCAGTCCAGCGACAATCTGTTTTTTTTTTACGGATATGCGACGGGTTGGCCACGGGTTGAGCACGGGTTGGGCACGGAACGGCGACGTGCTGACGAAGGGCTAATTCTGTTTCATGCAAATTCCACTGTAGTTCAATCAGGGCCCCAAAGTTAATCCAGTGTCAATATTTTTATGCTTTTATTCTGTGACTGCCTAAAATTACAACTCAAGTGTCAGCAAGATTATGACAGGACAAAGATTATCTATAACATATGTGAAAATTTATGAGATTTGGTCACAAAGCAACATGAAAAAGAGAAATAAATTATAAGGAAAAAAAAAAGAAAAGTCAGCAAATAGACCCATGGAGAACCCAAAGTCTGGGAAACAAATTGTATGTTCACTGCTCTGATGGGATCTCCATTCAACACAGGTTACTGACCTAACTGTTAGGAATAAGGCATGGATTATGGCAAAAGTATAAAACAAAGTCAATTTTAAAATAAACAATAAAAAAAACCCAACAACAACAACAACGACAACAAAAACAAACAAAATATTGGAAATTTTTCAATTCACTTTATTGCATCTGATCACAATTGCGAAAATAAAATCGAGAAATAATCAAAAAGCTGGTGTCATTCATCTGGCATTAATCTAACATTGGTAGAAGCAACCTCTAGTATTGTTCATCTGTACATATTATGGATAACACCTTCGTAATCAAAACTATTTCTAAACATTGAAATACTTTAATACTGATTCCTATTGCTCTAAGAAACAGCACTTGAAAGATTAAATGATGAATTTCGCTTAGGCTCTTCATCAAAATCGCAGTTTTCAGAGCCAAATGGAAAACGAAAATAAGTGAATAAGGCAATGCACTTAAATGTAGAGAACGTGAGCTCTTTCTCGCCAAACAATCGTTTCTATGGTGACTTATTCAATAATCACCGAGAAATAAATCGCAAATGTATTGCTATCTTAGCAAGTATGCTAACTAGGGCTGGGCGGGTACCCGGGTACCCGCGAGTACCCGCGGGTAATAAAGTTAACCCGGGTACTCGGGTAAAAGGGGCGGGTAACGGGTACCCGCTACAACAAATGGAAACCGAACTGAGAGTGATAATTTTTGGCGGTTTTAATATTTTTGAACAAAAATTGGAAATAATACAATTTTATTTACATATTTACATTTACATGACATTTTTTCAAAAGATTTTCCTACTTTATTGGTCAATTACATTGATTTTTTTGTTTTATTTGTTAACACACATTTGATTCAATTTTGGAATCAATAGGGTAAGACTATATTATATTAGTTCTTATCTTTTAAAGGAATCTCAGGTATTTTTATTTTATTTATTATCTATTATTTTTTTTCATTGTAGTTAATTATCTTTGTTTCTTACTTCAGTTTCGCTTCATTTGTTGTAACAAATAATAAAATAATTAAAAAATTAAAAAAAAAAAAGACCCCCCCCCCCCCCTACAAAAAAATTTTTTGGGGACAAAAGTCACTCCTGCCACGGGTACCCGCGGGTACCCGGGTAATCAGACCACTACCCGGGTATTACCCGGGTAATGATTTGGGCGGGTAATCCCAGCACTAATGCTAACAAGACACGAGCTTTGCATCCGGCCATCGCGCGCGCGCGCGCGTGTTTGTGTGTGTGTGTGTGTGTGTGTGTGTGTGTGTGTTATGAAAACATTGGAAAAGATAGCCCAAGGAAGTGAACAGGAAGTAGACCCTTTCTGCATCGAAGAATTGGAATCAGCTCTTGAACACTCCCAACCCGGTAAAGCGGCTGGTCTAGATGGCATCACCGCAGAAATAGTAAGCATTTCTGTCCCTCGTCAATAACGTGGTTACTAACTCGTATCAACAACTGTGTTGAATCGTGCACATTACCAAAGCTGTGGCAAAAGGCAAGAGTGATAACACTACCTAAACCTGGGAAAGACCCAAACAGCTGCAAGAGCTACAGAACAATAAAAGCAAAAAACGTGATGATGATGATGATGATGATGATGATGATGATGATGATGATGATGATGATGATGGTATTGATAGTAATAATAATAATAATAATAATAATAATAATAATAATAATAATAATAATAATAATAATAATAATAATAATAATAATAATAATAATAATAATAATAATAACAACACAATCAAGCATATACACAGAACAATAAAAGCAGAAAAAAATTGATTTTTGTCACTGTGTTCAAAATAATGAGACACGTTAAGAACGAGATGATTCCATATTTAAAAAGCTATTGTAAAAATATGGAGGGCAAAAACTGTGAGATATGCAAAATGTAGGTACTTATACATATACGATATGCTGAACTCGAACCGCAAAATACGCCTTTTGGCAGTTGTAAGTCATGTCAATTTCTTGGCCCGTAATATTATCTTAGATGAAACTGTTGAAGATAAAAAAGACCAAACAAAAACAAAACAAAACAAGAAAGACTGCACTGCACACCCATATATATAATATTATTTTGATAAATGTCAGTTTATCATGCACAAACAACCCCAAAACGAATTAAGAAAAGATTGATTCAATTAAGAACAGCTTGGCTGACTAGTACTCAACACGATAACCGGTCCACTAACTTGAACGTAAAACTGTTCCAAACGTATCTTTCTTAACTGACCAAGTTTTACTGAATTACCTGCATTATGAAATCACTAAACCCATTTGCTGGAATAATCGATCATTTTCTACTTACTAGAATTTTTGTGTAACCTTTTTACATAAGCTTTTTCTCATACATGGGGGCGAAGTGGCCGAGTGTTTAAAGCATTGCACTGTGACCCGGAAGGTCCCGGGTTCGAGCCCCGCTTCAGGGACTTTCGTTTTTTCCTTGGGCAAGATTATTAACCCCCGATTTGCTCACTTGGACAACATGGGTGATTCCTGTTGACATCAGACATCTTGTTTGATGAATTATCAATATTCCTTCATGGAATGCCTAGGCGACGATATCTTATGTTGTCGTGGCGGAAGGGCATAATTTAAAAAAAAAATCTCATACATACGCTCCTTTCTTAGAATTTAAATTAACTTTAAAACAATCTCAATTTTTTAAAAATCAGTAAGAGATTAGACGTACTTAAGTAACGCCCCACTAAAATTATATAATAAAATGCAAGACATAGTTGATCAAAATGACAACACTTATACCAGTTAAATATTTTAAAAGTTTAAACTTGAAATTCACTAATACCAAAGATGATTTAAAAACACACACACACACACACACATGTATATATATATATATATATATATATATATATATATATATATATATATATATAATATAGATAGATAGATATATATATATATATATATATATATATATATATATATATATATATATATATATATATATATATATAGGTTATACATACAATTACAACATCGACAGTAAGATATCAATTAATTAAAAGTTCAACATATTATCCTGTCACCTTACACTCCATCTTCTTTGCAATAAAAGTGTTTAATTCTCGTAATCTTCCTGCACGTACACATATTCTTCTTTGAAAAAGGATGGTTCAAATCTCATATGTGATATACCCACATTGTCTTATTCAATCTCAATTTCAACTCTATATGACATTGGCTGTAATCTCAGCTTCGATTTATGTTTCATTTACTGTCATATTAAAACCAATACCCTGTATTTCCTTATATTGTATGATTCCATTTAAACAATATTATTACATTATTCCAACTTATAATATGTGGTGCAAATAATATATTATTATAGAAATCTAGATCCATATTCGAAGGGTTATAGTTAAATTAGTAATGAAGAACTATATTTAAGAATATATCATAATAATATCATTGTCATCATTATAAAATTCAAGTCGAAGTTTTTATCATTCATTGTTCAGTGTTGATGTTTCAATTTTTAACCTTTTATTTAAGTCATCAGGGTGTTGTTTATTACTAAATTGAAGTCAATATCTTGCTTTATGGTAATCCATCAGAGGTAATACGTTTCTCTGTTATCAGTCCTTCATGATAATGATTCACCCTTTAATATTAATTTTGGTAGTTAAGTTATTGTCTCCATTTAGAAATGAACTTTCGTGTTATAAAAAGGGTATCAACTATAAGAGTTGAAGTGTTTGCACCAATGTATTGCATTGTCGTGTGTGTTGTGGTTACTGAATAGCTCAACTTTCATAAATTCACCATTATCATTCTTAATTAATATAAACTTATTCTTCTGTAAATGTTGTCGGATTATCACCATCATATCTTCACTTCAAAATATTTAGTCTTTAATAAATAAGCATTCATTAGTCTGTCCGACGTATTCACATTTAATATAGTGTGAATAAACAAGTAAAATAAAATCTAACACAGTATATGATTGTAGGATGTTACTAAAGTAACCAACTCTTGTGACTAGTGTGTTGTATTTGTTCGAGTCTTTTGTATTGGGACGAAAATGACTCTACAGGTGGCAAAAGTAATCTTGACCTGTTGGGTGGTGGATATAAGAATCCTGCCAATGTAACAGACGAAAATATAGGCTACATTTAAACGTTGGTTTCTTGGTCTTGTGACGTCGCTGTAATCCAAGCATCTCCGGCATCTGGGTCGATTCTCCTCGATGATTTTAGTTGAAGTATCCAAGTAAATAGTATGGGTGATATTTGTGGGTGTCTATGTATACATTGAATCCCGTTTTATATGAAATTATACAAATTCACGAATTACCAGTGTGTGATATCCTGAATTACATGACGTTTGACTTATCCAGCAAGTCAAAAGAAATTTGTTTACTCAGTCATGTGATGACAGAGAGTTCGTATTGGCCAGTGATGTAATTGTTTGTGTGTTTGTGTATGTCCGATAGAGACTGTTTCAAGAGACACTCTATTCCACGTTGATCGATATTGCTGTTTGTCAAGTTGTGATGAGGTGGAATGTGAGTACACACCAGATAGATGCAATCATTCAGTGTTACACATAGGGGATGTGTGTCCATCACCGATAAATGACGTAATCTCGTAGGTGTCTGTAGTAGGGTCAAGTAAGGTCAAAATATATTTTCATTATCTGAACGCAGGTTATTGAATATCATATGATAATAAATCTAATGTATTGTATTTTAAAAGCCGTGTGGCATTTTGCGACACTTTAAGTTCCTGCATTGTCTTATTTACACATAGCCTTATCTCTGCAGTGACACGATGAAAGGCTTTACTATAATATTCAATGTTTATATTCTGTCGTTTTGTACGAAGTTGTAGATATGAGTGCAGCACATTTGTTTGTTGTCATAAGTTTGCATATTAATGAACACACTCACCATTGTAGTGATATATTTCAAATCCCTCCTACCCTTCTCGAAATTTTAAATAACTCAATACATATTTTCTCACAGCTGTGCCTTGATAATTTATTCCATCAAGATCTGCTGTAATTACGAGAACGCCCAAGTATGACACTGAATAAATTAACGTCTAGCCGATAGACACATTGCTAATGGGAGCGATCTATATTCATGTTTTCGTCCAATCGAGTCATCAATCACGTGATCTGTTGCTGTCCAACGATTGGACATTTCTGACTAAATATAAACACGCTGCTTTGTTTATGAAAATTGTAAACAGATCCATGTGTCAAGCTGAACACAATGCCCGATCGTGATGTTAGATAGTTTAAATTCTGTGAACACTTTTCACTATGTAGGTCGCTTTGAGCACATTTTGCAATGTGACCAATGACCTCGAGCACATGGAAAGTTAATATAGATCATGCCCATTCTTGTTTCTGTACAATTTCATCTAAAATGGGATTCAACGTATAGATAGTATGCGCTTGGCTAAGAAGCTCATAACATTGCCATCCGGAAGTATAACGGACCAACACACAAAACAGTGTGTATCCATGAACGTTTATAGTCGGGTTAATACAGTTCAGTGAGCATTACTCATAAACGCGGATGGCAAAAAACAATAACAAAGACATGAGTGACGTCATCTTCGAACTATCTATACACAAATATCACCCATCCAATTTACTTCGATACTTCAACTAAAATCAATCAACCCAAATGCCGGATATGCTAGAATTACCGCGACGTCACAATACCAAGAAATCAACGGTTAAATGTAGCCTTCTATTTTTGTCGGTTACATTGGCTGGCTTCTTATATCCACCACGCAACAGGTCAAGCATTAACCAGGTTTTATCACCTGTAGAGTCCTTTTCGTCCCAATACAAAAGACTCGAACAAATACAACACACTAGTCACAAGAGTTGGTTACTTTAATAACAGCCTACAATCATATAGATAGTTCGAAGATGACGTAACTCAGGTCTTTGTTATTGTTTTTTGCTCGTAGTTGGAAATCTGTTGTTTACAGATTGATATGTAGGTTACATTAACACAGGTAAAGGGCGTTGAAATGACGAGTCTTGCTGTGACTTTGGAGACAGCTTGAATTGAAGCGTGTTGCCAGTGGTTGAAATTGCCGGCATTTATTTAGGGGCTGTCCGGATACGCGAGTAATAGTCGCGACGTGTATTCTTCCAGAGTTTGTTTCGCTTTTGGAGCTCGGTGGATTATAAACAACAACAACAACAACAACAACAGTGTTGAAGACACTAAATTCGCGTGGTAAGTAGTGTGGATGAAATGACAATGATAGAAATTCTGAATTAGTGTGTTTATTTTCCACAATGTTGTCAGTTTTACACCAAGGCTCGTTTTCAAGAACACGGGCTATATTTAGTTGTTTACTTTTCTAGTAAATGACTTTCTAGTTTTAAACCTAAGCGAAGCAAGTGACTAAAAATCGGATTACATGAACGTTTTCTAGTCTCTGACAAGCTAGTCTCTTGCTAAGCGCTAGTCCGTGTTCATGAAAACGAGCCCATATTTCCGGAGACTAAAATGAAAATATGGATACATGAAATTTAGGGTTTCCTTTCACATGTGGGATGTTCAATGGCAAGTCGGTAAACATGGCATTTGAGAATTGAATGCATGTGTTTAAATATAAGACACATCATTTCTGCCCACTATGTCCATCGTTCAAATACACAAAAAGATCATAGTCCGAGAGAATTTAGTGAGAAGAAATCGCCCAACTGAATGTAGAAAGTTGCGAAAGCCAGTGCCAAATGTCAATACTCTTCAACAGTCGTAACGTCACTTCCTTCCTAATGACGCATGGTAACTTAGTTACACTGGCTCTAAACTATCGGAACAATGGCGGACGCCCGTATGAAATATTTCTCCGGCGAGCATAAAAGCGTATCCAGAGGGAAAAACCCATAAATTTGATCTTGTTTTGACTTTTACACATTTTGATCACAAGGCATATGAAAAGTTCTAGCCAGCATGAAGAATAAAAAGTAATGATTTTCTTTGTTTAGAACCAAGATGGCCGCCGTTGCCGGGCGGCGTGACATCAGACTACTGAATCCAATTGTATTACATATTAATATTATGAGCGAGAGGATGTTTACCAACTTGACACGACCTGATTTTGATCGTAGCCATCGTAAACGTATAGATAGAATGAGCTTGGCCAAGGAGTTCACAACATTGCCATCCGGAAGTATAACGGATCAACACACAAACTCTGTGTAACCATGAACTTTTATAGTCGGGTTAATACAGTTTAGTGAGAACAACTCACAAACGCGGATGGCAAAAACAATAACAAAGGCCTGAGTGATGTCATCACGAACTATCTATATAATTACTACAGTCCGTTCCACAACCAGCTCACACGCGTTGACGTTGATATCTTCACAACCTTCTGATGAATTTTAATGATAATAGGATTCAATAGTCTGATGTCACGTCCGCCCAACAACCAGCAGCTTGGTTCTAAACTATGAAAATCGGTACTTTTTATTCTTCATACTGGCGTGAACTTTTTCACATGTCATGTGATCAGAATGTATAAAGGTAAAACAAAAATGATAAGATATTTAATGTTTTTCTCCTCTGGATACACTTTTATGCTCGTCGGAGAAGTATTTCATAAGGACGTCCGCCATTGTTCCGATAGTTTAGAACCAGTTACTAAGTTACTATGCGTCATTACAAGGGAAGTGATGTCACGACTGTTGAACCCTATTGGCATGAACACTCGACATAATTGTTAGAGACACGTAAAGCCGATTTTTTTTTGCGCCTGTTACAGTACCATGGCTTGGGATTTTTCTTCTTTACAGTATATAAAAAAGAAGGGTCTGGGATGAGTACCTACATGTTTACATTAACAATATCATACACAGTAAATTCTGTTGTAATTACGGTTACTGATCTCCCCACGAGATGGTTGTTCTTTGAAGTGATCAAATAAGATCAATTTGAGTCTTCGTTCACTCACAACTCGCGAGCCGATTAGATTCCGTTTTTTAAGAGTTTTTACTCACAAAATATGTAAATGTTGCGACTCGAAGCTCGAAGAAAAAAATAACAATCTGAAATTGAATGTAAGCTTCAATTTAATTACGAAAACAGATAGAATGGACGTTTCGGGTTTCCCCTTTATCAACAAACAGGATGAATGAAACACTACAGTCTCATTCATCTGTATTTTTCATTCATCCTGTTTGTTGATAAAGAGGATACCCGAAACATCCATTCTATCTGTTTTCGTAATTAAATTGAAGCTTACATTCAATTTCACATTGTTGTTTATCTCACACAATATGTACTATCGACGATCTACACTTGTCTTACAAGTTTTAGAAGCCAGTGTCAATAACAACAGAACACTTTTTGCCTCCGTCTTTCGTAACCGACGTATTTTCTTCCGAATCGAATCGATGCTCTCTCAATATAAAAATAGCTGCTATCTTGTTATCGCTGTGATGTATCCTAGTAGTAACTAGTCCAGACAAAACGAAGTCCCACCTTAGTAAATGACTAAAACTTGACCAAACTTAGTCCGAATGTGCCGTGATTTTAGACAGGGACTTGCTTGGTCAGCTCACATAAAATCCAATTTGACCAAAGTCAGAGACTATGCGCTAGTCGGGGTTCATAAAAAAAATGGCCAAGGTGTCGGTTTTTATGATATGATAATAATACCCCTCCCTTTTTATAACTTGAATTAAAGGGATTTTTTTTCTTTTTAGTTGCAGTTTCATTTAAGTTGTTAAGTATTCAATATATTTTAAAAATCCTTAACATAATATCTTATATGGCTAGTCTTAGGCAATATATAATATAAAAATATAATATAAAATATTCACACTGCTAGAATCTATAGATGTTTGGGACAAGAAGGTGTATATTTTATTCATACACTGCCTCATGCACAGTCGACTGTAGGTCTGCAAGTTGAAAGTAACTTTATCTTTCAATTATTTAAATTGGACATGCTCGCAAATAATTATTAGGACGAGTAACTTTCAATTTTTTTTTCAAAATATTTTACCCTTTTGCATGCATATTATCTAATCTTGATGCATATATTTCATTTTTTAAATGCATAAAACCGCGGGGTATGTGTTATGTAATATAACGTCAATGCACATGTGTAGCTAACATTACAAATATAAATCTTCAATGATTGTAATAAAAATCGTGACATTATTTAGAAGTATTTATATGTAATTCAGTGTATTATTCGTTCAGATAGAATATTGGTACGTGCTAAAATTATTAATGGCAATTACTCAATAATTTACTACTCCTACTGCTACTACTACTACTACTACTACTACTACTACTACTACTACTACTACTACTACTACTACTACTACTACTACTACTACTACTACTACTACTACTACTACTACTACTACTACTACTACTACTACTACTACTACTACTTATAATAATAATAATAATAATAATAATAATAATAAATAATATTAATAATAATAATAATAATAATAATAATAATAATAATAATAATAGTGATACTACTACTACTACTACTACTACTACTACTACTACTACTACTACTACTACTACTACTACTACTACTACTACTACTACTACTAATAATAATAATAATAATAATAATAATGATGATAATGATGATGATGATGACGACGACGACGATGATGATGATGATGATGATGATGATGATGATGATGATGATGATGATGATGATGATGATGATTGAACACTATGCCAAAGTTCAATTGGAAATTTGACGTTACACTTTTCAAGAAAAATCATCGTAGTAATTAACATTCAAAAATAATTTAATTCGTACTTCCTTACAAAGGGGCATTCTATTTCCTGGTCCATCATCATTGTGTTTCTTTATTCATCTTAACTACGCCATTCACACATATCTCATTCGTCCTTTCTGTTTCAATCATCGTGTTTTGTGGATAAAGGGGATACCCGAAACGTCCATAGTATCTGTTTTCGTCTTATTAATTGAAGCTTACAATTCAATACTCATCGTTATTTTTACAAAAATATAACATCGTGTGTTAAATACCCAATATTTCTTGATTTTATTTCCTTAGATCCACCAAAAATGATATCTCACTGTCCCCTTGTTGTCACTTGTTTTATGGCAAGTCTCGTCGTTTCTGTCAACGCTCAGTCATTGCCGAAACTAACGAAGACCGGTGAATGTACACCTCGAATTCCAAATGAATGCTGTCAGCCACAACAGACAATTTACACAACAACATTTTACAGTAAAAGTTACAACGCTGTTCATGTTAGTATAACACTTATCTCAAGGATAACGGCTATTATGCCGCATTAAGAAAAACACGTTGTAACATTTTGATCAGAAAACTAATCCTTCAAATATTGATCGATTAAAGTGACGCTCATGCCGAAAAGTCACATAACTGGGATTTTCTTGAATAGTTTCTTGGAGACTTCCTTGAAGACTTCCTTGGAGACTTCCTTGAAAACTTCTTAGGAGACTTCCTCGAAGAATTCCTGAAAACTTCCTTGGAGACTTCCTTGGAGTCTTCATTAGAGACTTTCTGGAAGGCCTCCTTGAAGACTTCCTTGAAAACGTCCTTGTAGACTTCCTCGAAGACTTCATTAAAGACTTCCTTGGAGCCTTCATTAGAGACTTCCTCGAAGACTTCCTTGAAAACTTCCTTGAAGACTTCAAGAAGACTTCATTGAAGACTTCCTTGGATATTTCCTTGAAAACTTCATTGGAGACTTACTCGAAGCCTTCCTTGAAGACTTCCTCGGAGACTTCCTTGGAGACTTCATGAGAGACTTACTCGAAGCCTTCCTTGAAGACTTCCTCGGAGACTTCCTTGACGATTTCCTTGAAGACTTTCTTGGAGAATTCCCTGAAGATTTCCTTGAATACTTCTTTGAAGACTTCCTTAGAGAATTCCTTGAAGACTTCCTTGAATACTTCCTTTGAGTCGGAGAATTCCTTGACGACTTCTCTGGAGATTTTAGTGGTTTAGTATCATAGTCACCCAATCATAATACGTTTTGAGACGCTAAGTCACATATGTAACACACCATCCGAAAACGGTAATATGTCTGGATAAATTATACCCCGAAAAATTAATTTAAAATCAAAATAAGATGATATATAAAAGTTTGAGTGTGTGCAACGTATAAAATTGTTAATATTCTCCACTATAATGAATTGAAATTTTCCCCAAATTTTATAGATTATTTGACTGTAAATAAATACAATTTCCAGCACTTGGTTTATACCGTTTTGTCAACGTGGGATACATATGTGACTCATCCAGTGAATCTGATAAATTTTGGAGTTGATTAAATTAAAATAGATAAATTATAATCCACAAAAATGGATAATATAAATATTAGCTTGGGAAAAAATCAAAATACCAAAAAAATAGGGAACCTTTCGGGCTTAAGACTCGTTTTAAAATCTAGAGACAGCAGAAAAATATTTGGCACTTCGTTCCAAATAATTATCTGCCGTCTTCTTGGATTTTAAATGATATATTAACGTTTTTATTCTTTTTTTTATGGTTGAAGAGACGACTTAGCCCAAAACATCCCGTGTATTTTAGTGTTTCGTTCTTTTTTTTTTAAGCTTCCTTATTCATTTTTGTTTATAACTTTTTACAGTCCACAGCATCCAGCAAGTTAGTATCACTAAGGCAGATAAAATGTGTTTTAAGTAAACGCGTTCAGATTATGGAAATGTAAGCTTCGTGAGGTACGAGGTGTTGACAAAGAAGTGTAGGATTGTTGATTGAGATAGCTTGTCGATGGATTAACGCAGTGGATGAGGTATCAAATTAGCAGAAATTATCTACAATTTTGTTCCGTTTAGCGTTTTAGAATACTTCAATTAGCTCTTTAAGGAAACGACTTTAGCAGTAAAGTAAATGGTGTTATTATAAAAATAATTACTTTTTCTTTCATGAATTGTACATAATATGAAATAGTAGGCCTAATGGAAAATTAACACGAAACAAAACTCAATAAAATTCAGCATCATTTTTGTACGTTTTAGATAACTTTGTAATAAAGATATTGCAAAGTTATCAATTTTTGTTGTGTCAAACATTTTCTGTCGCAAGTGGTGACAAATGTCACAGGGGTATCACAGTTGTCACTAGGGATGTCACAGTTTTCATAAGGGGTGTCACAAGTAGTGTCAGAATTGTCACAAGGTGTGTCACAAGTAGTGTCAGAATGTCACAAGGTGTGACACAACAGTTACAAGGGATTTCACATTTGTCACAAGGTGTGTTACATAATTGCCACAACGCGGTGTCAAAATTGCAATACACGGTGTCGGAAATGTCATAAGTAGTAGGTCTCATAAAAGATCAAGACTAGACACACAAATAAAGTAATTGATATAATCCAGAAAATGTTGTGTTTTGGTACCTAGCTAGATTTTATTATAATGAAACAAAACCATGTTCTAAGCCTCTCATTAATTAATATCAAACCCAATCCGTCCATCGCAAAACAAAACAAAACAGACAAACAAACAAACAAACAAACAAAAATAAAATAATTATAGGCGTTTTAAATTAGCATAACTCAGAATATTTTCTTCTTCGTCTTTATTAAAGGGAAATAATCGATAAAAATTATTCTCTTCCTCCAACAAAACGAAGATGGGATACAATGATATTTAGTGGTTTTTCAATTTATTTATGATTTTATTAATTTATTTTACAGGAAATGTATGCTTTTGATTTTTTTATGGCGTTTTAAAACACCGTGATACGGGATAGGTTGAATTACCCTAAATGTGAGGGAATGTTGGACCCTGTAGAAACAGAATATCTATAATCTGTCTCCAGCTTTGCTTTTCAACCTCCCAAAATCATTTCCCCCCTTTTCCCTGACTGTCTCTGTTTTGGACGGAACGGTGTTAATTGATTTCGCTGGATGGTAAACTAGACATTTTTAAAAAGTTTTTACTCACAAAAGTATGTGCTTTCGACGACCTGCACTTCTCTTACATTTTTTTTCTTAAATAGCCAGTCTCAATACCAACAGGACACGTATTTTCCTTCCGAATCGAAGCTCTCTCAATATAAAAATAGCTGCTATCTTGTCGACGCTATGATGTATCCTAAAGAGATTGAGCTTTTATAAAGCGCAATGTTCACTAAACGTGCTCAAAGCGCTTTACAAGGTTTCCCTGGTCAACAGCAATACTTAACATGTAGAACGTTACATGACGCTTGTTAGGCGATATCACATTTTTATTCGGATAGAGACAACGGCCAGGTACTAATTTTACACCTGAGTACGGTGAGAGAATGTGAGTAAAGATCCTTTTCCAAGGACTCAACTATGGGCCGAGCGAGGCTCGAACCCGGGACCTTCCGATCCGAAAGCGAGTGCCATAACACTAGACCACATAGACTCACAACTAGTAACTAGTCTCAGACTAAACTTGAAGTCCGATCTTACTAAATGACGAGAATTTGGCTAAACTTAGTCCGAATGTGCCGTGATTTTAGACTAGGACTTGCTTGGTCAGCTTACATGAAACCCGCTTTTTTTCGTCCTTGAATACAGTCAGTGACAAATCTCTTATCGGCGTTCATAAAAAAAAAAAAAATAAAAAAATAAAAAAAAAAAACAAAAAAAACGGGCCCAGGTGCCAGAGAAGGAAGCAAAGAGGTTACTCAGTGAAAGTGAGGCTTTCTCGCTTCCGCGAGGACGAAAGAGACGCATGCTCAAAACCAAATTGACGTTCTCTCTGTAAGGTGTTTTTTTTTATGAACGCCGATTAGAAATGTCCTCTGTAAGGTGACGTCCAGTCAAGGGACGCTACTCTTCCGCTA
>NC_088367.1:24868513-24876013 GCF_034508935.2 Berghia stephanieae
GAGAGAGAGAGAGAGAGAGAGGGAGAGAGAAAGAGAGAGAGAGAAGGGGGGGGGGGGTATTCTTCTCTTGCCCTCTCACCATACATGACATAGACTTGTCGACATTGTTAGATCAAAAGGATGGATGCCGCAATTTCGCACTCTTCTTCTCATTTCACACATAGTTTCTACACTAGGTATGTATCATCATCAGTTAGAGACACTGATCAGCAAGTTCAAAGAGGTGAGTTTCACTCTTTGTGTCTTCTCATTAATATGTGGGATGTCGGTTTATAGTTGTGTAACATCAACAATAAATGTTGATCGTCTCCACAAAATTCATCAAAAATCAAAGTAGGAGGAGTTTATTTTACCTACCGTTATTACGCCGATTCCCGATTGCTGGACAATACGATTTGTCATTTTATCAGCTAATTGGGAGGGGAATGGAAAAAATGGTCAATTTTAATTGGTTGATGGAAGAGTGTGTAGAGAGAGAGGGTATTTGTCGTCGGGGGGGGGGGGGGGAATTAAAATGCTGGAAAAGAAGGTTGGGTGGGGGCGGATAGAAAAGGTACACGCCATTTAGATTTATTTTTACTTTTCATGTTGGTGATATGCTAAATTTAGCTGGCGGATATTGTGAGTATTTTACCTAAACACATAGCATCAATAGATCGCCAGATGGAAAATAGTATTCACTCATTTTCTATCTGGATATTACTTAGCAGGTTTTGAAAGTCGCACCCTGATTTTCTCTCACTAAAACAAATACACACTCACACGCTAACACACACACACACAAACACACTCAGTGTTTTAAATCCTAAAATCATCTTTCTCCTTTCTCTCCAGAATGACACGGATCCTTCCTATTTGTTTTTAGTCAAGAGATCAGGAAATTACTGCCACCCCGATCGAGAGTACAAGGATGACAAAAATCATGGAACATCTTACACTTTGGAATCGTTCAACAATGTTTCATCAATCGACCCAAATGACTCAAAAAACATAGAGAAACACTTGAAATGCAATGAAAATAATTATAAATAAAATTTATTATAATTAAATGAATAAATAAATAAATAAATAAATAAACCAAATAAAAAAAAGAAAAAGATATCACTTTTACTTTCACTAACATTTCGAACTTGTCACACAGTGGGGAAACAAATTTCTTTTACATTTGGAGCGACGTGTACTAATTATTTGCAGGTCTGAGATCCCAATTGGTTAAAGGCTCATTGTTGTAATGGAAACACTTTCAAAACGACAGAAAAATATTTACCATTATAACACCAATGTTATATCAAACTCGTATTTGGATTCAGTAGTCTGATGTCACATCGCCCAGCAACGGCGGCCATCGTGGTTCTAAACAAAGAAAATCGGTACTTTTTATTCTTCATACTGGCTAGAACTTTTCATATGTCTTGTGATCAGAATAATGTGTAAAAGTCAAAACATGATATGATTTATAATGCTTTTTTATTTCCTCTGGATACGCTTTTATGCTCGTCGCAGAAATATTTCATAAGGGCGTCCGCCATTGTTCCAATAGTTTAGAACCAGTTACTAAGTTACCATGCGTCATTACGAGGGAAGTGCCGATCAAACCTCCTTCTAAAGGGTGTACTTTGATTTGGAGGCATCCTTGTTCTACAGCGTCGGGTGGCACGTTGCTCCAGAGCTTTATTTCAGAAGGCAAGATGTATCCTACATTTTCCGGATTGTCTGGCTGTGGGATCTAGTGGTATGAACTCGTCTACGGATCGGAAGGCCCTGCGTTCGAGTCCCGAACGGCCCGTAGTTGAGGCTTTGGTTAAAGCTCTATACTGCGGCTATGTGGTCTAGTGGTATAACACTCGCTTTCGGACCGGAAGGTCCTGGGTTCGAGCCTCGTGCTCGGCGCATAGTTGAGTCCTTGGAAAAGGCTCTTTACTCACATTCTCTCATCGTACTCAGGTGTAAATGAATACCTGGCCGTTAACAGGGTTGTCTTTGTCCGAAAAATTGTAATATTGCCTAACAGGCGTCGTGTCCCGTCCTACATGTTAAATGTTACTGTTGACCAGGGACCCCTTGTAAAGCGCTTTGAGCACATTTAGTGGATATTGCGCTATATAAATCTTTTTTTTTTTACTCACATCGGGTTATGTTGTTTATTTGGCATTTGAAAGTCGTTCTCGGAGTTTACATTGTCCATTTATTGAAAAGGATATAAAAATTTTAATTAACATTCAAATGTTCTTGTTCTGTAACATATGTGACCCGCCGTCTCAAATCGTTAATATGTTGGGATTGTGCTGCCATGTGGTGTAGTGGTATGACACTCGCCTTGGAAAGTTCAAGTTTGAGTCCCCAACGCCGTATAGTTGAGTCCTTTGAAAAAAGGCTCTTTACTCACATTCCCTCACCGCATTCGCGTGTGAAATGAGTACCTGGTCGGAAACAAGCGTTGTCTGTGTCCAAAAGAATAAAAATGTAATATCGCCTGACAAGCGTCATGTTTCGACCTACATTTCAAGTATTGCTGTTGGCTAGGGACACCGTCTAAAGCGCTTTGAGCCCTTTTAAATGATATTGCGATCGTCGTAGTGGACTGAATACAATAATACCGTCTTTGAAGCGCATTTATGGGCCTTGTTTAACATTGTTGTAACGGACAATATTTTGCGTCATCTTTTGAGATTTCAAGTAGCCTACAACAGTATGAGCCCAGCATGAATTGGGTTATCAGACTTGAAAATAAGTGCACGTCGTTTGTAACCCGTCGCCTCATTACAGTATTTTGGCGGGGTGATAATTTAGGTGCTAAAAATAGTTTTATACAAAAACATCTAGGTTCAAAAAATAAAATTAAAAAAAAAAACTCAAGAATTTTATATCCACTAAACGCTCAAATCGCTTCACAAGGGGTTCCCAAGCCAGCGGCAACATGTAATATATATAAGAAGCCTTTTATGCGATATTGCAATTTTTTTCTTTCCTTCAAATATAACGGACAGGTACTCATTTTATATCTGATGACGGTGTGAGAATGTGTGTAAATAACCTTTTCAAGGGCTCAACTAATTCTGCGCCGCTTAGAACGCGACTCGTACATTGAATCTTCCAATCCGAAGGCGAGTGTCATACCACTTGACCATATTTTACAGGACATCAATATCCTATGCCATAATAAAGAGGTTAGGCAGATCATAATCATCAAGCATCAAGTATCACATATAGATAGAATGCGCTTGACCAAGGAGTTCACAACATTGCCATCCGGAAGTATAACGGACCAACACACAAACTCTGTGTAACCATGAACTTTTATAGTCTGGTTAATACAGTTTAGTGAGAACAACTCACAAACGCGGATGGCAAAAACAATAACAAAGGCCTGAGTGACGTCATCTTCGAACTATCTATACCTGTTTTTATCATAAGTAAAATTATTCGTAAAAATAGTTTGGCTATGCGATTTATGGTTGGATGTCACAAAGTAAACATTTCACCCATATTTTTTATTGATTCTGTAAATGAACCCAACTATGGCTCAAATTTTTATTTTTTTTTGGATGGGGTTCCTAAACTCCCATAGTGGGCAGGGGAGGTACTTAATTTGTCTTCCATCTTCTTATATCTGTTTTCTAACTTGCTTTCTGTCTTTGTCTTGGAATGAGATTACTTGGTTCTGTCCTGACCCTGGCCGGCACCCTGGCTGAGAGGGAAACAGTCAAATGTATCGTTAGTTTTGGGAGATGATATTTTTTTCCTTGTAAATCATCTCTCTGTTTTGCACTGTATTATGTTTTGTTTACATATTATTTATAATTTGTAAACATTTGAGCGTGTTCCTCTTAGTGGGGACCTGTGTTTGTGTCTGGATGAGAATTTTAGGTGATCTCAAACTAAGTACTTTGATAGTGTGCTCTTGGAATCTACATCTGTTTCCTATTTGAACCAATTCCCCTTTATCTTACCCTTTCTTGAGTGCTATAGTTGTAATTCTAGAACTTATTACTATCCCATTTTCTTCCCTTTTACTGGCGCTGATATGACCTTAATGTGTTGCAAGCGCCGTAAAACCCTTAAAAAAAAAAAAAAACAATTTTAATTTTTAATGTCAGCCAAGTTTTATTTCTTTTCTCGTTTCCTAAAAATCACATTCTTAATGTTAACATGTTATGTTAAAAAAAAACATACTACTATACCCTACTCTTTTGCCTCTTACTGAATAAAGGGATCGAAACTCGGTAGAAACTAAATTATGTTTAACTCCAATGACAAACATTCCAAGTAGATACTATTGGCCTGTGGAGAAAAAATTTACTGACAACTTAACGCTTTTTTTCCTTTTTCCCCCCTATTTTTTGTGGTGCAAGTACGAGTCCCGTTCTAAGCGGCGCCGAGTTAATTGAGCCCGTGCGGTTATGTGGTCTAGTGGTATGACACTCGCTTTCGGACCGGAAGGTCCTGGGTTTGAGCCGCGCTCGGCGCATAGTTGAGCCCTTGGAAAAGGCTCTTTACTCACATTCTCCCACCGTACTCAGGTGTAAAATGAGTACCTGGTCGTAAACAGCGTTGTCTCTGACCGAAAAAAAATGTAATGTTGCCTAACAGGCGTCATGTCCCGTCCTACATGTTAAGTGTTGCTGTTGGCCAGGGACCCCTTGTAAAGCACTTTGAGCATGTTTAGTGGATATTACGCTATAAATGCTCTAGTTTTTAAAAAAATGATAATTTACATGTTTAGTAATCTAAATTCTTTCACAAAGGGATTTTGCTTCCAGTGGAACAGTGTACATTCTTGAGTTACTCTGTCTACGATCTCAATGCTACTTCCCCTGGTTTGGGCAAATTTATACTGGATGAAGCTTTAATTTGACACAAGATTTACACTGCCAAACTAATCATTAAAATGTCTGTCTAAAAACGATAGCAAAGAGCTGAGTGATGTCAACCTAGTTCTTTCGATTGAAGTCTCTAGTTTGCTATGCACCAAACACAAATCGCTCCATATCGCCCTCTACGACAATAATAATATACGTTTACGATTGACAATCTATCCTTTAGTTAAGCGAGCCGGACAGTCCATATGGGATAAAAACCACAATAATGAAAAGAGCATAATTTCTCATTTTGTTGTTGTTGAAAAAATGATTAAGAACCCGTTTCCGGGGGTTGGGGGGGGGGGGGAGGGAGGGGGTTCTCCCAAAAGATCCAGCACTTTGACTGATAACGCGGGACACAACAGGACGTGGCATGCTTCATGCGATGCCGGTGATTAATAAATATTTGATTTCACTGTGCTGTACTCACGATAACGGAGAAAGAACGGATGAGAAAGGAGCGTCCTGTCCCGACACGCGAATCGGTTATAAAGGTATGGCTGATCGATTTAATGAAGGCCGATTGAATACATGGCTGCCAAATGGAATTCCTTAGAAGGTGCTTAACTCACTCAATCCTAGAGATTTTTTGCTACTTTTCAAAATTAGAAAAAAAAAAAAGTATTAAAGATAAGCATATAAATAGATGGTTTTATTCAACTATCATTAACATGCAAAAACTAAAAACATAACTTTGATATTATGCCTATAATTTGTCTCAGAAAAATGTAATAAATAGGCATGGGGTAAAAGTAACCCCAGGTATACTACGGATATAGTCGGTGTTAGGGTTGAGTGAGTTAACTCTCTCCTTACCAACTTGATCTATAGGAAAATCGTCACATTCGTTACGATTCAACCAACATTTTTCTTATTCAAATTTCTTTTGTACATCATAAACTTTTAAGAAAATGATCAATGTGTTGCAGAGCATGTTTTGCTAAAGAAAGTTATGTGTCGTGTCGCAATAACTTTACTGCTATTGTATTTGAGTGATAAAAATATATATATTTTTGTGTTAGTTGGAGGTGAAGTTTTGGGGACAATGCTGAAAATGGCTTGTAAGGAGAGAGTTAACCAGTTAACTGTCAAATTTTGAGAAAAAATATTGAGCTTTTATATAGGACAATATCCACTTATTGTGCTCAAAGCGCTTTACGAGGGGAGGGGTCCCTGGCCAACAGCAACATGTAACGTGTAGAACGAGACATGATGCCTGTTTAGGCGTTATTACATTTTTTTTCCCGACAGAGACAACGCTGATAACGGCCAGGTGCTCATTTCACAAAGATATAAACAAGTTTGTATGAAAGGTGCCAGACAAAGAAAGAAATAAAAATACAAGAGAAAAGAAAAACCATCCCAAAAAAATCGGTCGACCTCGACAGGGGATCGAACCTTAGACCTTCTGATTACCGGCCAGACGTGCTACCATTACACCACATAGGCTCCCGATAGTTGGGACAATTTTAATACCTATATTCTTCACAAGGTCACGCGTTTCACTGGTTCGATCCCCAGTCGAGTTCGACTTAATTTTTGGATGATTTTTTTACTTGTAATTTTCTTTCTTGCTTTGTCTGGCTCCTCTCATACACACTTGTTTATATCTTTATCTTACACCGGAGCCTGCTCCTTTATTTCTTAATTTGATATACTCATTTTACACCTGAATACAGTGAGAGAATGTGACTAAAGAGCCTTTTCCGAGGACTCAACTATGCGCCGAGCGAGGTTCGAACTCAGGACCTTCCGATCCGAAAGTGAGTGTCATACGACAAGACCACATGGCGGCACTGCACTATGACGGAATAATACAAAAAGACACGTATTTTAAAAAATGGGCAGGAAACTTGTCATTCAAATATCGATTGATTTAAATTATGACCCTCATCTTTGCAAAAACTCTCAAACCTGGGACTTCGCGGAATTAGCTGTTTTAGGTAATGGCATATTATGGCGCCAAAAAAGAGCCAGGCCATGTTAACCCTTTCCTTACCAACCATTGGAAAATCGTCACATTCCTTACGATTCATCCAATTTGAATGATGTGCTCATTCTGATTTCTGTTCTACATCACGTCAGTGGCCCATCGTCTCAAAACGGTATTGTGTCGGGATGAACAAGATGTTATAAAGTCAAATTAAATTTAAATTGGTCAAAAATTTTAATGATCGCTAATTAGCACAATAAAATATAACTTTCATTCTCTACAATAAAGCATAAAAGCTCAACACAACCCTGATATTTATGGCTATAAATTCAATTTTCATAATACCGTTTTGAGGCGAGGGGTCACATTTGAAGGGAATATTTTGTCATAGCTATAAAACCTTGACACTGTCTTGTAGAGCTTATTTTGCTGAAGAATATTATATATAGAATGTGCTTTTTGCTTTTCTGTTTGAATAAATAAATCTATTTTTGTTTAGGGTGGGTGTAAAATTTTGGGTAAAATTCTGAAAATGTATGGTAAGGAGAGTTAGTTAAAAGTTACTAAATGCATCAAAAGTCAGCTTGGCCAAGGGCTGTATCATGAGGTAAGACAACTAATAAACATTACCTCACTGGACTGATGTATAAACAAATACCTGGCTATGAATTGCCATAGATATGTGTCGGATCGAAAAAGTGCCTAAAT
>NC_088367.1:24883513-24896013 GCF_034508935.2 Berghia stephanieae
TTCTTCTTAAGGAAGTCGACATCGATCTGCTTTACCAAAAGATAGCTCTGCCATACTCTTTAAAAAGTGCCGCTATGTGGCCTAGTGGTTTGACACTCGCTTTCGGATCGGAAGGTCCTGGGTTCGAGCCTCGCTCGCTCGCTCGGAGCATAGTTGAGTCCTTGGAGAAGGCTCTTTACTCACATTCACTCACCGCACTCAGGTGTAAAATGAGTACCTGGCCGTTAACAGCGTTGTCTCTGTCCGAAAAAAATTGTAACATCGCCTAACAGGCGTCATGTCCCGTCCTACATGTTAAATATTGCTGTTGGCCAGGGAGCCCTTGTAAAGCGTTTTAAGCACAATTAATGGATATTGCGCACAAATTGGCCACACAGATAAGATAATTATCCGAACAAAGTGTGTATGAAAGGTGCGCCTGACAAAGTATGAAGAAAAATTCACGAAAAAAAATATAAACATCCCAAAATTCAGTCTACCCTGGTCGAGGTAGACTGATATTTTGGTATGTATTTCATGTATGTTTCTTTCTTGCTTTGTCTGGCACCTTTCATACACACTCGTTCAGATCTTTACTTTATATCGGCGCCTGTTCCCAATTTTTTTCACACAGATACGTTATAGCTAGAAATTCTATAATTGATTTTTTTTAAACATTCATTTTTACAAGTTTATTCTTGTTCAGTCGATTTATTTTTGATTATCAAAACCGAGGAGCTATTTCATGGGGATCAGAGTGTCCGGCTATAAGGTCTTGTGGTATGAAACTCGCTTTCGGATCGGAAGGTCCTGGGTTCGAGCCTCGCTCGGCGCATAGTTGAGTCCTTGGAGAAGGCTCTTTACTCACATTCTCTCACCGTACTCAGGTGTAAAATGAGTACCCGACCGTTAACAACGTTGTCTATGTCTGAAATAAAATTATAATAACGCCTAACAGGCATCATGTCTCATTCTATATGTGTTGTTGTTGGTCAGTGACCCCTTGTAAAGCGCTTTGAGCACGTTTAGTCGATATTGCGCTATATAAAAGCCCAAGTTTAAAAAAATAAATAATGTTTGGCCATGTGATATTCTATTCAGCCTCTTTTGAAGTCGAAATTGACCACCAGGAACACTGGGCATCTGGCAGACACTATTGTCACTATCAGTTCCTCGTGTAGGTACAGAAATAAGGATTTAGGTAGTTTGACTACACGAGCCTGTAACTTTTTTTTTATGTATAGACATGAAACTAAAGATATGTTGGGTAAAGATTTAAGAGCGACCACTTGACCAGCAGGGTGGCGGGGAATAGAGGCTTTTTATTTATTTATTATTCAACACAACACCTGAATATGGGGTTGCTATACAATAGGCAGGGATGAGATTGTTTGAGGTTGATTGGGTGTTGTGGTCAGTTGGACTCGCATGCGTGAGTGACTAACACAAGCTTTATGCTAGATATCTGTAGTCTGACAAAACATTTTTTTCAACTTTTGTCGGGAAACTTTATGTCAAATATCGATAGATCAGTTCTATTAATAACAGTGTATATGTTGTATTGTATGTTGTCTGTTTTGTGTATGTGTGTAGTATATAGTAGTAGTAGTAGTAGTAGTAGTAGTAGTAGTAGTAGTAGTAGTAGTAGTAGTAGTAGTAATAGTAATAATGATAATAGTAGTAGTAGTAATAGTAGTAGTAGTAGTAGTAGTAGTAGTAGTAGTAGTAGTAGTAGCAGTACTAGTAGTATTTATATATACTCGTAAATTCATTTACAGGTCTTACATATTATTACTATAGGTACACATTGAAGATAAATGTAGAAAATAATCAATCCTATGATAAAATACGCGAAGAAAACAAAGAGAAAACGGTCTGGAAAAAAATAAGTATACCAAAAACAAATGGTTGTTACGTTTTGGATCGGCTCGCCGTATGTTGCTGTTCCATGTTTTTTTTATCCCCTAAATCCGAGACTGCAAAATAGACTTTTTGTATCAGCTATCTCTAATCCCTAAAGGAATTGTCACTCTCAATTTAATGCTTCGATAAATGCAATGAAATCTGGCTCGATGTGCCCCCGTAATAGGTGTCGATGATATATATATATATTATATATATATATATATATATATATATATATATATATATATATAGTATGAAGTTGACGTCACTCAGGTCTTTGTTAATGCTTTTTACATCCGCGTTTTTGAGTTATTCTCACTAAACTGTATTAACCTGACAATAAACGTTCATGGTTACACAGAGTTGTGTGTGTGTGTGTGTGTGTGTGTGTGTGTGTGTGTGTTGGTCCGTTATACTTCCGGATAGCAATGTTGAGATCTTCTAAGCCAAGCGCATACTATCTATAGTCGGTTCCATAATTCATTTCATACAAAGTCTACCTACAAAAAGCGTGGTGAGTGATAACATGTGTTGTAATGATATTAAGTCTGATAAAGATCTAAACAAAAAGTGTGTATGAAACCGTAGCCCTCGTTAAGTTATAGCTTGACACTGAAACCCAAATAGACTGGCCTTTTGACGTCATTATTTGTTTTTTTTTTTCACCGCCTAGTGAGTTGTGTTAGTAGTGCTCATGGAAACAAGTGGTCCCATTGGTTGAACTATTGAATACAATTCGCGATTTGTTTTCTTTTGTGGTCAAAGACTGGCATTTTGACGTCATTTTTTGGTCAGTGTCAGGCTATAAGTTAACGATGACTACGCTACGATGAAACAGGGCTAGACAAACAAGATAGAAAAATACAGGAAATTAAAACAATCCAAAAAAAAAAAAAAAAAAAAAAATCAGCCCGAGTGGAGACTGGCTGGTTTTTGGGATGATTCTTTCTTCTTGTATTTTCTTTTGGCTTTGTGTTGCACCGTTGCATACACAATTTTTGTAGATCTTTATCTTACACCAGTGCTTACTTCCATATTTGTTACTTTGATATTTTCTCGAGTTTGACAGCGCAATTGTTTTTCTTGAGTACGAGTACACTATAGGGTGTTCCTTTTTTACGAAACCCGCCGAACCCCACCGAAACCAGTCAAAGGTATTGGTAGTAGGCAGCAGTGAGGAGTGAACCTGGGACTCAGGGAAGTGTACACAATTGGGGAGTGAACCTGGAGCTGGGTTTCGGCGAGTTTCTTATTAATAGCAAGTTACCGATTACGTTCACAACCGACAACAATCGACGAACGACAAAAAATTAATAAAGGAGGACAGATCCTTTCGTTTCCGTCGTTCGTTGATCTTTGTAGGTTGGAACGTAATCATTAACTTGCTAATGACGATGTTTGATACTGTTAGACCAAAAATATGTTACGGTGAATGACATAATCAGTCGGATGGTGAAGAGGCTTGAACTGAGATATTGCCAAGTTTAGTTAGAAGGTCATTTTTTATCATAAATGAGCTGTTGTCATAAATGATTAAATCAACCCTTTTTGTACATCTTCGGGAAATATCTAAGCTTAATTTCACTTCTAAATAGTTTTTACAGCTAGTCATGTTGAAAAAGTATGAAATTTGAGAAAAGTTGCTGGAGACCTTTCCCATACATCTGACCATAACTTTATGAAAATCACCCGATTTACTTCAAATAAAGATTAAAATGCTCCGGGGATCATATTCTTTCAGAAAATGCATAAAAAAGCAAATCGACAATTTTCACCTTCCGCCTGATTATGTCATTCACTGACATATATATCAAAAAGACACCTAACAGGCAACTTGCACTAACAAATAGAAAGGGTGTGCTAGGGTGGGATCAGGGTTAAAAAAAAATAGCAATAAGCATTGGAAAAAACAGCATAGAGAAACGCTATATAAAAAAAGAATTATGTCAATGTAGCATAATGAAAATCGATTATTTAGAAAATGTAAATTACGATTTTCAAAAAGTCTTTCGAGTCACTGCCTTTTGTAATAAATCCTTCGGATCAGTTCGATAATGGTAATGTATACGATGTTTATTCAATACAAATACTGACCTTCATTCAGTGTAAGGTGATAATAATATGGGTGGAAGCATTACCAGGTATTATTCTAGTCTGTCTGCAACTGCCTTTATCTCGACAGGGTGTTTACTTTTTATTTACTCAAATATATAATACTACAACGACTGCTTCCACGACTACTACTATAACTACTACTACTACTACTACTACTACTACTACCAATAGTACTACTAATACTACTACTACTACTACTACTACTACTACTATTACTACTACTACTACTACTACTACTACTACTACTACTACTACTACTACTACTACTACTACTAGTAGTAGTAGTAGTAGTAGTAGTAGTAGTAGTACTACTACTACTACTACTACTACTAGTACTACTACTACTAGTAGTAATACTACTACTACTACTACTACTACTACTACTACTACTACTACTATACTACTACTACTACTACTATTACTAATACTACTACTAATACTTCTACTACTACTACTACTACTACTACTACTACTACTACTATTATTATTATTATTATTATTATTATTATTATTATTATTATTATTATTATTATTATTATTATTATTATTATTATTATTATTAGTATTATTATCATTGTTATTATTATTATTATTATTATTATTATTAAAAATAAAATAAAATAAAATAAAATTCCCTTTAACCATCTCCAAAGGGAATTTTTTTAGGATCTCATCCAAAGGACGACTGGAATAACCTAGGCGTTAGCCGCAGTGCAGCGCCGCAAATTGAGCTAAGGCTAGGTGGCTTGCCCAAGGCCACACAGCGCGACGGGTAGTCGAACTCGATACTTACAGGGTAAGAGCAAAGACCATACCGCTGAGCCACGCTGTCCCGACTACCAATATTACTAATTCACCTAAACTTGAGCTTAAGCTTTTATATAGCGCAATATCCACTAAACATGCTCAAAACGCTTTACAAGGGGTGCCTAGTCAACAGCAACACTTATCATGCAGAACGAAACATGGCGCCTGTTAGGCGATATTACAAATTTCTTTGTCGGACAGAGACAACACTGTTAACGGCCAGATTCTCATTTTACACCTGAGTAGGGTGAGAGAATGTGAGTAAAAAGTCTTTTCCAAGGACTCAACTATGCGCCGAGAGAAGCTCGAACCCAGGTCCTTCCGATCCCAAAGCAAGTGACATACCACAAGACCACATAGCCGCACAAAAGACAGCAATTTTAACAATATCAATGAAAAACATAAGTTGTAAATGAAATGGAATAAAGTAGACGTAGCATACACAGACTGATAATATAGTTTGAAATCTTAATCCATAAGTTATTAATTTCTTCATTTCTTTGATATACACAGTGGAGATAAGGGATAGGGACAGTCAATACTACAAGCTAACGCAATTTAGCATATCGATGGGGGAGGCCCGAAACAATCTGTATGCTTATCTTAAATTGAAAACCAATCTGTCATGGTCTCAAGTGAGTAAAGAGCTACTCGACTATGCATAAAGATATATGTAGAATGAGGCCCCAGAATTTACTAGTTACTATAAATGAAAAACAATTAACGATTTGTTTACAATGAAATAAAAATAATGATGAAATTTAATTAAAAGAGATAAACAGTGATCGTGGCAGTTACAAATAGAGATATGAATATTTTACGTAACTTATGATAATATGTCAGGTTCATAAGTTTACGTTTCCAGGCAGTTGATGGGCTTGGATGATCTATTCCTCTGATAACAGGATTGGACTCGTAAAATTCCGCTTCCAGGCAATTGGAAAGAGGTTATAGTGTAGTACAGCGGGCTTGGGTTTGATCCTTGAAGATTATACAATCAAAGTTAAAAGCTCCGGCGTCTTAATGGTGTAGATATAATATCTACAAAGTCCCAAAAGATAAAAATCTTCCAGTATATATATAGGAATAGAGCGACTGGCCGTCCGGCACAGATTGTGGAGAGAAAGTGAGTGTAGAGTGTTAGACCTATCAGCTTTTATAATAAGTGGCTACGTGACAGAATGTAGAACGAAAAGTATTCACTAATTAGAAATTAATTCGAGGGAAGGCTATAAAAGGAAAGACGATCTAATATTAGAAGGTAAAGTTTATCTAAGCCTACCGAAATATAACTGGAGTGAGATGAATTCAGTTCTTAATAAAATAAAATTTAATAAGATAATTGTGAACAATCTTTACTTTGACACCCCCCCACCCACGTTTAAAATATACTCTTTAACCATTATGGGAAAGATAGATTTTACAAACGGAAGTAAATTTACTATCATGATACTCTAGCATTAATCCATTGTTATGATTTGTGCTACAATTAAATTATTTATTAACTAGACATGGAAATGTTTATATTAACGTAGGTATATGAATGGGCGACAATAACAATGAAAGATTGTGATTACAAATCATTGTGATGAACGACATGATGGCAATGTGATTACAAATCATTGTGATAAACAATAGTGATGGTAATGAAGCATGATTTAAGTCGATGATATGAAGGTAATTTTCTGAATGAAATGAATGAAAATGTAAATGGAATATTGACATTTCAATTATTAATCATAAATGAGTGAAAATTCATAACAATAATAGATAAAGAGAAGATTTCCCAAATCATGAATGGGTATGGTATATATATCCAAACAATACTCAATGTTGCATTAAGTTGGGTCATCATGTTTACAAATAAAATTATCGAAATTGTGCGTTCTGATTTGGCATAGTTTGCGAGGTAACTAACAGTATGCATGGGAGGTTAAGTTATACCCTTCTCATGTGTTTATACTAATCGAGAAAGTAGGTCGGCGTGAATATTTTCACAGCCTGGTATGTGAGAGATACTGAAAGTGTAATTTTGCAAAAATAGACTCCACCTTAGTACTCTACTATTATTCATTTTGTTATTTCTTATGTACGTGAGTGGTTTATGGTCCGTTTCGACCACAAACTCTTTTAGCAGTAGATATCTGCTGAATGTCTTTAAAGCAAAGACGATGGCTAGTCCTTCACGCTCTATTACAGAGTATCGTGATTCTCTGTCCAATAATTTTCTGCTTGCATATAAGCAAGGCATTAGAGTTCCCTCATGCTCCTGTAATAGTACACCTGCGATGCCCATATCAGACGCGTCAGTTCTTACAACAAATTCTTTTGATATGTCGGGTAATTTAAGAATTGGTTCTGAACAGAGTAATGCCTTTAATTGGTTAAAGCTATTCTGACACACTTCTGTCCAAACAATTTTGTTCGGTGACCCATTCTTTGTCAGATTTGTTAGCGGTGTCGCGATGTGCGCGAAGTTGTAAATGTATTTCCTGTAAAAATTTAGGAGCCCAAGTACTTTGCGTACTTCTTTTTTTGTCTTAGGTGGTTGCAATTGTGCGATTTTTGTTTGTTTTTCTGTCTCGGGTGTCTGTGTCCCATGACCAACGGTATGATTAATCCTGCATTTGAAGCTTCGATATTAGTAAACATAGGTTGCGATACTGTGTCTCTATCAAAATACTTTTTTAGCATATTTGCATGGAATGTCTTTGTTGTGTTGTTAATTTTAATCTCGTAATTAACATTAGATTTTACTGCTGTTATTTTGAATGGTCGTTTCCATGTAGCTAAAAGTTTACTCGAGTCATCGGGTAAGAGTATTAGTACTTTGTCACCAATCTCAAATTTTCTTGACTTGCTTTTTCGATCGGAGTATTCCTTGTATTTCTCTGCTTTTTTTAGTGACGGATTCCTGTGCTAGCTTACATGTGTCCTCTATTCTGTCTTTCAGGTTTCTTACATATTCGTAAGCAAACATAATTTCGTTATTGTCCTCCTCATTCCCTTTACAAATGTCGGCTACTATATTGATCGGGCCGCGAGGTGATCGTCCATACATCAACTCAAATGGGGAGTAGCCTGTAGATTCTTGGGGTATTTCTCTATATGCAAATAGGATTGCTGGTAAGTATCTGTCCCAATCATCTGGTTTTTCTGCTGACACTTTTCTTAACATATTCTTTAGAGTCCCATTAAATCTTTCACAAAGACCATTTGCTTGGGGGTGGTAGGGGGTTGTGAATGAGTGTTGGATTCCCATGAGTTTCATGGTTTCATGCATCATATGTGATGTAAATTGGGGTCCATTGTCCGACAGTATCTCATTTGGTATGCCTATTCTGGTAAAAATTGTCATCAATGCTTCAGCTATGTGATCCGATGTAGTTGATTTCAATGCTATCGCTTCTGGCCACCTGGTTGCGTAATCGACTAGTGTTAGTATGTGTGTATGGTTTCTATCTGATTTTGTTAAAGGGCCTATAATGTCAATTGCAACTTTTTGAAAAACTTTTTCAATAACTGGGGTTGTCTCTAATGGCAATCTCGGTATTCTGCCTTTTGCGACTCTTCTTTGGCATGTGTCACACGATTTCACATATTCTCGGACGTCTTTAGTAATTCCAGGCCATGTGAAATTCTCGGATATTCTCTTCAATGTGGAAGAGCTCCCAAGATGTCCAGAAGTTATTGAATCGTGCGCTATTCCAAGGATTTTGTTTCTGTAAATACTCGGCGTGACCAGTTGTTTAGCTATTTTGTTTCTTTTCCTATGTAACCTGAACAGAATATCTTTTTCAATGATGTATTCAACTTTTGATTTCGTCCCTTTGTTTGCGATATTGAAATATGAAGTTAAAGTCGGGTCCTTTTTCTGTTCTTCAATGAACGTGTTCCTGTCAAATTGTTGTGGTTCTAGAGAAATAGTCATTGGCTTCTCTGTTGTCTTAGTCATCTTTCTTGTTTCTGCTAGACAAGCTGTTTCTTGGGTTAATGACCATTCTTTTACATCTGTTGGGTTGTCTTTAAGACCTTTTATATTGCCAACAATAACATCAGCGACGGGGTTGGGAAGTATACAGCATTCCACTATTCCTGTATAGTATGGGGTTTCTATGTACACGTTAGCTGTTTCAAAGGTTTCGACTGTGCCACTGAATGTGATGCATTGTACCGTTTTTCCAGTTTTGTCTTCGTCATTGATCAAAGATGCTTTTATTCCTACTGTACTGCATCCTGTGTCTCTCAATATTTTGCAATCAGTTCCATTAGCTTTGCCTTCACAAAAAAATAGCGATCCTGATTTGTGAGTTTGTGTTAAAAGTGACATACCTTTCACGCAATACACATTTATATTTTCTCCTGACATTATTCGTGTCTGATTATTTACACTGGTTTGGAGTGATGCATTTGCAGTTTCTTTCGGATATCCCACGATTTTGTAACATTTGTCTGCTGTGTGGCCTTTCATTCCACAATATTGACATTTAATTATAGGTTTGTTGGTTTTCTTATACTCAGTATTATTGTCAGTGCTATTTCTTGTTTTGTTTTGATAGGGTCGGCTATGGTCTCTATTGAACTGTTTGTTCCATGGTTTGTTACTATGATCATCTTGTTTCACTTGCGTGTTCCGAGTGATTGATCGGCTCGTTCTATTTGAGTACTGAACTTTAGGTGTACCTGGACTCTGAGCAGCGGCAGCGTAGTATGGTTCCTTCAATGTTCTGCTAAGGGGTGTCAATGGATGTGCGCTGTTAAAGTTTTCTGCGTAGATTTTTAATTTGTCCAAGTTTTCTGGCTTTCTCTCTTTAAAGAATGCGACTAAATCTGGGTTGCAAGCTTGATAGATTCGATTCTTCAGCGTGAGATAGTAAAGGCCTGCAAAGTCGTCTTGTTTTACGTTTGCCAACTCAAGCCACCGATTTAGAAATTGAGTAATTCGGTTCACGAATGTATTAAAGTCTTCTCCACTTTCCGGTTTTGCAGTGTGAAACCTTTCCTGGTAACCATCTTCCGTTAATCTAAATCTTTTTAGTAGAGCGTCTTTAATTTTTCCATAGTCATCTGCATCTTCAGTTGTTAAGGTATAGAAAACTTTTAGCGGTTCTCCGGATAAGCAGTTAATCAAGGCTGTGGCCCATTTGCTTTCTGGCCAACGATAACCTTTAGCCTGAACTTCGAATCGGTGTAAGAAGGATTCTAGACAGTCTGAGCGTTCATCGTATGTTGGCATGCGTGGAAGTTTCACGAAAAATTCATCACTATTATTATGTTTTCTTTCATGACCGGTTTTTGTTTTTTCAATTTCCAGCATCATTTGGGTCCTTTTGGTTTCTTCTTCTGCTAAAGCTATTTGTCTTTTTAGTTCCCTTTCTTGGACTCTTTCTTCTCGTTCTTCTCTACGTATTCTTTCTTCGTGTTCTTTTTCTTCTCTACGAATTCTTTCTTCGTGTTCTTTTTCTTCTCTACGAATTCTTTCTTCATTTTCTTCTCTACGAATTCTTTCTTCGTGTTCTTTTTCTTCTTTACGAATTCTTTCTTCATTTTCTTCTCTACGAATTCTTTCTTCATGTTCTTTTTCTTCTTTACGAATTCTTTCTTCATTTTCTTTTTCTTCTTTTACTTTCTCTTCGCACCATGAAAATATTCTTTCCTGGGGTATTTCTAAGTCCTTTGCGAGACTTAAGTATCTTTTATATGCTTCCATGTTGCAATAAATTAGTTACGATGTTTTATATATATTATATTGACAGGATACTGTTACTGACTGTTTTATTTATTTACACTTACTGGAATGAACTGTTCTATTTTTAGAAATCTCTCTCTCTTATTTCAACTTATTATGTATGTTGAATTTGATGCCTTTTATCGTTATATCTTATAAAGCAATGTGTCAATACAATGCGTAGTTATTATGACTTGTGTCAATAACAATGTGTCAATCACGTGTACTCTAAACTATGTTACTACGAAAAATGTATCACCAATGTGTGTGACTCGTCGTTAGTTAGTGTACAATTATTCGCAATGACGCTAATATACTAGAGTGTGATAACAATAATAGGATGCCAAAATAATCCCAAGTTATCTATCACTAAATATAACACGACGGCTAGTAGACTCCTTTTATTATTATTTAGTTTTTAAAGACTCACTTTTCAGAACATAATATATAAGTGGTTTTCGGTAACAGTAATATGCCAAAAATGCATTTAAAACAAATCACTATGCAAAACAAATCACGATGTCTATAGTTACTATGTGATGCCCAACTCATGTAAAAGAGAATAATGAAGGATATATTTACCAACTCAGTTCGTGGCTGGGACCTCTCTCTTGTTCAATGGTTGTTCAACAATTGTAATTAGGCATTGAAGAGTGTTTAGCAGTGATGTCTGAAATACAAAACAATAAAATATCGTAAGATTTACAATAGTTCCAAAATGTGTTCACAACACTGAGTGATTGGATGACAGGTGAATGAATCGTTATGGAATGTAAACATATTGAAAACAATTCATGAATGAGGAAAACAACAAAATGAAATGAGTGATATAATAACAAAGTGGACAAGGAATGAATGAATGAATGAAAAACTGAGTGAATAGATGAATGAATGAATGGATAATGTATGAATGAAAGAATGAAGGGAGGAATAAATGTATGAATGATTGGATAAATGAGTGAATAAACGAATGAATGGATGAATGAATGAATGAATGAATAAATGAATGAACAATGAATGAATGAATAATTTATAAATGAATAAATGAATGACGGAATGAATCAATAAAATGCTATTCAATTTGAATGAAAGAATGAATGGATAAATTGCTATTCCATTTAAATGAAGAAATGAAAAAGAAAAAAAAATAAACCTGTAAATAGGGAGTTCAATTAAAATATGATCAAGTGGGGCAATTAAGAGTTTTACAATTTAAACTTTAAGGTTAGATGAAATAGATATATGTAACTAAATAAATTCAATTCTTTATATGTGTCCCCTCCAAAATGTCATGGTCTCAAGTGAGTAAAGAGCTACTCGACTATGCATAAAGATATATGTAGAATGAGGCCCCAGAATTTACTAGTTACTATAAATGAAAAACAATTAACGATTTGTTTACAATGAAATAAAAATAATGATGAAATTTAATTAAAAGAGATAAACAGTGATCGTGGCAGTTACAAATAGAGATATGAATATTTTACGTAACTTATGATAATATGTCAGGTTCATAAGTTTACGTTTCCAGGCAGTTGATGGGCTTGGATGATCTATTCCTCTGATAACAGGATTGGACTCGTAAAATTCCGCTTCCAGGCAATTGGAAAGAGGTTATAGTGTAGTACAGCGGGCTTGGGTTTGATCCTTGAAGATTATACAATCAAAGTTAAAAGCTCCGGCGTCTTAATGGTGTAGATATAATATCTACAAAGTCCCAAAAGATAAAAATCTTCCAGTATATATATAGGAATAGAGCGACTGGCCGTCCGGCACAGATTGTGGAGAGAAAGTGAGTATAGAGTGTTAGACCTATCAGCTTTTATAATAAGTGGCTACGTGACAGAATGTAGAACGAAAAGTATTCACTAATTAGAAATTAATTCGAGGGAAGGCTATAAAAGGAAAGACGATCTAATATTAGAAGGTAAAGTTTATCTAAGCCTACCGAAATATAACTGGAGTG
>NC_088367.1:24903513-24906013 GCF_034508935.2 Berghia stephanieae
AGATCTACAACCACATTCAGCATTATCATCATTACTACTTCTATCCTCATCAATGCTTCAACCATGTTCAGTATTGTCTTCGTTGTCATTACCATCGTCAACATCAACATCATTCTCGACGAAACCATCAACATCCTCAAAAAAATTACGGAACCAAAATAGAACGTTATCGTCGTCGTCGTCGTCGTCGTCGTCTTCGTCGTCATCATCATCATCATCATCATCGTCGTCGTCATCATCATCATTATCATCATGGAGTTATCTCATACTATTCCAACTCTTATTGCGATGTATTTCTGGGAATTTCTTGAGGACTCATATATGGATTTTCCTTTGTTTTGGATCTACCTTGTCAATGGTGGAAACGACCAATAACTTAACTACACTCGATTCCAGTTTTTCCAGTCTTCTCTCAGGTATGCAAGAAAAAAGAACTGCTTACTATATATAATTAACACTCCTTTACCAACTATAGAAAAAACAGTCACATTCATTACAAAACAACCAACATTGTTATCTTTTAGAGAGATTTCTTTTGCACATCACCAAGTTTGAAGAGATATTTTTGTTATTGGCAAAAGAGCTTCATGCTGAGTTGTAAAGCTTGTTTAGCTGAACAAATTAGGTATAGGACAGCGGGGCTCAGCGGTACGGTCGTTGCTTTTTCTCCTTGGGGATGAATAAAGAAAATTATGTTATTTTTTTATAGTACAGTATGTAGATTTTTATTCCTTTTGAGTTAGAGTTTTAAAATCTATTTTTATGTCAGATGGCTCAGGGCTAGAAAAAAAAACCCAGTCACATTCATTACAATGTAACCAACTGTTCTCAATTACTAGATTTATTTTGCACCTCACCAAGTTTGAAGAGGTATTTTTGTTATTGGCAAAAGAGCTTCATGCTGAGTTGTAAAGCTTGTTTAGCTGAACAAATTAGGTATGGGACAACGGGGCTCAGCGGTACGGTCGTTGCTTTTTCTCCTTGGGGATGAATAGATGCTGGCCAAATCTGACTCGCAATATCTTACAGACGTCCCCCTTAACGTGGTGTGTATCTTGTAGCGTTGTCCGCAGATGTTATTTTGTGATCGATGCAAGGCAAAAGCATGTCGAATACCCTATTGTTTACCAATCGTTACCATCATTGGCCACCCTCGAAATTAGACGGACCCCACAATTTGTATTCAGTCCATTGTAGCATTCTTCACAGACATAACATGCAAACCTGTGACATTAATTATATTACAGACTTGCCAACCGGTATGATTTCTCATATTCTAATACGCTTTTAGGTCCAAAATATGATATGGCAATTATTGGGCAAAATGCAAAAAAGTCAGAATTTTTAACAAAAGTGAAGAAAATTTTTAAAAAGCGGAAGAGTTAACTCTCTCCTTAGCACTTATAGGAAAATCACCACATTCGTAACGATGAATCCAACAATTTTCTTATTCCGATTTCTTTTGTTACAGTTAAGCTATAAAAACTCGACACTTTGTTGCAGAGCTCATTTTTTGTGAACAGAATATAGAATCATACAGGTCCTACTCGTTACTATCTGTTTGAAAAATGTATCTTTTTGTTGGGTGAGTATGAAGTTTCGGGTATAATTCTGAAAATGGCTAGTAAGGAAAGAGTTAATGTTATTAAATATAATCTCCACTTTAATGTCAACATGAGTAGTCAGACAGATTTTTGCCAAAGGAATTTCATGGTTTTCCTTTCCTTAACCAGATCGATAAATCTTCAAACATTCAGTGAATAATAAGCTTGTAAATTCTCAAGTTGCTTATGATGAAAATTTGATTTTTAAGGGGGGATGAAAAAGAAAATTAGCCTAAATATTGTGAATAATATGATAAATCTTTTTTAAATTGTTGAAATATCTATCATCGTTCTAAAGAAGTGGTATGGAGGTCCTTGTTACTTACAACACCTTAATGAAGTCTATACACCTAGTTGTGTTTTAAGATCATCGGAGTCTATTTTAATGAAAGAAGTAAACTGCATTAATAATTTTCACCAAAGACCTTTTAACTGTACAGCTCCACGTCTGTGGAACTCTCTCAGTTTTAGATCAAAATCTGCTCCTGGTGTTCTAGCATTTAAGAAGCATCTAAGACTGAATTATTTTACAGGGCATTTTATGAGTGATTGATTTATTTCTTTTTATACATATTAGTGGGCCTGTGTGTTTGTGTGTTTGTGTGTGTGTGTGTGTGTTTGTATGTGTGTTTGTGTGTGTAGGGGGGAGGGGGTTTGAGATAATTGTAAAGCGCTGCAGATCACTTTTAAGTGGATGCTTAGGCGCTATAGAAATATATAATAATAATACTAATGATAATAATAATAATAATAATAATAATAATAATAATAATAATAATATAATAATAATAATAATAATAATAATAATATTAATAATAATAATAACAATTATATTATTATTATTAATTAATTATTATTATTATTATTATTATTATTATTATTATTATTATTATTAT
>NC_088367.1:24911013-24923513 GCF_034508935.2 Berghia stephanieae
CAAAAAACAAAAAAAACAAAAAAAAAAACAAACAAACAAAAAAAAAAAGCAAAAAAAAAAAAAATAATAATAATAAAATAAAATAACAATAGAATTATAACTTCATCATTTAATACCCAGAAAGGCATGCCAATTATATCTCTGTCGTCCGTCTAGATCTTAAGTGATGCATGAATCCTTTTATTGTTTTGTTTTGTTTTTATTTATTTTTTGTTGTTGTTGTTGTTGTTATTTTTTGATTCAAGAAGTGTTTTGACCACGTTCCATTTTTGATCTTTTTCAACGCTGTCATATTCATTTTTTGTTCAGAGCTTTATTTTTACAGTCCACAGCTTCTAGCAGCTTAGTGTCATCTTAACCAGGTGCTTCTATACTATAATATAATTTAAAAAGAAGATGACACACTGTAATCAATTGATAAGTTGACTCATTCAAGATTAAAAATCCAATCTCACTGACTGTCTTTGTCGACGGGGGTATATTATAGATTAAGAATCGATAAAGATGTGGATGAATACTAAGACTTAGAGGTGTGGGTTACATTATTACAAGCTGTCGCTACCTGGCTATTAGCTGTCGTTTAGTATAAGATGTTGTTTGGAGGTTGCGTGTATGTTTTCGCGCGTGTGTGTGTGTATGTGCGTGTATATGTGTGTGTGTGTGTGCGTGTATATGTGTGTATGTGCGTGTGTGCGTATATGTGTGTGTGTGTGTGTGCGGCTATGTGGTCTAGTGGTATGATTTTCGCCTTCAGATCGGAAGTTCCATAGTTCGAGACCCCCTCTGAGCGGCGCATAAAAGAGTCCTTAGAAACGGCTCTTTGCCAACAATGTCTCACCATAATCGGGTATAAAATGATTACCTGGCCGTTAACAACGTTCTCTCTGTTGTAGTAACGCCTAACACATAGTTTTATGTGTTGGTCCGTTATACTACCGTACGATAATGTTGTGAGCTTCTTAGCCAAGCGCATACTATCTATAGCTGAATGTTTTATTCAAGTCTATCACAAACGCATTCAGTTCTGTGGATTCTTTTTTCTTTTTATATCTAATTTAAGAAAAATGAGATTAGCAAGATGTTATCTGCCTTACTCTGATAAACATGTATTTAAGATTTTGGCCAGAAAACTCGTCCTTCTAATATCGATCGATTAAACTGACCCAAATCTTGGCAAAAACTCTCTGACCTGGGCCCGCTTTTTATGAACGCGAACTAGCGCTTTGTCTCTGACTTTAGTCAAGGACTTTAAAAAATATGATTTATGTGTGCTGACCAGCAAGTTCCAGACTAAAATCACGGCACCTTCGGACTAAGTTTTGCCAAGTTTTAGTTCTTTGCTGAGACCGGACTTCTAACTTCAAACTATTAAATAAAATGTTAAATTGTACAGAGATAAAAACAAAAACAAAAAAAACAAACAAAAAAAAAAAACAACAAAAAACAAAGCAAAATAAAAAAAATTGCAATTACGATTTGTTGAATAATTTGGATATTTTACATATTTTGATTGGTTTGTTTTGGTGTCTGTCTGATACTGTTTGTTTCTATATTTAATATTTTATTCTGCATTATTTCATCTTTTAGTTTCCGTTTGATTTAATTTTTTAAATATCTATTTTCATTTTTGCATTCAGAAACAGACAGTCATTTCAATGAAGTCTTCAGATCTGAGAGAACGGTATTGCCATCAGAACCATTACTTGAGAACTCCAAGATTAGCCTGTTTTTATCAACCACTACAATTTCAACTGCTGACAACATCCCCAAATCCAGTTTTGACATTGCGTCCTTTCCAACCTCTCAGTTAAATTCAAGTTTTAGTGCCATTATGTCAGACAAAATTTCCCCTTCTGTATATTTTTCTCCAGTATATCCTGAAACGCGAAACGCTTTAAACTTTTCTGATACCAATACAGTTTTACAATCAAGTTTACAATATGTAGACATAGATGAAAAACTGGAGAGCAATTCTTTATCAAAATTTCTGCTCCATAGCCATACGTTATCGACCTCTGATCAAAGTACTGTGATTCTAGACCATTTACAGAAATCAGTCGATTCAACTGCACATCATACCAGTTCTATGTTGAGTTCTATGGCAAATGCATTGACCGCTGAAGATGATTCGTTTACACATTCCATTCCACTAGAAAACAAACCTACAATCTCTAGCGTGGAGATTTCTTCAAACAGAGAATCTGAATCTATTTTCTCAGGTGGTAGTGTTGGCAAATCGGAGTCGACAGTGCAGTCCCAGTTAATGCCAACAAGAACGTTTTCGAATTCATTGCTTCCTCTTGAATCTGGCGCGTCGCAACATCAATTAGTGAGGACAACTCTTGAGTCTTCAGAACATTCCAGTCAAGCTACAGATGCAGCTCAAGTACAGAATGCAATCACCAGTGTGCCTATTTCGCCGTCTTTCTCTAGAAGTGTACTTGAGTCTGATTCTTATCTTTCTCAGTTTTTATCTAAATTTTACACTTCATCGATTGATTTGCAAGGAAATGGCCTTGGTGGTTTTGAACACGACTCTTTATCTTTGCTTTATTCTTCTAGAAGTGACGCTTTAAATTTTGATAAAACTATCTCAATTTCAGAATTGGCAGATAACACAAAACATAGTTCATTAGTCGATCTGTCTCGTCTTTCACCTTCCCCAGTAAGTACGGCAATGATAATATCTGAATCCTCAGCTACATTCAAAACAAATCTCAACTCAAAAACAATGTTAAGTAGCAAATATGAATCCTATCCAACTATCTCCCAGGACAACAATCATGGAAACTCAAAGTATGACAGCATACTTGCATCTAATTCATTGAATTCTTCAGATACCCACCATAACAGTGGATTAAGTTCAACATTGGAATTTTTATCTTTCTTTACTTTGGTGGACATTTTGCCTTCCAAATCAGAGTTTACTTCGATGGACATTTTGCATTCCAAATCAGAGTCCTCAAATTCAATGAAACAAAGTTCAGACTTAAGTTTTGTCACAACTATTGAATCAAGCACTTCAATACCACCAGTAAACAACGCTCAAAGTACAGTTGGTTTGAATGGTAGTAATTCACAGGCCCTCTTTAGATCTAACGACTTCATCCAATCATCAGCGACAACTCATAGAACAGAACATGTTGATTCAAACGTATCATCTCCATCCTCAATTTATACAGAATCTAACAACAAGGGAGAACATGCGATGGCATCTTCTAATGAGCAGATGGGAGGAAAAAGTAGCGAGGAAACAATGACGCCGATAGAGAGCAAAACAAAAGAAAGTACCGATTTATCTTTTGGTTCGATTGCTAACTTGAGATCAGCAGAAACAACCAATGGCAATTTACTGTATGAAAGTGATCACTCGAATAAAGGAATAGTTCCAACTCAAGACATTCATTCAAGCACAGGCTCGTTTGTACATATAACCCTATCGAGTTCCTTTCCTCAAATGATATCGGTAGATGTTAGTTCAAGTCCAATTGACACTCAGACTCAAGAAACACAATCAGATTTCGACAGATCTGAAATTTCTTTAAGAGATAGCTCAATTCCCAACATAAGTTCCTATAAATCTATGATTCCCTCAATATCGATTGCACCATCGAGTCCATATCCAAACAATTTATCATTAGATATTAGCAGCAGCGGCGACAACGATTTTCCAATAACTACGTCTATTGTTGACTCCACGTTGGGTAAGAGTCACAGCCTCATATTAAACGGATCGATAAACAGTGTCATAACCGCCACCGAGGTCAAAACAACTAGTCTTGACGAACTCGATACTGCTAGTAAAATTATGGACACTTCCGTCAGCACCATAGACTATTCAGCTGAAGGTCTTATTTCAAAAACAGTGAAAACATTGCCGTCCTTGTATTCGGGATCAACAAACCTTGCAAACGACACCAGTCTCACGGAGAGCTTATTCATGTCTACAGAGGTCAGAAATAATTATGAATCCTCTTTCCCGACGTCATCATTAGTATTCATTAACGGAACTGTGAGTCACCAACCAGAAATGTCAACAGAAAGTACCGCGTCAGGGCAAATAATCATATCCACAGTCACAGTACACAGTCACATAATGATGACATCTGACTTGAATAATCCTATGCCATCTTCCAACATGGCAACCGAAGAAACATCTTTATTGTCAAGTGTAACGAATAGCTCAACATCTCTGATGACTAAGTCGACTCATTCAACGGCAAAAGCGTTTGATTCAAGTTCACAGTCCATTTACGATTCATCAATTAGTATGACAGATGATTCAAAATATACCACAGAAGAAAATTTATTCACTACCAAGCAACCGGTATCAGGTTCAAATACCATTACAGGATCATATTTTTCTGTTGATAATCAAACCAGTCAAATTATCTCATCATCTTTAACTACTGACTCGTATTATTTAACAATGAGTAAACCATTAAATGAAACCGATATGTTCTTAAAAACAGAATCGTCTTCACAAGAGATTCCTTTTTCCGAGTTCAAGGAAAATACAAAAATAAGTCAAACCACACCATTCATTGTATACACAAACGTTGGCATCATTAGCTCTAGATTGTCAAATTTTGAAAATACATCTGAAGTTCAGAATACAGCATCGATGGATTCATCAACGTTTAAGACATTGCTGGTCCAATCAAGTATAGATATTACACCGAATGCAACAATAACCAATGTGGGAGCCACCATTGATGCTAATGATACACTCAAGGCAAGTAATATTGAGCTAATGACAAACTCTACAACGATCTATTCATCTTTCAACATGGAGTCGGACACCTCCAGTTTCACGTTGCCGACACCTTCCATGAGCCTCAATACATTTCCAGATAAAGACAAGAATTCTCTATCACTTCTTATTTCTAACCCGGAACTTTCTTACACAACAGAACTGATTTTGAATTTAACAAATTCGAGATACGTGGAAGAATCATTGTACACTCTGACTTTTAACAGTGATGCGAACTCGACTAAATCCCTTTTAGAGTCTTTCCTTTCTTCAAATATTTTAGGGAATACTCCATCATTGTCAAATACCGACAACTCTTACAATTATGCTGTCAACAGTTCACGAATTACATCTTTTGATTTGTCTCAAAGTCGAAGCATGTTACATGAAACGTCAATAACAAATACATATATATCTAATAACGCATCGATGTATAGTTTTGTTGGCTCCTCTGATACACCCAAAGCGTCAAACAGCATTCAAATAGATATCAATTCTACACATTTATCTTATATGTCTAGTATCGTGGCTGTTCAGTCCAGTACTGAAATGTATAGTTCAGGTAAATCTAGCCCTGCAGAGTACATGTTTAGTGGGAATGTATCTGAATCCTTATCTTCTCAACTAGTAAGCGAGGCAGTGGACAACGTTTTTTCTACAAATCCTCAGATTGACTCAACAGCAAGTTTGGAAACAGATTTTAGTTTTTCAAACAGTGGCAAGATAGATTCAACGGCTGTTCAAAATAGTTATATACAGAGCACAATGATTGCGCCTACAGATGTTTTAAACACCACACATTCTCCAAATAATGATATCGTATCAAGTTCAATTCGACAAGATCTTCTCAATTCCACATCTGAAGTCCTGGAATCATCAAGTATACAGTCAAGCATAGGGCCAACAATCAGTCATTTTGAGACAACTTTGCTTCAAGTGAATAACACCGTCGATGTTATACAATCAGCTCATGGGCATCTTAAGTTTAACTCGTCATATGTTGATTCCCAAGTTAAAACTGTTGTTGAAACAGTCCCGAGTTCAAGTTTTGTAGATTTAGAGCCAAGCACGATGCGAAATAACCTAAGCTTCAGTCATTCGAATTTGGCGACAGGTGTGTTGGTTGATACCCAAACCCAAATGACATTTTCTCAAAGTAATAATGATTTAAAATCAACAATTATACAACACAATGCCAGTTATATTTCAGAAACCATTCATCCAGCTAGCCCACACTTTGAGTTTGATTCTATATATACCGATACGCTGGATACACAGAGCATAGTTATTGGAAACTTTACTCCAACGTCAGTTTTAGTGGAAGAATCAAGTAGGCTAAGTAATTCAAGTTTGAGCCTTGATTCACTACAACAGCAAACGACAATTGATCGAGATAACACCACCTCAATGTTATTAGTCTCCGATACTCTTAAAACGTCAATGAATGACGTATTTCATTCAAACTTGACTGATAGTCCAATTGGCACGGGTGAGATGACACCTTTCACAAATTTTACAAACTTTTTAGATGTGTCACTTAGTGTGAATTTGTCTGCGATTGATATGATTTCAACACCTGTTTTTGATTTATCACAAAGTTTTACTCAATTTACAACAAGCTTTGTATCAAATAATACATCCCTTATAACAAGTTTTCAAGAAGTCTTGACGAATAGCAGTAGCGTGAATTTGACACAAGACGTTAGGTCGACCGCGCTTCTCTATTCGTCCACTTCAACAGAGCTGTCCATGACGATGACCGCGAACAATAACGTGACAATCAGCATTTCCACATCGTTGCTTTCAGAAATCATAATTTCCTCAGAGAAGGTAAGTCAGTATAATATAGAGGTGGACATTTTTAAAAGCGTAATATTATATTCTAGAGTCTCCCGACAAATAAGCAGTAATATATTGGGCACATGTGGCGCCAAATTTACAACATTTGTAATTAACTCACCTTTACGTCTAGAAAATGTTAGTCTTGCACTCTATGCCAGATATAATATTAGACTCGTTGAACAAATCACGATCCTGTCGTACTTTGCGAAGTCCCAGGTTTGAGAGTTGTCTTAATTTTCAAAATGAGAGTAATTTTAATCGATCGATATTTGAGGGGCGAGTTATGTGGCCAAAATTTTAAATAATGTCTTTCCAGAGTACGGCAGTATTGTTTTTTGGACAAGAAAGTATGGGGGAAAAAACAAACACACATACACACGAAAAAAGACAAGATTAAACCAGGTTTCTCTGTATGAAAGATGACTGTCGATCATTTCAGCCATAAGAAAATAGATAGGAACTCTTGAAGAAAAAACAAGAATGTATTTGTCAATGTTTGCATTTTATGGGCATAGAATTTTGTGTGTTTGTGTGTGTGTGTATGTGTGGGTGGTTGGGTGGATCAGAGAGAGAGAGAGAGAGAGAGAGAGAGAGAGAGAGAGAGAGAGAGAGAGAGATAGATTTCAATTAACAAACATACCATGGGAAAAAATCGATGAATAAACGCCCACTAAACAAATGAAATGCTTATGAAGTTGTGGACATCGGAACCAGTGTCTGTATGAGTCGTGTTACCCTTTAATTTGTGGCTACGAGGTGGTTGTTTGACAGCTTTATTAGCGGTTCTTTCCACTGGGATCTACTTTGTAATAATAGAAAGCTAAGGAAATATAACACCTTCAGAAACGATAGCAATGTTAGAATAATAATATTATAATAAACGCATGAAATATAAAGTTAACTTCCTCAACGAAACAAGAAAGAAGTAGTATCAGTGTTGATGATGATGATGATGATGATGATGATGATGATGATGATGATGATAATGTTAAGTTATGGTAATAACGAAAAAGGTGATACTAACGATGATGAATATCATTATCATCATCATCATCATCATCATCATCATCATCATCATCGTCATCATAATCATCATCATCATTATCCCCTTTTTAACTATCATGATAATGATGATGCGATAATGATGATGATGATGATGATGATGATGATGATGATGATGATGATGGTGGTGGTGGTGGTGGTGGTGGTAGTACTGGCGGTATTGGTGTTGGTGGTAATGACAATAGTACAAAATAGCTTGCTGGACAAAAGAAACGGAAATATTTATTTTGTTTACAGGCAAATTAATAGTTTTAAAGATGATTAAATAGATAGCCAGCTTCAGCTTAAATAGGCTACTAAAATTAACCAGTTGACTGCAGTAATAACTCGTCCTTCAAATATCAAATGATTTAAATTACCCTCAACCTGGCAAAAACTCTCAAACCAGGAACACTCGAAGTTGTAAGTAAAGGTAATTCTTTCCAAGGACTCAGCTATGCGTGGCTCAGAGCGGGAGTTGAACTCGTGACTTTCTCATCCGAAGGCGAGTGTCAAACCACATAGCCGCACAATAACTGGCAAGGTAAGGCGCGAACCATTTTTTGATCACAAAATGTGATGTACATTGTGGCCAGGTGGTGTGGTTCGAGTATTGTTCTCTATGCCGGCAAGCTGGAAAGGTGAATAGTTCTCAATAAATTCGACCCAGTCTACAATGATTGGTGAACGTGACATAGCGTAGCCATCGTAAAGTTATAGCCCGACACTGACCAAAAAATGACGTCAATATGCCAGTCTTTTGCCACAAAAGAAAAAACAAATCGTGAGTTGTATCCAATAGTTCAACCAATGAAATAACTCGTTTCCTTGAGCTCTACTAACGACAACTCACTAGAAGCTACACGACCTACGTCAAACTGCCAGTCCCAGAGGGTTCTTGTGTCAGGCTATATATTATGTTAACGATGGCTAGGACATAGAGTTTTGGTTATCTTTTTTGTTAGCTGCAACTTCAAACGTCTGTCGGGAACACATAATATTTTCTTAACATGACTGGCATCAAATGAATGAAGCCGACGTCACTCTTCCCTTTGTTATTATTGTTTTTATACAGCCAATTGGGTGATTATTTCTCACAAAATGTTATCAATATGACTATAGATAGTATGCGCTTGGCTAAGAAGCTCATAACATTGCCATCCGGAAGTATAACGGACCAACACACAAAACTGTGTGTATCCATGAACGTTTATAGTCTGGTTAATACAGTTCAGTGAGCATTACTCATAAACGCGGATGGCAAAAAACAATAACAAAGACCTGAGTGACGTCATCTTCGAACTATCTATATCCGACGAGCGGATGTTATGAGATTTTTTTTTAATCGCACAGCATCAATTTATTTCTCATTCGATATTATGTCCGATAACTGACGAAAAATATGTTTGAAAAGAACTTTCATGTTTACTTCCCTGTAATTATTTAATTTTGTTAGGTCATGACGATGTCATCAAGTCAAATGAAGCCAGCTTTTTCGGTTTTATACTTTAAAAAATAATTAGATAGCAATGTTCATGTTTCTACTTTGGTCTCGACCTGGTATTTTTGGTAGCTAACAACCCTTTTTATGTTGGATGGGTATGACCGACGTTTAAAATATGCAGGTCTGACATCTCAGGGCAATTATAGGCCTAGAGTTTAACATTGCTGTATAATGGAGAATATTTTGCGGCATATTTGAGATTTCCATTACAACAATGAATCCATAATAAATTGGGTTATCAGACCTGCAAATAAGAGCACGTTGGGTATTATCTTTCGAGGCAAATCCAGAAAAGGAAAGAGCTAAAGTTTATTTTTCTCTCCAAATTCCAGTCTCTTCTTCATACTATAATTTTTGTTGTCGGCGTATTTAACATGAATTCCATTCCATATATCCTTAAACATTTAGATTGACACATCTATTCTATAACATGCAGATATCAACAACGCTGAGTCTAATTGTCAATAATATACCATTTTATTCGTATTTCAGTCTGGAGATGTTTCTAACACATTTGATGCGATGTCTACCACAATCGCGCTCAACGAGTCAATGACACCAAACAATACGATTTACAACTCGGGTAAAGCTTTATTTCATTTGATCTTCCTTTTCAATGATGATAATAGTAATAAGCACAACAATTTTTTTACTAGTTTATGCCAGGAGATTATAATTAATAGTCCAGATAAAAAATTGTTATATTCATAGATTTCTCTACATTTTTCATCATTCATTGTCGTCGTCGTTATCATTTCCATCGTCATCGGTATCATCATCTCATCGTCGTCGTCGTCATCATCATCATCATCATCATCACCATCATCATCATCTCCATCATTATCATCATCAGCAGCATCATCGTCATCATCATCATCATCATCATCATCCTCATCATCATCATCATCATCACCATCATCATCATCTTCATCATTATCATCATCAGCAGCATCATCGTCATCATCATCATCATCATCATCATCATCATCATCATCACCACCACCACCAACATCATCATCATCATCATCATCATCATCATCATCATCATCATCATCATCGTCATCATCACATGCAGGCCGATGAATTCATCTTATTTCACATCTACTTTCCTTTACATTTCAGATTATTCTGTTTTCTTGACGCCCGATTTGGAAAGTATGAACGAAACAACATCAACAACAAAACCAGAGCAAACTGCTTCGACTGAAGTAATAAACTCTACAATCTCCCCAAGCACAACATCGTCATCTCAAAGTTACGGAAATTTAACACAAACACCGACACAAGACATTATTTCAAATGATTACACGTCAACAGTTGCAATTGCTAACAGTACACAACATCCAAGTGTGTCATCTATCACGGACGATACGTCAGTGATACAAACAATATCGCCGATAATAAACAACACAGAATTAGAAGAAACAAACTCATTTTCACCAATTCCCTCTTATAAGAGTGAGTCACCTTCATTCATATACGACTACACACCAAGCGAAACTTTCATTTTTTCAACTGTAACAAATCAAATGTCTTTAGAATCAAACAACAAATCCGAAATAGAAATACTATCCTCATCGATCGACTTTTCGAAAACTACATCAATATATTTGTCAACTAATATCACAGCAGTTGATGATTCAATATTCTCAGAAATCAACACATCAAGAACACAACAACTCCCCTCGTCTACTGTAAATATGACGTCATTCCTATTTATTGCTTCTACGGCATACTACACATCAGACATAATGAATGATACAAGTCAAACATGGATAGAAACGCAAAGTTCTTTACTTGTAACTATAAATAGCTTGGACTCAAACTCGTTGTCTCAATATACAGATAACATAACGATAGTTTCCCCGACAAACATTTTCCCATCAACGGTACAAACTACATCAATAGAAGCCTCATTCGTAAGTCTCTTAAATAGTTCAAACTTTGACATTTCCTCAGAACCCCCATTCAATGCAACCCCAACATCTGAAGGCGCCATTAATTCAACAAACGTAGGACCATCTTCAATAAAAAGTTTGCTGTCAGCTAAGTTAAACAGCACGGAGTTTGGTATGTCTTCAGAGTCAACCGTACACATCATTCCAGCAACACCAACAATAGAATCATTTCTTTCTACAGATATCACTCAAGAAACAATAAAACCGTCAACCATTGAAAACGCATCAACTCCTTTATTAGAAAGTTCATATCATCAGAATTTAACATCGGCTTCATTAGTTTTGATGTCCACGTCTTTCCAGGATTGGAATTCCTCTCAACTGTCAGACTCCATATTACCCAGCACCCCTTTTCAAAGTATCCAATCCAGCCCATTGTCTAAATCACTTACAGAGTTACCATCCGTGTCTAATGAGACAATGAGTCAGAAATTTTCAACAATGTCTAAAAATGTTACAACCCATTTCACACAAGCACCATCAAATCTTGGCACGTTTAGTTACACACCAGCTTCCGATTCACCCACAATCAACACAACTATACACTTAGAGAGCAGCCTGCCGGTAGACACAAGTATTATGAGCAGTATTACAATATCAGGCAATGTCTCTTCTTCAATGTTTTTACGGAACGATTCTATTTCAACTACAACAATCCCAACATCAACAACAAATACAAATATGTCAGCCACTTCCATTGTGGACAGCTCGTTAGACTCTTCAATGGCAGAAAGCACAATTTCTACTCAATCAGATTTTCAGACAATCACAATTATCAATACACCTAACTCAACATTAATAGGTGTAAGCTCATCCGTCGAAAAAGTAAACGATACACTATCTACCTCTCAAATCACTCCGGCTTTTCAGAGTACCTTGTCCGCTCTCTCTGAGATTCAATCTCTGACATCTTCAGAGACAATAACTTATGGAATATCATCATCAATTTGGACAAACTACTCGACAAGTTATCCTCCCTCAGAATCTATCAATGAAAATGCTACAACCTTGAATACACTCCCGTACTCATCATCGTCTCCTGCACAGTCAGAATCAATATTTAATTCGACATCACGCAATACAGACATGTCGTCTCTCTCATCCTCTGCTCCACCATTATCCACAAGCTATAAGGAGATACCATCGAGTGAGATATCAGATACGATTGAAATGAATTCTTCTACTTCTGAGAACAACAAAAGCTCGAAGACAACAGTTGTAGGAGATTCTTCTTTTTTGATTGATTCAACAACAATAGCCCTATCCACAACCACCACAACACCGGAGTCCTCGAGTATGCTTTCAGAATCGCTTAAAATACCTTCAATAATTTCTCCCACAACTTCCTCTCCCCAATTATCTGAGTCAAGCATCGAAGAGTCTTCATCTATCATCTCAATAT